>NC_136068.1:688065038-688385038 GCF_964261635.1 Lissotriton helveticus | reverse complement strand
TCTGTAATTATTGACATTATTGCAAAATATAACTGCTGATAAATACTGTTTGCTAAAACTGCGAATTGTTGCATCCTAAGACAAACACATTACAGCCTACTCCCATAGACCTATGGCCAGTAATTGCGGTGACAAGGGCACTCAGCCCGTGAATCTTTAATGCTCCCAATCACATCAGTATATACACATATACACAGTTGTTCACAATGAATATAACCCCTGATTAAACATACAAGGGCATATCAGAGAATAATGCACTAACTACTGATATGAGCGCATGGGAAGCATTTCGCCGCAAGGCCACATAGGCAAAGGGAGAAATACTCAGATCTGTTTATCTGCTACAATACACCTGTAAATAGAAAAATATATAAAGGGCACTAAGCCCAAGAACCTAGTTCTTAAGAAAACAAGTGTATTTAAATCAAATAATTGCTAATGCACTGATTTGTCCAATGAATTAAATTGTTCAAATTCACACATGTAAAATAGCTGCACTACAAGGCCCACAATGCACAGCTCCTCACATGTGTATTTAATGGGAAAGCAAAGAAGGACTGACTGTCTAAAATTATGCCGTGATCAAGAACGCTTCAGTTCGAAACGCGTAGGCGATCTCAATTGTTGTTATTAAATAATTTGAAAAGCAACCTCTGAGTGGAGTGCCATCAATTTTGAAAACTTGTGTTGGATGTAAAGCGGGAGACGACCTCGATCCCGATGGTGGCACCAGCGTGAATGTGTTCCCCCTGCGACGAGGCAGAGCGCGAAGGAATACATATATATATATATATATATATATATATATATATATATATATATATATATATATATATATATATATATATCCGGAAACATCCCTTCACGAAGAAAAGATCAGAGGCCACAGGGGAAAGCAGTGCAGGAACCCTTTATTTCATACACCCCAGCAGCGGCAGATGCATTTCGGCACACTCGCCTTCTTCAGTGCCCTCTGCTGTTATGTATACAACCCCATGACGCTCATCCTGTGTGAAATACTTGCTGGTGCTGTGTCCCCTCCCCCTAATGATGTCATCACACCCATTGGAGCACATGTCAAATTCAATGGACTCCAAGTCCCAACAGGCACTGTCCTGGCGCTGCGAGGCTGGTGGCGTGGGCAAGTGGGGTAACTGTAGGTTGAAGCCAGCTCCAGGTGAGGTGGGTCGAACGTAGATCCATGAAACAGCTGGAACCTCCCTGAATCCCCATATATATATATATCTATACTACTATTATAAAGGAAGAACTTTGAACCTTTGAGGCGGGTAAACTCGGGAACCAAAGCGCCAATCCACACACCCAATACATTGTTGTAATCGTCAGGGTGTGCAGATGGACATAGGCTATATAAACTTAATAAATATACGTTATTTAACCGCTTCCGCGCTACTGCGTTTTCCCGCTGTGCGCTGGAATTTCAAAAATGCGCTGTTTATGACAAAGCCAGCTCGTCATCCGCGTAGCGCAGGTAACGCCCATGACGAGCTGGCTTTGTCATTAGCGCGGAAGGGGTTAAAAAATGTATCGGAAAAAAAAGTAGTCCCTTGGAAGAAGCGCCTGCCGTGACGTGCGTGCTGACGTGAGGAGTGCGGGGAGGAACGGCGTCCAGGAGCGCGAGGAGGACCGGCGTCCAGGAGCGCGAGGAGGACCGGCGGACATGGCGCGGGGTGGAGCGATGAGGAGCGGCGGACAGGCGGTGAGGAGCGGCGGACAGGCGGGGAGGAGCGGTGAGCGGCGGATGAGGTAGGTTATTTATTTAGGAGCGTTGAGCAGTGGAAAAATGAAGCAAAAATGACAATCGTGAGCAAGAGGAAGCAAATGGAGCATTACAAAAGTGAGCCAAACGATGCATTACAGGAGGAAAAAGTTACGTGTGCAGGTTACAAAAGCGTACATCGTGAACAAGAGGAAGCAAACGGAGCATTACAAAAGTGAGCCAAACGGTGCATTACAGGAGGAAAAAGTTACGTGTGCATGTTACAAAAGCGTACAAAGTAAACATAGAGGTATAATACTGCATTACAGGAGGAAAAAGTGACGTGTGCAGGTTACAAAAGCGTACAAAGTAAACATAGAGGTATAATACTGCAATATATGGAGGAAGGCTTCGGGGGACTCACGGACAACGTTGGGGCCGGCGGGGGCCCTGAAGCCTAATTGCTCCCTGACAACGTCGGGACGGGCTGCTAGTATATATATATATATATATATCGTAGTACTCCTTCAGCAATGCGCTTTGCCTCACAGTATGCGCTTCGAAAAGAGCACAGACCACCAAATTCTTCAAATACCGATCAGTTTATTTCTTCTCCACAAACAAGACGGCAGCCATTACGCGTTTCGTTCTTCCCTGGGGACTTGATCATATTACGCGTATCTACCAGTAACATACTATTTTAAAGATTCCACTTTTTTTCTTTTTTTACTTTTTCAATCACATGATTAACAATCTTAAAGTGGCCGGTGCTTATGAAAACAAACTACTGCATTTGGATTACTGACATAATATCGAATTCACAAATATAGAATTACCAAAATATCGAAGAAAAAACTATAGATTGCAAAAATATCAAAAATATCGAATTCCTCTCTACAAACAGGTAAGTACATATATATCGAATCAAAAATATAGTTTTAAAAAATATAGTTAGTCAAAATATCGAATTTTTTAAAGTGTCTTAAAAGTAATTTAAAATTAATGAAATAATAAATATAACATTAACTATTACCACTCCATTTCCTGTTTAGACTCGTACCTGCACTGTGTTGCCGCCCAATCTGTGAGGAAAAACGCCGTCTTCACTCGCAGCCTCCCTGTGTCCCAGGAGGGATTGACCGCCCCGCCGCTTTCCTACATCTTGCAGCACCCGCTTCGCGGGTGCCGCTGCGCGGCGTGTGTAGTGGGGTCGAGGCTGCTGGAGTGCTCGTGAGACGGAGTAGGGAGGAGAGAGCACCGGGATCCAACTGAGGGCGCGTGCTGCAGGGACTCTCAAGACCAGGAGTCCCTGCGCCGCACAGGTGTGCACGGCCGCGCCCCCAGTAAGACACGCCCCCCGGCTGCAACGCCTTCCTATTAAGAACAGCGCCCTATCACGTAGCGGGATGCGAGCGGGACGCCGAGCGAAGCCCGGGCAAAGGGCGGGCCCTCTGTGGCCCTCAGAGGCCAGAAGAGGCCAGGGCTGGGCCACCCCTCTAAAGTCGCACCCCGCATTTTGTATATTAGGCTATCATCTGGACTTACTCGTACTAGTCAAACTCATTTACGCACTTGTGGCTACAGACTATGAGGAAGACCGCCAAGAAGCCCAAGATGCCCATTCTTAGATCAAGCACAAAAACCAACACGGTCCCGCCCCCGCCTTTACCACCTCTAACCGCCATCGACATAATGCTTAAACAAACCATAGGGGCGGTATCTAATGCCATCGCAAATACAGAAAGAAGAATGTCCCTACCACCTGTGACAATCATCCAGGAAACCCAGGAATCCCTCATCAATTTATCTGAGACCTCCCGAGAGCTGGCAGAGGAATTTGATACTAGCCTGCCCCTCTCCCCTTCTTCTTTCGTCGAACTACCTTGTGCCCAGGCGCCTGCTGAAATCAGTAGCGAGAGATCTGGCGCACAAACAAACAACCATAATAATAACGCTTATAGTACAGAGAAAATCTCGCACAAGGAAGGCTCCAAACGTGGGGGCAAAAAAGGATCATCAAAAATGAGAAACCATAACCTGGTAACGCCCATAAACCCATCTACACCGGGAATACCCTGTTGGATTACCAACATGGTGGCTGACCTCAAATCGGACCTTGAGCATTCCATAACTGTGCTGCTAAAACCCCTTATAGCCAAAATAGACAGATTAACATCACTCGTAAATAACAGGGGGAACGGCCTAAAAACCCATTTAGCGCAAGACGGTGGTCCAACAAAACAGAATGATGCCATATCTAAAAGCTTAACCAAAGATAAGGCCTCCACAATTCCTGACGTGGCAGCAAAGATCTCCAATAGAGGCACCCAAAAAAGCATCAAAGACAGGCAAAAGGCTGCTACCACACCGAACACAGGTAAAATCAATAAACAAATAACCGCGGAAAACAACAAATTACCCCCGGGACCCTCCCATACATTGGAAGGAAATAAAGCTCAAACCCCCAAAGTGATCCCAAAGATCAATCCGACTCCATCCACAACAACTACCAAAGATAATAAAACAGCTACTCGCTTCAGGACAATTAACCTCCCGCCCGAAGCATTGCCCTTTGTAGTTGTCCTAACCGGAGTTCCATCTTTAAGGGAGGGCCAACGGGAATCACAAGTAGAACTGAAAAACAAATGTGCACAGTGGTTACAAACACACAGACCCCTGCCCCCAAATATCCATGGGGAAATCCTATCTGTAAGAAGGGGGGAGTGGATTGGTAAAGGCATCAAGTCCATAGCAGGGGACATAATCACGGTAAATTTTAGAGATATGGCAGCAGTCAATTTTATCTGTAACGCCCCCCCCGAGCTATATCCGCTCACAAATTCAGCCGGTTCATCTATCTTACTTTTACCCCTTCGCATTCCAAAGTTCCAGGCAGAGCAACAGACCACCACCGACCAACATACTTCACATGGGCCCCCAATATGGACCTCCTCAATGGCAAAGACCAAACTTTGTCATGCCAAATTACGATTCCTCCCTAATGCAGTATGCAGACTGGAATAGGTGCAGCACACTTGAACAGGTGGACTGACAGGGACGGGATAATCAATCCCCTAAGAGCTTAAAGTGGAAGGAGGCAAGCCCACCATCAACAGGAAGGAGAAAGGGGGTAGACAACGGACCAGAACTGGTGTCCGGTAAAGGAAGCAGTATCAAACCGCCGAACACAAGTCGGGGAAAAGTAGAGGGGACAAACCCCCCAAAACATGGGACAATTAACAAACAGAGCAGACCAGTTGCCCTCAGCAGATTAGCTGCTCCCAGTTGTATATATCCCAGCCTTGTCACCCCAATGGAAGCGGGAAAACACGCAACACTTCCATCAGGAGACCCAAAAGGAACCCCAAAGGAAAGGACCCAAGCAAACCTACGAGTGGTATCCT
The DNA here is from genome assembly GCF_964261635.1 of Lissotriton helveticus. Lineage (NCBI taxonomy): Eukaryota > Metazoa > Chordata > Amphibia > Caudata > Salamandridae > Lissotriton > Lissotriton helveticus. The sequence goes on along the minus strand of NC_136068.1, from coordinate 688,379,914 downwards.
GGAATATCGCAGGATTAGCGGCCAAATTCGAATCACAGGACTGGCTTAGCTACATAGACAAATTCCACATCATATGCCTGCAAGAAACCTGGGCTACCGAATTAAACGATTATAGCTTGGAAGGCTACAAAAGCTTTTTTGTTCCAGCTAAAAAAGTAACTTCCGGGAGAGCTATTGGGGGACTCGCCATATATGTCAACTTAGACATTAAGGGCACCTGGTCTAACATCAAATGGGCCTCACACTATCTCCAAGTACTAAGGTTCACCTCACCAAGATTAACCTTTTTTCTAGTTAATTGGTACAATGCTCCTGCAACGACGGAGAAGGGAATAGCTGTAAATGAACTAGAAGAATGCCTAAGTAATTTGAACCGTTTAAATAAGACACCAAACCTCCCAAGCTTAATATTAACGGGAGATTTTAACTGCCATTTATGCGACAAATTAAAACCCTTCAACAAAGACTGGTCAAGATGCACTTTAATGAAAGGCCCACATTTTGCACATTTAAAAGAGGGATGGGATTTAGAGAGACTAACGAAAAGGCATAACCTAATTCAAACTCTAGACCTTGTGGTACTGGGCGAAAAAGGAGAACTCACCCCAACGTACAAAGGAAGAGGTTGCCACTCCTACATTGATTTTATTCTAGTCTCCCCCATTCTAAAAAGAAACATCAGCAACACTATAATCGAGGCCAGCAGCTTCAGTGATCATAACCCGGTCATTATAACAATTGAAGGTTTTGATTTTAACCCGTGTCCAAAGAGATCTGACATCATGGAAAAAGCAGTGGACCAGGGAAGAAGAATTAAATGGGCCAAAATTGATGGGGACAGATTTTACAAAACACTATTAACAGAGGCCTCGGTTGCAATAGATAAATGTCTAGATCCAAGTGTGTGTGGTGCTCAGGTGGTCAGGGCATTCGAAGATATTGCACAACACGTAAATAATTCCCTAAAGGCTACTGGGTCTAACAAAATGTCCTCAAATCCTCGCTGGTTCGATTCGATTTGCACCAAGGCGCTCAAAAAACTGAAGGTTAGCTACCACTCTAAACCAAGGGACAAGATCATGGTGGCACAGAACAGAGCTGAATATAAAAAAGCTCTGAAGAAACGTAAGCAAAGCCTACAAAACCAGGCCTGGGAGGACTTAAGGGATGCTGCCGAAAGGAAAGACTCTGTAAGCTTCTGGAAAGTGATTAACTCCCCATGTTTCCAGGATCAAGGGGCACCAAAAATCATGAACATCATCTTGCCGGAGCAATGGCAGACCCACTTTCAGAGTCTATATAATCAATCAAGTCACCTAACCCTGGAGGATGTACCGAGGGATCATCAGCCGGCCAAGTTAGACTTCTCTCTGAAAGAAGTCGAAATGGGAATAACTGGGCTCAGTAAAAATAAGGCGCCGGGTCTGGACGGAATTCCACCAGACCTATACTTAAGCAGACCCGATCTATGGGCGCCGTTGCTTACTAGGGTACTAAATGAGGCAGTGGTGGCAGGACTGCCTCAGTCCTGGTCAACGGCGACCATAGTACCAATCTACAAGAAAGGGAACCGAGATGACCCGCAATGCTACCGACCCATTTCGCTCATAGATGTGACAGCAAAGGTACTAGGGCGTGTCATCTTACAGCGACTGCAAGACTGGGCCGAGGAGCATCAAGTCCTTTCGGAAATGCAATATGGCTTCAGGAAAGGCAGATCTACCACCGATCAATGCCTAAACTTATATCTCCTGACAGCCAAATATACCATCGTCGGGAAGGGATCCATTCACATGGGATTTATGGACCTTTCAGCGGCTTTCGACCGTGTAAACAGGAGAAAGCTCTGGTCCATGCTATCAGAATTAGGAGTGGATCAACCGCTAGTCGACACCCTGCAAAACCTCCACCGGAACACCACCGCAAGTGTGAGGTACAACCAAGAGGGTAAAAAGACCGATCCCTTCACTTGCACGAGTGGAGTAAGGCAGGGATGTATCCTCGCGCCCTTTCTTTTTTCCATCTATATCAACTCGCTGGAAAAAGATCTCCTTAAACTCAAGGTGGACTCACCCCAAATTGGTCATCGTGCTGTACCTGTACTACTCTACGCCGATGACGCGGTTTTGCTTGCCAGGACTTCCCTAGGACTGCAGAAACTGATTGATGGGTTCGTCATGTTCATGGATAAACTGGACCTGGCAACTAACCTGGAAAAATCTTACATCATGTCATCAGGGCAACCCACAAAAGGGTCTTTTACCTATCATATCGGGTCGCACAAAATAGACCAGGTTAAGACCTTTTCATACCTGGGGGTACTATTTGACCACCATCTCACTTTTAAACCTCTGGTAGAAAAGCACTCCATGAAACTGGCAGCCTCAGTAGGAGCCATTATGGGGTACGGGCAAAGATTAGGAAAATGGTCTCCGGAACAAATATTGAACTTGTATAGGTCAATCTGCTGTGCGAAAGTATCCAATGGTGCAGAAGTGTGGGGCTTCCCGGATAATAAAGTACAGCAGATCCAGATAGAAGAAAATAAATTCCTGAGGAGAATCCTGAAAGTCCCCCAGAGTGTATCGGCCCACATCATCCATGAAGAAGTAGGGGAAACCTTCATAGGAGACAGGATTAAAATTAAACCCCTCCTGGCATGGGTTAAAGTATGGACCAACCCAGAGGCGTCCCTAACAAGACAAATCATAGGGGACTGCCTCAAAAGAGACAAAGGTGAAACCATTCCCTGGCTGAAATACGTTAAGAAATCTCTAGTTGAAATTGATTGCACTAACCTCTTTACATCCCCAGACTCTATAACACCAGAGAGCAAGACCCTGGTGAAAAAACTCTTTTCAGCACAGCTCAAGTCGTCAAGGGCAGAAAAAGAAAACCATAAACCCACAAATCTTTTTTATAATGAACTTACAGTGAAGCATGGCATGGAACCTTATTTAAGGGTCATGTTTAACGCCCAGGATTGCTTCGTCATGACACGTTTCAGAATTAACATGCTTCATCACCTCCTTGCGGTCCCGGCTGGGTTTACTCACACAGTGGAGGAGAAGGGTACCTGCGGCTGCGACCACAGGTCTCCGCAGGATACCCTTCACTTTGTTTTACTGTGCCCTTTTTATACTATGCCAAGACGCAAGTTCCTGGTGGGGATTTTGAAAGACCTAAAGTTTAAACATGCAAGATTGGCCTTGAGGTTCTTACAGGAAGCGGAGGATGCTTACACCCTTTTTTGCACCATAAACTTTATCCGAATGGCAATGAGACTGAGGAATACTAGAGAAACTGGTCCCTAACATCATTTGTCCCCTTGAACATTTATATTTATGATCCCCTGGTCTTTTTAGAGTGTCAGATAATTTTAACATTCATATCTCTCTATGAAAAATGTATTGACGTTTAAAAAAAAAAAATTCTTTGTGTGTACTTTGTACTTGTGCTTTTATGGTGTCTTTTTAAGAACCGAATAAAGATTACAAATGAATGAATGAGTGCAACAGTAGGGAAAGCGTTGGATAGTGTAGGGGTAAAAATTACTATTCCCACTCCAGAGAGTGCAATAGTAGGGAAAGCGTTGGATAGCGTAGGGGTAAAAATTACTATTCCCACTCCAGAGAGTGTAACAGTAGGGAAAGCGTTGGATAGCTTAGGGGTAAAACTTACTATCCCCACTCCAGAGAGTGCAACAGTAGGGAAAGCGTTAGATAGCGTAGAGGTAAAAATTACTATTCGATATTAAATTACTTACCTTCAATTCAATATTTTTCACCACTATATTCTGTCCATTCGATATTTTGTCCATTCTATAGTTTGACTTCGATATTTTGGCAATTCTATATTTTGAATTCGATATATATATATATACTTGTTGCTAATCTGGTATTCTACAGTGATTTGTATAGAGCAACTAAATAATGTTTTTAGAAACATAACTGTTATATAAGCTCAGTATGTTTTCTATGTCCATACACAGCCCTCACATGTGACATTAATGAACCTATCACTGGCACTTTAAAAGGGCGAACCATGCACTAGAACATTGTCATGTGAACAAGGCTCCTGTGAGCCGAAACGTCATGAGACTACCCTGCACTAGGAAATAAAAAACGCAAGCACTTAACTGGTCCGTGTCCGTGTACTTCGTATCCTGGCTGGTGTGACTCCAGAGCGTGAGAGAAGTGGCGGAGCGTTTGATATATATATATATATTGCTGCTCCAACTCCTCCGTCTAAGGACAAAGAATTCTCCGCACTCCGGGGTAGTTTCTCAGACAGTTGCTTTATTGCAGTGACAGACGCCCTCGCGTTTCGGCAGATTGCCTTTCTCAATATATATTCCAGGAATAATCCGGTGTAGCGCAGAGCTCTCAGTCAGCTGGCAAAGACGGACTCGAACCCAAAATTCAGTGCAAAGATGATTTATTCAGCAAGTAATGTTCCCATAGTCATCACGACGCGTTTCGCGCTTCACAGAGCGCTTGATCATATATATATATATATATTACCTACTGGCGGTCGCCAGTAGGTATATATAGTTAGGATTTTTTCTCTATGGGATTTTTGAAAATTCTATGTCTAATAACTTTGGCGTTTGTGGACGGAATTGGCTGAAATTTCAGGAAAATGGAACATTTTGTTTCTGAGCAGCCCCTGAAAATTTGGGGGGGGGGTTCGTCAAGGGGGGGCCGAGAAAAAAGGGGGGTCCCAAAACGCGTTTTTCCCATGTTAATTTCCATAGGGCGGTTGGCCTCACTTTTAGCCCGAACGGCTGAATGGATTTGCACGAAACTTGGCAAAATTGTAGGGACTGGTAGCCCGATGTGCCTTTGCTAGGTCTCAATATATGTGCTCCAGTGGATTTTGAGAAATTAACGTTCAAAAAAAATATATATCTGTGACAGCGTCCCGGGTAGCGCTCCGTTTCGCGTACTTTTCGCGTTACGGAGCTTTGCAAAGCGAAGCTGATTGGCTCTCCGGTGTCTGTAAACATTCCAAACAGTACGGAGCGGCCGCCATCTTGTCTCTCGGTAGGATCGAGAGACAAGAGGAGGCCAAAGCGAAGGGGCAAATGACCATAAGGGGGCATAGTAGATCCTCCCTGACCCCCTAGGTTTGATGTGGAGGTTTTAAAAGGGCCCCGCGGGGCAAAAAAAAAAAAAAAAAAAAATTGAACGGGTGAATGGATTTGCATGAAACTTGGCAAAATTGTAGGGACCGGTAGCCCGATGTGCCTTTGCTGGGTCTCAATATATGTGCTGCAGTGGATTTTGAGAAATTAACGTTCAAAAAAAGATATATATCTGTGACAGCGTCCCGGGTAGCGCTCCGTTTCGCGTACTTTTCGCGTTACGGAGCTTTGCGAAGCGAAGCTGATTGGCTCTCCGGTGTCTGTAAACATTCCAAACAGTACGGAGCGGCCGCCATCTTGTCTCTCGGTAGGATCGAGAGACAAGAGGAGGCCAAAGCGAAGGGGCAAATGACCATAAGGGGGCATAGTAGATCCTCCCTGACCCCCTAGGTTTGATGTGGAGGCTTTAAAAGGGCTCCGCTGGGCAAAAAAAAAAAAAAAATGTTTTTTTTGGTGGGGTGCGCCCGGTTAGCGTAACGGGAAGCGGACTGGGGAGCGTACTACAAGGAAACAAGAATGATTGACTTTTAACTTATTGTATGTTTATAGACTTTTTTTTTTCTTTTTTTTCTGCTGAGTGACGTCTCGGCCTATCTCCACGGGATGCAGTCCCTACCATCTCGGCGTTTAAGCCCAGGGGGACCGGTAGTGTGGGAGAGATAACGTCTGTTAACGTTCGATTCGAAGGAAATCAGGAAGTGTTGATAAACATTGTCTGCGCCATCTTGCCTTTTTTCAAATGCCACACTTTTGTCGTGCACGGCAGCCATTTTAGATGCCTTGACCAGACCCACTCTCTGCACGCTGTCGATCCTTAGCATGGCTCCCCACCCTCGCAAGCATCTCCCCCAGGCACTGGTCACCCCGCTCTCTGTCTTATGCATGGGCAATAAACCTCCCCCCATCTGCGCTGCTCTTCCCTGAGAATCACACCCTGTGCCCGCCCGACACCTCCCTTTCGCCCTATTCACTACCGCACCCTCTGACACTCCTCTTCCTCTGTGTCCGATTGTCCAGGCCGGTCCCAGGCTATCAGGTAGCCCTGCAGATGTAGTTTATGGCCCCAGCTGTAAAGAATCACCCCTCTTCAAAGGAGTTACAGTAGATCAAGGCCCCCACCCGATGAGATCCGTCACACCACACGCGTTCCTACTATCTGAAAACCATCCTGTATTGTGATTGGGAAGGGGACCGAGCCTGAAGCGGAAGATTCCAGGGATGCCTCTTTGTACATCAAAGTTTTTACAATTATGTGTCACATTAAAAATATATAGCACTCCAACAAAGTAGTAGGATTATAAAACTTTAATAACTTATAAATATATACAATGCAACAAAAACAGTAAAAACATTTAAACATTTTTAGGAAAAAAGAAGCAACAATGGTCAGTAGCGGTCGGTTGTGCGAATAGTCCCAAGGCAGCACAACGTGCTGAGTTCTGGATGGCACCCAGGTGATGTTGCCTGGGTGCCGCACTGGTTTTGGGTATCCTACAATGCTGCTCCGAATAACGGCGTGGGGCGTCCCGGGGGGTGGCTCGTCAGTAGCGGTCTGTTGTGCGAATAGTCCCAAGGCAGCAGAACGCGCTGAGATGTGGATGGCACCCAGGTGATGTCAAGTAAGTTGCCGCACTGGTTTTGGTATCCTACAATGCTGCTCCGAATAACGGCGTGGGGCACCCCGGGGGGGGGGGGGGGGGTGAGGCGGCGTGAACGGGCCTCCCCAGGTGGAGGCTCGTCTGCTGTAGTGGGGCGCCCCTTTACCGTTTCAGTTGCCATTCCGCCCGCTTTTGGTACACTGTGCCAAAATCCGCCATTCAGCTGAGTTGCGCCCACTCTTGCGGTGCAGCGATAGGCGGCTGCCACAGGACTCTAAAAATGGCAGCAGGCTCTTTCCTTTTTGGGCCTGGTCCACTGAAATGGCCCTGGGACACCTTGGAAATCGGACGCTTGTCTGCTAGGTCTTGGACCCCATTCTCGAAAGCGTCCCCTCAGCCTTGAGGATTCTACAAAAGTCTTGGGGGCCCCCGACTCCTGCAGGCTTCCGGTGGGGAGCGGCTGCCATGATTGCTCGCGGAATGACCACGACGGAGCCACGAGATGGTGGTGCTCTCATGCTGACGCCAGCTTCAGTCTGAAACATCCAGAAACAAGGTGGGGCTTTCATCGTTTGGGAAAAAAAAAAAGTTTTCATCCAATGAAAAGTGTTATTTTTAGGTCATATGATCAAGCCTTCCATCATTAGGAAACCAAAAGTAAAATGAACCAATGAAAAGTTTTATAAACAAGTCACATGACCTGTTATGCGGCATAGGGTATAAAAAGCGAAGAAAATCCGTTGGCACGTGAGGCGGCGTCAGTAGCGGACCGATGTGCGAATAGGCCGAAGGCAGCACAACGCGCCAAGATCCGGATGGCACCAAGGTGGTGTCTAGCAAGTTGCCGCACTGGTGTGGCCATCCTACAATGCTGAAAGTCGGCGTGGGGCGCCCCGTTGGCCTGTGAGTTCGCGTCAGTAGCGGACCGATGTGCGAATAGGCCGAAGGCAGCACAACGCGCCAAGATCCGGATGGCACCGAGGTGGTGTCTAGCAAGTTGCCGCACTGGTGTGGCCATCCTACAATGCTGAAAGTCGGCGTGGGGCGCCCCGTTGGCCTGTGAGGTGGCGTCAGTAGCAGACCGATGTGCGAATAGGGCCAAAGGCAGCGCAACGCGCCAAGATCCGGATGGCACCGAGGTGGTGTCTAGCAAGTTGCCGCACTGGTGTGGCCATCCTACAATGCTGCGCCGAAAGTCGGCGTGGGGCGCTCCGTTGGCCTGTGAGTTCGCGTCAGTCAGTGGGGGTTGTTTGAGGATCTGACTGCATTGGAAAGCAATGTGATGCTGTGCGTCGCCCCCAAGATTAAGGTTCCTCGGCTGCAGTGGGGCGCCCCTTGGTGTTTCACTCGCTATGCAGCTGAGTTGCGTGCGCACTTGCGGCGAATAGGCCGAAGGCAGCACAACAATATTTTCTGAATAGAAGACACCACAAGGCGCTGAGATTCGGTTGGCACCGAGGTGGTGTCTAGCAAGTTGCCGCACTGGTGTGGCCATCCTACAATCCTGCTCCGAATAACGGCGTGGGGTGCCCGAAGGGGGGGGGGAGGCGGCGTGAACGGGCCTTCCCAGGTGGAGGCTCGTCTGCTGTAGTGGGGCGCCCCTTTACCGTTTCAGTTGCCATTCAGCTGAGTTTCGGCCGCTCTTGATGCTACAGCGACAGGCGGCTGCAACAGGACTCTCAAAATGGCGGCCTGTTCTTTGGATTTGGGCCTGGTCCACTAAAATGGCCCTGGGACACCTTAGAACTCGGACGCTCGAATTTTTTTTCCTTTCCTCTACATGCAAAAAAGGTAAATGCCCGGTACGTTACCTGCCTCATCTGCCACGATGTACTCTCCAGAGGAACCGAAAAAAAATATAGTTATGGTAACTATACCATGCATCGTCATATGGAGAGGTGGCACCGATTAATTATAGTGCTGCACAAAAGAGAGATTTGGAGGAGAACCCCCGACCTGCCAGTACATTCACCAAAGAAGTGGCACTGACAGCATCAGAGGCAAGGGAAACGGTCCCAAATATTTAGAAGAACTTTGGAAAGATTAAAATGACATGTTTAGATTGTGGCAAATTAATTTCATGTGGACAGATGAGTGTTACTCTAATAAATACAGCATATGAACATCATCATAGTCGATGGTTGGTAGAGACATTTTGACTATATCCTGGACCTGCCCGTCCTCGCCCAAAATGGCGCCGGAATAAATGGGACTCGTAACTCCTTGTTGTGTACTGGTTGCAGAACCTTGATATCACGAGATACGTATGCAGTTTTGAAGCACATGGCGGGCGGGGACGAGAATTGATTGAATATTTCGACATCCCTATTGATATTAAGTTCTGATGTGTTATTGATTACTGTACTATTGAAAGTTCGAATTAACGTCACCCATGGTACTTGCCCGCAAATGTATATCTAGATAATTTTATTGTAACTGGCTCTGTCGTATTTTAATTATAAAATGTACGTCCACCGATTCCGCAACTGTTAGACACCTTAGTTCTTGCAACCTAATGGCCCGCCCGTTACGTTCCTCTACAGTGTAAATGTCTACTCATCATATACGATTACAGTTTGCTCCGTGGCCGGCCCACGTGGTTATAGGCCCGTATTTGTATACTGACATTTTCACAATAAAGGTTTTTAAAAGAAAACATGGTAGTAGTATTTACATTGGTAAAGTTTTTAATAATAGTCACTGTTTTAGAATCAGTAAAAGGCAAGTGAAATAAAGCAGTCCAATTACATGAAGGGTAAAAGGTATAATACGCAGGAACGCAGTAAAGATAAATGGTCAAGGGCTGTTGTGTTTCTACTTCTGCAACATAAAGTGATCGATAAGAATCTGATATTCAGGCGTATCGGCGACTAAGACAGCAGGCCGAGCCTCTTTTGCTCAACGGCTCCGTCATGGGACGAAGAAACGCCCTTTTTCTCGAAAAAGGAATATATTTTACTTGCACGACAGTTGTAAATTTTCCGGGAAAGTACATTAGCCTGGAACATTATAACATATGTTTAAGAAAAAATAATGTTCGAAAGTAATAAAAAGCGTAATTTTTAGGTCATATGACCAAGCCTTTCATCATTAGAATAAGAAAAGTAAAATGAACCAGTGAAAAGTTTTATTAACAAGTCACATGACCTGTTATGCTTACGTAACGCGCTGCGCGCCGCGCCCCGGATCGCTTCCGGGAAGCTGCGCTTCGCGCACCGGAGCACTTCCGGATGCGCTAACGCGCGCGTCATATGACGCATTACGCGACAGCGCAGGTCCAGAATATAGTCAAAATGTCTCCACCAACCAGCGGTCGGAACACATCCCCTTTCAGCAGGCTAAATAGTTCTGTTAAATGACAACAGAAGGGACAGGCAACAAGAACCATCAGTCAAAGAGGGGAGGGCAAGTTCTTCTGTACCGGGTCACGTTGGGGCGCTACCGGAACTGATCGAATTGGTAGTCTACAGTGTTTCTGGATGTTTCAGACTGAAGCTGGCGTTAGCATGAGAGCACCACCATTTCGTAGCTCCGTCGTGGCCATTCCACGAGCAATCATGGCAGCCGCTCCCCACCAGAAGCCTGCGGGAGTCGGTGGCCCCCAAGACTTTTGTAGAATCTTCAAGGCTGAGGGGACGCTTTTGAGAATGGAGCCCAAGCTCTAGCAGACAAGCGTCCGAGTTCCAAGGTGTCGCAGGGCCATTTTAGTGGACCACGCCCAAATCTGAAGAGCCGGCCGCCATTTTGAGAGTCCTGTGGCAGCCGCCTATCGCTGCACTGCAAGAGCGGGAGCAACTCAAGTACATGGTGAGCGAGACGCTGTAGTCGAAAGAGCGGGCGGTAAACAGCTGAATAGCGGAAGAGGCACAGTGTAGCAAAAGCGGGCGGAATGGCAACTGAAACGGTAAAGGGGCGCCCCACTACAGTGTGTCTTTAGGTGAAACGGATTGTGGGACAAGGTCAAGAATGGAAGAGTCACCAAAAGGCAAAAAGTTCCGCTTGACCCCGGGAGCCGGCCACCTATGTCGGGGGCGATCTCAGGCCACACCAGGGCAACACGACTTGCGGAGGGGGCCGGAGCCAAGCGCCCCCTCCGAGTCCGCGCCATCACACCGTCCCTCGGGGGCCTCCGTCAAGCGGTTCAGGGTGGCACCGCATCACATTGTTTTCAAATGCAGTCACGTCCTCAAACAGCCCCCACTTACATTGAGAATAGTGAAGCTGTAGCAAGTGCAAATAGGCTTCAGACAGTGTTACAATCACTCCTCAAAACTTTGAACTATCAGAGTGCATGAGTTTCATGCTCGATCGATTGAGCTAGCCGGATCGGGCAACAAAAAATATAAAATAGTTATGTAAATAGTTATTTAATAAAATGTTTTACCCTGTTACTTTGCTGGTGTGTTGTATATATTTGTAATATTTGCATAGAGTTTATCGTTATTTTGGGCGGGGTGGGTGGCGGAGCCGAGCTGTCTTGCAGCCATCATGGTGTGGAGCTCAGTTCATCTCACTAGTTTCGTATTTCTCATGAGGGGTTGTTCCTAATGTTTCTATTTTAGCGAGGTCAAAAAGAGATCCCATTAGTGGCCTACTGATTTTGCTCGATTCCTTTTGTTTTTTTACACGATTTTTCACTATCTGCAAAGACTAAACAGAGTATTGCGACTCTGTGCTTGTTTGTAAATAGAGAATGAACCAAAGAGAACCAATTCTAAAACAGTAAATGCTTGGATAACAATCAATCAAATGGAGAGAGAAGCAGGCACGACGGATTACAACGGGGGCAAAGGCCTGCGTTAACTACCCTTCACTATCTGCAAAGAGAGAGAACTCCTAATAGAAATGAGGGGGAGGGGGGGCAGCATTCAAAGCAGATCAGTGTGCATAAACACGAAAATGTTTTTACTTACCACGTACTTGACATTCGACAGCTTATGATATTTGCTATTAAAAAACCATTGAAATTCACTAAAAAAACCATAGGTTAGAGACCATATATAGTTAGGAATTAGCATTTAAAAAACCTTGAAAATTCACTGAAAAAACCATAGGTTATAGACCATATATAGTTAGGAATTAGCATTTAAAAAACCTTATTTTACTCACACAAAACCATTGAAATTCCATATATAGTTAGTTGCACTAACTATATATCGCGCACCCGCAATCCACTGCTGATGATGTCACATATTACATCATTCATGACATGGTCAGTGACATCACTGATGACATCACTGATGACATCTCAAATGACATCACTGATGACATCACTGATGACATATCAAATGACATCACTGATGACATCTCAAATGACATCACTGATAACATCTCAAATGACATCACTGATGACATCTCAAATGACATCACTAACCACATCACTGATGATATCATTTATGTGACAATACAATGCATCTCCTCACACTTTAATATAACCTCTGTTACACCCAGTGTTAAATACAGAGTATAATTTTTGAAACCATTGACACACCAATACTAGTTATTACATACACACTCACTGATTCCTATGTTTACACACACATTCACTCATTCACCCATACAATCATTCATACATACAATCACTCATCTTTACAACACTATCATATGCACTCATACACCTATACAGACACTCACACTCTGTCACTCATCCATGGAGTTACTCACACACCTAGTCAGTCCTGTAAAGAATCAATCACACTTCCATTTTCTAATCTATACAGTTAAACATAGAGCACCGTACATTTTGAAACATATACTAACACATACTTACTCTCTTATACAATCATTGATACAAGTACACATTGATCTGCACAGAGTCACACACCTCCCAGCCAGACACACACACACTCAGTCTCCCATACAAATACTTGGGCAATCAATCAATAACCCATATAGTTACTCATATAGCTACTGATCAACACATGCAGCAGTTTACAGAACAACAGACATAATGATGCACAAATTAAGACAGTGTAGTCACTAACCCATGCACTCAGTGAGACACATTTAATCACTCACTCATACATTCAGTCATGCACCTACTAAATCCTTCGTCCAGACACTTATACATCTACTCATTCTTCAATATGTAAGACATATTTTAACTTTACAGAAACATACAGTCACTGGATGTTGTCATCAGTGATGTCATCAGTGATGTCATTTGAGATGTCATCAGTGATGTCATCAGTGATGTCACTGACCATGTCATGAATGATGTAATATGTGACATCATCAGCAGTGGATTGCGGGTGCGCGATATATAGTTAGTGCAACTAACTATATTGGGAATTTCAATGGTTTTGTGTGAGTAAAATAAGGTTTTTTAAATGCTAATTCCTAACTATATATGGTCTATAACCTATGGTTTTTTCAGTGAATATATATATATATATATATATATATATATATATATATATATATATATATATATATATATATATATATATATATATATATGTATATATATATATGTCCAGAAACCTTCCCAAAGAAAAGGCAGAGGCCACAGCGGGGAATATCTTGAAGGCTTTTATTGCAATTTTCACGGCACATCGGGCGTATGCATTTCAGCTGTTGTAGCTTCATCAGCGCCCAGCATGGTGTGTAGGAGAAAGTTTTGTTGCCGCTGATTAATTGAAAGTTCATCTGCTGCCATATTTGTAGGTCGCTCCGTCCTCATTGGTGCCGAAATTGCACCATTCACAACGTTTCTGTAGTTTTCCGAAACACTACGTGTCCCAGCATGCAGCATTCTGCCAGGGAGGCATCCCAGTGGTAGCGCGACTTACTCTGTGGCATTGGACCTACTCTCCCATTGTTGTCGTGTCCCCTGCAACTTTCGGCCTCCTCGGGTCCCCAACTGCACAACCTTCAATCCCAAAGGTCCTCTTCACGGGGGTGAGTGCCGCGATGCGTCTCTCCCAGGACGGAGTGGTTGACTCCGATACCGCTACGTGTTTCCTTGTGACTGAGGGCGGGCCCGATCAGGATTCAATACCTTGAAAGCGTGAGTGTTCATTTTGCCTGGGCAAAACAGGGTACCAGCGTAGATCAGGCCATCTTTGTGTGCAGGAGCCTCTGTAAATTGCCGCTGGTAGGCAATAAGTAATATGTCCAGAAACCTTCCCAAAGAAAAGGCAGAGGCCACAGCGGGGAATATCTTGAAGGCTTTTATTGCAATTTTCACGGCACATTGGGCGTATGCATTTCAGCTGTTGTAGCTTCGTCAGCGCCCAGCATGGTGTGTAGGAGAAAGGTTTGTTGCCGCTGATTGATTGAAAGTTCATCTGCTGCCATATTTGTAGGTCGCTCCGTCCTCATTGGTGCCGAAATTGCACCATTCACAGCGTTTCTGTAGTTTTCCGAAACACTACGTGTCCCAGCATGCAGCATTCTGCCAGGGAGGTATCCCAGTGGTAGCGCGACTTACTCTGTGGCATTGGACCTACTCTCCCATTGTTTTCGTGTCCCCTGCAACTTTCGGCCTCCTCGGGTCCCCAACTGCACAACCTTCAATCCCAAGGGTCCCCTTCACGGGGGTGAGTGCCGCGATGCGTCTCTCCCAGGACGGAGCAGTTGATTCCGATATCGCTACGTGTTTCCTTTTGACTGAGGGCAGGCCCGATCAGGATTCAATACCTTGAAAGCGTGAGTGTTCATTTTGCGGGGGGAAAACAGGGTACCAGCTTAGATCAGGCCATCTTTGTGTGCAGGAGCCTCTGTAAATTGCCGCTGGTAGGCAATAAGTAATATGTCCAGAAACCTTCCCAAAGAAAAGGCAGAGGCCACAGCGGGAAATATCTTGAAGGCTTTTATTGCAATTTTCACGGCACATCGCGCGTATGCATTTCAGCTGTTGTAGCTTCGTCAGTGCCCAGCATGGTGTGTAGGAGAAAGGTTTGTTGCCGCTGATTAATTGAAAGTTCATCTGCTGCCATATTTGTAGGTCGCTCCGTCCTCATTGGTGCCGAAATTGCACCATTCACAGCGTTTCTGTAGTTTTCCGAAACACTACGTGTCCCAGCATGCAGCATTCTGCCAGGGAGGCATCCCAGTGGTAGCGAGACTTACTCTGTGGCATTGGACCTACTCTCCCATTGTTGTCGTGTCCCCTGCAACTTTCGGCCTCCTCGGGTCCCCAACTGCACAACCTTCAATCCCAAAGGTCCTCTTCACGGGGGTGAGTGCCGCGATGCGTCTCTCCCAGGACGGAGTAGTTGACTCCGATACCGCTACGTGTTTCCTTGTGACTGAGGGCGGGCCCGATCAGGATTCAATACCTTGAAAGCGTGAGTGTTCATTTTGCCGGGGCAAAACAGGGTACCAGCGTAGATCAGGCCATCTTTGTGTGCAGGAGCCTCTGCAAATTGCCGCTGGTAGGCAATAAGTAATATGTCCAGAAACCTTCCCAAAGAAAAGGCAGAGGCCACAGCGGGGAATATCTTGAAGGCTTTTATTGCAATTTTCACGGCACATCGCGCGTATGCATTTCAGCTGTTGTAGCTTCGTCAGCGCCCAGCATGGTGTGTAGGAGAAAGGTTTGTTGCCGCTGATTAATTGAAAGTTCATCTGCTGCCATATTTGTAGGTCGCTCCGTCCTCATTGGTGCCGAAATTGCACCATTCACAGCGTTTTTGTAGTTTTCCGAAACCCTACGTGTCCCAGCATGCAGCATTCTGCCAGGGAGGCATCCCAGTGGTAGCGCGACTTACTCTGTGGCATTGGACCTACTCTCCCATTGTTGTCGTGTCCCCTGCAACTTTCGGCCTCCTCGGGTCCCCAACTGCACAAAATCAAAAGTTTACCAACTTGGAAGGAACCGCAGGTAGGTGATATCCGCAAATTTTATTTAAAAGCTGCTACAGGTTGCAATGCACAGTTCTCCTTTGTTCATACCGCCAGACGTGTTTCGAATGTAAGTCCTTCTTCAGTTGCAGTCAAGTTGTGCATGAGACTGGGAAATGTCAAACAACTACTTTTTAAACTGCCGGTGCTGCCCAAGTGGGCGTGGTTTCCCTTCATTGGCATTCTGGTAGTCGTAGTTGCATTCATCATACCTCCAGTGGGTCCGTCTCAAACTACACTTAATGATGGCAAAAATAAAACCACAGTGGGGTGAGACACAGTTCATCTGACAAACCTGATATATATATATATCTCTCAAACAGGAAAACCTCTACTCACCATCAGGAAAAGAGCATGCACACGAGGGCCATTTGGCTTAAGGCCTTTTTACTAAATGAGCCTCCTCCGACCCAGCATAGATACGCGTTTCAGCTGACGCAGCAGCCTTCTTCAGTCTAGTCTAGTGTGCGCCATTTTGGTATCAACCTTTATACATAGTTAAAATCATAGCCATAGAAAAGTTCATAACATTTTTAAAAAAAATGAAATTTAAATAATAAATGTAAATATTTTTAAGAACAGTGAATCAATACTGAACATTTATATATATATATATATATATATATATATATATATATATATATATATATATATATATATATATATATATATATACAGGAGCTGCACTCTACCTAAACTTACGTTTTTGCGTGTAGCATATATATATATATATATATATATATATATATATATATATATATATATATATATATATATATATATATATATATATATATATATATATATCGCCAACAGCAATTTCCAAATCGGAAAGAACTCACAGATGCCTTGAATGGGTTTGCAGGTAATTTATTCTTACAAAGACTGCACAGCAACGCGGTTCGACTTACGTCTTGGTCATGCGTTCAAAATATAGAATTGCCAAAATATCGAAGTCAATATATATATATATATATATATATATATATATATATATATATATATATATATATATATATATATATATATATATATATATATATGTATATATATATATATATATATATAATATATATGTATATATATATATATTCACTTAAAAAAACATAGGTTTCAGGCACATAATAGTTAGAAATTAGCAGTTAAAAAACCTTTGAAATTCACTGATGTCATTTGAGATTTCAAATGTTTTTTTAAACGCTAATTTCTAACTATAACGCTCCTGAAACCTATGGTTTTTTCAGTGAATTTCAAAGGTTTTTTAAATGGTAATTTCTAACTATAACATAGCAGTCGCATTTTCAGAGTGGTGGAGAAAGGTGAGCGCGTCCTCTAAACACCTTTTAGCAATCCCACTATGTGGAATTTACTGGAGGTAACAGGAGGGGTAGTTAGCCCCCAACATCAAACATGGGGGCCAACTACCCCTTTTATTACCTCCAGTAAGTCCCACACAGCAGGATTGCTAACTTGTTATATCAGGCCCGCCCCCTCCCTGCACCACTGTATAAATGCGCCCCCTGGCGTGTGTAAGTTGGGAGATTAAGTCCCATTGAATCCTGAGGGTCCCTGGGGGCCACCTAGCCCACCAGGTACCTCCAGTAATTGCCACAGAGCTGCATTGCAGAGAGGTGGTCTGAGGCCACGCCCCTTTTTACACCACTCTGCAAACGTGGCTTCTGGCACACTGCTTCTCGGAGGATGAAGTCCACTTGTGTCCTGAGGTCCTCATGACACAAGAGGACCTCATCGCCCCACCCTAAACAGCAGTCGCACTGGCAGTTTCTTCCTGGATCTTTCCCGTGTGGAAGATGTAAGGCCTGCGCTAATAGTAATAAAGTAAGCTCATACAAAAGCAAAGGCCTAGCCAATGAAAAGAAAATAAGTAAATTCATGAACTGTGTTGGACAGGCCACATGAAGGGCCGCTCTCCCCCGGCCCAACCAGGCCCGAACCAGCCACGCAAGTACCACACACCACCATTACACGTCCACCGTCCCCGCAGGGACCCCTACACTCGAACCTGTTGACCGCGTAGGCCGACCCACTACCGGCCTGCGCGCCCATCCTGGGCGCCATCTTGGACACTCCACCACGAGGCCGCCTGGCCCCCGATCGACCTCAACCCTGGGCCTGGCCAGGCCTCAGACATTCCGGCACCAACATCCACCCAGGAGGTGAGCGGGCTACTTGGTCAGTCAATGGGAGCAAGAGGTGTCGATGGCTCTCCCCCGCCAAGTACCGCTCGCCCATCGCCTCCCCGGGCGCTGGCTCCACCCCCCTGCTGGGTGTCTGAACCCCCTCATCCCGGACCTCCCGACCTCCAAGTGCGAGGGTCCGGACATCAAAGCACACCAGCCCTATAACTGGGGCAGCTCCAGAGCCGGACGGCAGTTGTATCTTGGAGTCGAGAGACGCAAAGAAGAACTCATCCTTGACGGACTACTGGCGCTGCCGTAGCTCTGTCTTGTGCACCCTCGTCTTGCCTGCTGGCGCTGCCGCGGCTTTGGGAACCACCCTATCCTTCATCGTCGTCGGGACCTGCTGGCGTGGCCGCGGACCGTTTGTAACCACCACCTTCATCGGGACCTGCTGGCTCTGCCGCGGACCGTCGTCTTCCTTCATCCATCACGGGACCTGCTGGCTCCGCCGCGGCCCGTTCATCTACACCACCGAGCTCGAGGATTGAGAGCTATTTCCATCTCTTTGGTAACAAGACTGTCCCGCTACCCTTTTCCCAAACAGAGACCAGAATAGAGGGGACCCCTGAGTCCAGACCTCCTTGTACCATTCTACCGTACTTGAAGAATTGCCTATAAAGTATCGTTGAACTTTATCATTGTGTGGTGTCCGTCTGTGGGGGGGGAGTTACTTGTCTGTACGATTCACTGGAGACGGCTCTCCCCGGAGACCTCTCCCCTTATCCTCGGCCGACCCTCCCGGTCCGTCTAACATTGGTGGCCAGCGACGGGATCCGAATCACCGCATAAACCGTACAGAGAGTAGCTCACCCCACGGCGAATCACGATGTCAACTAAAGACAACGGAGAAATTCCAGATGGAGAAATTGGACGAGTACAGCCATCGTGAACTTAAACAGTTCTGTATCGAATTAGGTATCGCTACCACCGGACTAAATACCAAAGATGACTTTAAGCAGGCCCTGGAATCTTGGGCAGAAACCGGGGCTGCCGGAACCCCCGATCAAGACATCGCAGCACAAACCCCCATGGCCCCTGAAGAACGAAGAACGGGTCTCTCGCCAGACGAGATCCAGGAACGAGAAAGAACCCGACTACACGAGCTGGAAATGGCCCGGCTCAAAATGGACGTTGAACTAAAGTTGGCCGAACAGAAAATCAACTTAGAGCACCTGCGTCTCCGAGAAGAAAGAGAGGAGAAACAGAGACAAAGGGAGCTCGAGGAAAAGAAACTGGCATATGAACATGAGCGGAAATTAGCTGAAATCGACCTACGCAAACAGAATAAAGAAGCAGGGGTGCCCGAGCAACCCCACACTCCAGGGGCAACAGAGAAGAAGGTACACATCCCCAAGGATGTCGTTCGAGAATACTTCCGAGAGGACGACATCCAGCAATGGTTTAAGGCCTATGAAATCGCTATGACTGCACACCGGATCGATAGAAGCGATTGGGGGGCCGGTCTGTGGGGGAGATTCCTCAATGAGGGCCGCGACGCCCTGCTGCAACTCCCGGACCACCAGATGACCTCCTATGACCATATGAAAGCTGCACTCCTCACCCGCTATGGCCTCACACCCGAGATGTACCGTCAGAGGTTCCGAGACTGCACCCGCATCCCAGGTACAACTTGGGTGGACTATGTCAATTACTTTAGCCGAGCCTTCGAGGGCTGGATCAAAGGAAGCAGGGTCACAACCTACGAACAACTGTTCAATCTTATGGTATGGGAGCATCTGTCGAACAATTGCTTCATTGAACTTCGTCAGCACCTCCTCGACAGCAAGTTAACGGATCCCCGGCAGCTCGCAGCCGAAGCAGACCGGTGGGAGATCACCAGAGTGAGTCGAAATGGGTCCTCCGAACAGAACCGGAACAACAATGGTCAGCACCGTCCCCGAGGAGGTGGAGGCCAAGGACGCGGAAGAAGCAACGCTCCGGTCACCCTCACTACCAGCCCCACCCCCCCGGCCAACCGGGGCAACACCCCAGCGCGACCGGCGACATCGAGCCAATGTTACCTGCCATCGATGCCAACGAGTCGGACACTATGCAAACGACCCAAACTGCCCCCAGTACCAGAGCCCAAGACCCCGCCAAGTAGCCGCTGCTGCTCTGGGGGAGAAACAGATCTCAGAGGAACAAGAAGAATATGAACAGGAACACCAAGAATGGGAGCCAGCCGCCATGGCTCTCGCCTGCCTAGGGGGGAGAGACATGGTCCCGCGGGTCCCCCTACCCGCCAATACCCAGAAGTACAGCCAATGGGTGGGCATCAATGGACGCCGGGCTGAAGCCCTTCGTGACACTGGGGCCAGTGTAACAGCCGTCCGCTGTCACCTGGTGACCCCCGAACAATACTTACCAAACATTCTCTGCCCTGTACGTTCAGCCGATAACTCAGAAAGTCTGTGTCGGATGGCCTGCGTCCCCTTCGAATGGGGAGGGGTCTCCGGCATGTTGAAGGTGACGGTCCGAGATGATGCCCCCGTAGACTGCCTCCTGGGTAATGACCTGGAAAGCTCTCCATGGGCAGCAGTCGAACGAAAAGAGCACCTGGGGATGCTGGGCGTCCCGGACTGGGCGTGCGTCACCACCCGGTCCATGACCGCCCGTGCCAACACCCGCCCAGAGGAACTCGAATGGCCGGCGCCACCGCCTCCGGTCGCCCCCGCCGAAACCACCGACCGTGACGTCCCCCCCGAACCAGCTCAACCTCCAGACCTCGCTAACCTCGACCAGTGGCCTCAAGAGGGGGGGCCCACGCAAGAACAATTTCGCCAAGAACAAAAGACCTGTCCCTCCCTCGAGGGACTCCGCCAGCAAGCGCTAGCCCAAAGCGCAGGGGATACCTCCGGAACTCACTGGGTCTACTGGGACAATGATCTGCTGTACAGTGAGCAAAGAATCGCGGAGCTGGGGGCCAGCCGAGTCCTAGTGGTACCCCTCCGTTTTAGAGACTTTCTGCTAAACCTGGCCCACGATGTCCCCCTGGCAGGACACTTGGGTCAAGACAAAACCTATAGCCGCCTGGTGACCCACTTCTTCTGGCCCAAAATGAGGGACAATGTACACCAGCATTGCCGATCTTGCCCCACGTGCCAAGCCAGTGGGAAGAGCGGCCGCAAACTGAAAGCCCCCCTGCAACCTTTTCCCGTGGTCACCACCCCGTTCGAGAGGGTCGGAATCGATATCGTAGGGCCCCTGGACCCGCGCACAAAACAAGGCCATCGATTCATCCTGGTGCTAGTGGACCACGCCACCCGCTACCCGGAGGCTGTTCCCCTGCGGACTGTGACAGCCCCGGTAGTCGGCCGGGCTCTGATGGGGATCTTCTCCCGGGTGGGCTTCCCCCGGGAGGTCGTCAGTGACAGAGGCACGAACTTTATTTCGAAATATATGAAATCTCTCTGGCAACAGTGCGGGGTTACCTACCGGTTCACGACCCCCTATCACCCTCAAGGAAACGGCCTCGTTGAGCGGTTCAACCGCACGCTCAAAGGGATGATCGGGGGGTTGGAAGAGCCCCTCCGTCGCCAGTGGGATGTGCTGCTGCCGTGCCTCCTCTTCGCATATCGAGAGGTTCCCCAGAAGTCCCTGGGCTTCAGCCCATTTGAACTGCTATATGGACACCCCGTGCGCGGGCCGCTCAGCCTAGTTAAGGAAGGCTGGGAGATGCCCCCTCTAAAGAACCCACCAGATGTTTTCCGCTACCTCCTAACACTCCGCAACCAGACCCGGCGATTCCGAGGACTAGCAAAAGCCAACCTAGAGGCCAGTCAAGAGGACATGAAAAGGTGGTATGACCGGAATGCCTCCTCCATCGAATTTGAACCTGGGCAACAGGTATGGGTGATGTCCCCCACCGAACCCTGCGCCCTACAAGACAAGTGGACAGGGCCCTTCAAAGTGGTCGAGCGCAAGGGTCCGGCTACCTATCTCATCGACTTGGAATCTTCCCGGAACCCCCTCCGGGTCCTCCACGCTAACAGACTGAAACCGCACTTTGTACGGACAGAACTCAGCCTCCTGATGGCCACAGACAATGGGGCTGAAGAGGACTCCGAGCCCCTCCCGGACCTCCTACGAACGCGGGAGAAAGATGGTTCCGTAGAGGGGGTCCGACTCTCAGAGGCCCTCACCCGAGAGCAACGCCAGGAGTGCCAAGTTCTCCTGTCACAATTCGCCAGCCTGTTCTCCCTCACCCCAGGTGTCACTTTCTGGGGTACGCACGATGTGGACACGGGGGACAGCCCCCCTATCCGCCACCGGGCCTACCGCGTGCCAGATCGGGTACGGGCCTGCATCCAGGAGGAAGTAGCCAAAATGCTCACGCTCGGGGTCATCGAGCCCTCAGACAGCCCCTGGGCCAGCCCTGTAGTACTGGTCCCCAAAGCAGCTGCCCCCGGCACCACACCAGAACTCCGGTTCTGCGTCGACTACCGGGGCTTGAATGCGGTCACCAGGACAGACGCACATCCCATCCCCCGGGCAGATGAACTAATCGACCGCATGGGAGCTGCCCGCTACCTCAGTATCTTCGACCTGACGGCGGGCTACTGGCAAATCGGCCTCACACCCCGGGCACAAGAACGTTCTGCCTTCTCCACTCCCGATGGCCATTACCATTTCACAGTCATGCCCTTCGGCATGAAGAATGCCCCAGCAACATTCCAACGGCTCGTCAATCAGGTCCTGGCGGGGCTCGAAGGATTCAGCGCCGCCTACCTAGACGACATCGCTGTATACAGCAACCAGTGGTCCGAGCACCTCCGCCACCTCCGAGCAGTGCTGCACGCCCTTCAGCAAGCTGGCCTCACGATCAAGGCCAGCAAATGTCAAATTGGGCAAGGGTCTGTAACCTACCTCGGGCACCAGGTGGGAAGCGGCCTGGTGGCCCCTCTGCAGCTAAAAATTTCCGCCATCCAGTCCTGGCAGCCCCCCATTACCCAGACCGAGGTACGGGCCTTCCTGGGCCTCACGGGCTATTACCGAAGGTTCGTGAAAGACTATGGTACTATCGTGAGGCCCCTCACAGAGCTCACGTCAAAAAATCAGCCCCAGAAAGTCAACTGGACCCCAGAGTGTCAAGCTGCATTTGAACAATTGAAAGCCGCCATGTGCTCCGCCCCTGTGCTCCAGGCCCCCGACTACAGCCGGGAGTTCATCGTCCAGACGGATGCCTCCGACCATGGCATTGGGGCAGTCCTGTCTCAAGTGAACACCGAAGGCCGTGATCAGCCGGTGGCCTTCATCAGCCGGCGACTCCTACCACGGGAACAACGCTGGAGCACCATAGAGAGGGAGGCCTTTGCGGTGGTATGGGCCCTCAAGAAGCTCCGGCCCTACCTTTTTGGCACACCCTTTCGGGTACAGACCGACCACCGACCCCTGCAGTGGCTGATGCAGATGCGGGGGGAAAACCCGAAGTTACTACGCTGGTCCATCTCCCTACAAGGGATGGACTTCACAGTTGAACATCGGCCTGGGCCAGATCACGCCAACGCAGATGGCCTGTCCCGGTTCTTCCGCCTCGACGAGAAGAGTCCCCAAGAGAATGGGTAACTCTCCCCGCCTTCAGCTGGGGGGGACGCATGTTGGACAGGCCACATGAAGGGCCGCTCTCCCCCGGCCCAACCAGGCCCGAACCAGCCACGCAAGTACCACACACCACCATTACACGTCCACCGTCCCCGCAGGGACCCCTACACTCGAACCTGTTGACCGCGTAGGCCGACCCACTACCGGCCTGCGCGCCCATCCTGGGCGCCATCTTGGACACTCCACCACGAGGCCGCCTGGCCCCCGATCGACCTCAACCCTGGGCCTGGCCAGGCCTCAGACATTCCGGCACCAACATCCACCCAGGAGGTGAGCGGGCTACTTGGTCAGTCAATGGGAGCAAGAGGTGTCGATGGCTCTCCCCCGCCAAGTACCGCTCGCCCATCGCCTCCCCGGGCGCTGGCTCCACCCCCCTGCTGGGTGTCTGAACCCCCTCATCCCGGACCTCCCGACCTCCAAGTGCGAGGGTCCGGACATCAAAGCACACCAGCCCTATAACTGGGGCAGCTCCAGAGCCGGACGGCAGTTGTATCTTGGAGTCGAGAGACGCAAAGAAGAACTCATCCTTGACGGACTACTGGCGCTGCCGTAGCTCTGTCTTGTGCACCCTCGTCTTGCCTGCTGGCGCTGCCGCGGCTTTGGGAACCACCCTATCCTTCATCGTCGTCGGGACCTGCTGGCGTGGCCGCGGACCGTTTGTAACCACCACCTTCATCGGGACCTGCTGGCTCTGCCGCGGACCGTCGTCTTCCTTCATCCATCACGGGACCTGCTGGCTCCGCCGCGGCCCGTTCATCTACACCACCGAGCTCGAGGATTGAGAGCTATTTCCATCTCTTTGGTAACAAGACTGTCCCGCTACCCTTTTCCCAAACAGAGACCAGAATAGAGGGGACCCCTGAGTCCAGACCTCCTTGTACCATTCTACCGTACTTGAAGAATTGCCTATAAAGTATCGTTGAACTTTATCATTGTGTGGTGTCCGTCTGTGGGGGGGGAGTTACTTGTCTGTACGATTCACTGGAGACGGCTCTCCCCGGAGACCTCTCCCCTTATCCTCGGCCGACCCTCCCGGTCCGTCTAACAAACTGCAATACTACATATGTAGTCTACTGTCTAGTCTGTCTGTGCGGACTACGCTACGTGGGGAGTACTATTCACCCCGTGTAGATACGCATTTTGGAGCATCAGAGGGCTATAAGCAACAGTGAGTCAATTATCCAGTAGCACGTCACCACTATAGCAACAAGGCCCTTCTTCAATAGTTTTGTCTCGATCATGTACCAAGGGACATTAGAGGAGGTGACAGAGAGAAGAAATTGAGGCGATTAGAATTGCTTTTCATAATTGACATGCAGACAAAATCACCGAAAGGCCTCAACAGTGGGGAGGAATTAGCAATACTTCTGTGAAGGGTAGAGGTGTTACTCAACTTATGAATAGGAATAAGCAATAACACAGATTACAAAGAGAAGCGTAGCACAGCATAGGGCACCACTGAAGGCGTACGAATAGCAGTACAAAAACAGCCTGTGAGGTGCAATGCCACACAATGTAGGCTAGATCTACCTATGCCCATTCAGGGTGCAATTGTGGGAGTAGGTTTGATTACCTAGAAGATGCAAATAGAATGTTTCACTCTAAATTAGAACATATGCTAAAGATTCTTAGTGATGTATATAATTTTCACCAGTGGGGAATTAGTAATAAAGTTTGTGGCTTGATTTGCGTCAGTGTGAAATGGTAGCAATGCAGGCTGATTGAAAATATGCATTAAATTGTTTTGATGATGGAATTGCACATTCCAATATGGTGCTAGGTGAAGCACTTGTAGATGTTGTCCCTCTATGCTGTCAATGAAGAGTGATTGACATAAATAATGTCGTCAGTGTGGCAGCCGCTGGCACCGACAAAGGCTCAACACCAAAACGCATTTGTTTATATTGTGCCATTATATCCAGATTGAGGATTTATCTCTAACGTGAGTGCTAGTCTTTCCTTTGGGAGTGGGAGTGTAATACTTATCTACTGGCGGTCGCCAGTAGGTAGTTATAGGTAGGGCATCGTTTCTATTCAAAAAGCGTTTTTTCTTTTCCCAATAACTTTGGCGCCGGTTGACGAATCTTTGCGAAATGTTCAAAACTAGTGGACCACTCTGGTCAGCCCTGTCTTGAAAGTTTCAGGGAGATTCGTCAAATGGGGGGCGAGAAAAAAGGGGGGTCCCAAAACGCTTTTTCCCCATATTAATTTCCATAGGAATATTTTGACAAAGCTACAGCCCAAACTGCGGAACAAAATTACACCAGATTTGGCAAAAAGGTAGCCCTTGGTACAGAAAGAGATCTTTTTTTTAAAATGGCGTGAATCCATTCAGTAGTTGCTGAGAAATTAAAGAAAGAAAACATTTATATATGTGTGGGCGCAGTGGGTTCACGAACCCTCCCGGGCACGAGCTTCACTCTGATAGGCTGCCAACACTCCAAACCAGGAACTGTTGGCAGCCATCTTGTGACTCGGTAGAACCGAGTCACAAGAAAACAGTGAAACAAAGTGTAAAATGAAGAAAAGGGGGCAGGGTAGAAACACCCTGACCTCCCAGGCCTGCTTAGGGAGCCCCACAAGGACCCCCAAGGCCAAAAAAAGCATTTTTTTAAAATAATTTTGGTGGAATTTGTGTTCGGGTTGCGAATCCCGCCAAAATTATTTAAAAAATGAAGTGCGGGCTCCTACGCTTCATTTTAATGAGGCCCCGGTGTGAGCCAGGTCCCAGGGGCATTGTCAATAAATAATTGTAGGGGCCCGCAGGAGTCCTCGCAGCCCCGGGGGCCGCCACCCCCCCCGAGCTTCATTAAATAAGGGTGGGGGCCTCGCGGGCCCCCCAAAGCCCCGGGGACCGTCACCTCCCCGGGGCTGTCAAAATGAATTAGTGTGGGGGCTCAAGCCCCCCAACACTAACCTGTGGACCACCACCTCCCTGGCGCACTTTTGAATTTAAATGTGGGGTCAGTTATGGATCCCTGGGGACCACTGCCTCCCAGGGATTTTTCAAACGTTGGGAACCCTTGATGGTCCTTGGGGCCGCCACCCTCCAAGGGCCGGCTCCTGCAGTGTCCCGGGGTGCCCACCCACAGGACACTGCTGGTTTCTATGGCAGGGCGGGAGCCGTGCAGCTCCCGCCCTGCCATAGCAAACGCTGCTTTGCTTCAATGAAGCAAAGCAGGATTGCTTTTCCACAAGGGGAGCTGCATGTCAGCAGCTCCCCTTGTGAAAAAGCAATGCCGGCTCCCGCAGGAGGCGGTAGGACCGTGGGGGCATTGGGGCTCCCCCCACAGTCCCCAACTTTGCGGCCAGGCCCCGGGGGATGGGGTCCCTGGGGCCAGAAGTAGCCCGGGAGGGAGGCCACTCGGCTCCATCTATCAATAAAATTAAAAAAAATTAATTAAAAAAGAGACACAGCTCCGGGGGATGGGTCCCCAGGGCTAATAGAGATATTCAGGAGGGGGGGCCACACAGCCCTCCTCCTCCTTAAAAAATGAAAAAATTAACTAAAAAAGAAAACACACCGCCTGATAAATAAAACGGTAATAAATAAACGTTATTACCATTTTATTTTTCAGCTCTGAGGCTTGTGGGGCGGCGCTCTTCCACTCAAATGGAAGAGTCACCTCTATCTGCAAGCCTGGATTTGAGGACCATCTATGAACCCAAGTGTTAAACAATATTCACATTCTATTAAACAACTGAACTTTTCTCCTGTCATCTATTTAGGGTCCGTTGATCCAAAACAGAGATCACATACCTGGATAATCTGATTGGACAGCTACAATTGAAAATGTTTTCAATATTTACATAGTCCGCACATCTTTCAAACATTTTGGAAAGGCCACATAAGCATATAAAGGGGCATAGTGAGTACATCCTGACTCTCTCGCCTAAGTTGGAGACCCAAAAAAGTCACCAAATACATAACCGCCCCCCTCCAAATTGCTGTGTGTCACAGAATCCGTGAAGCCATGTGGGACTTGGGGAACCCGACTGTCATAAACCCCCCAAATCTGAAGCCTATTTTGCTTCCATTTTCGACACGAGGTGCTGGACCTGCATTTCAGATATGAATGTATAATTTCACATAAATTCATGAAATTTCGCGTAATTTCCACAAAGGAAATAAGGCAAATTTTGCGGAGACTTAGCCAAGATTCCTAGACGGCGAACTATGGGCACCACTTTAAAAATACTGCGTCCACGCCCTTGATGACATGTCTGTGGACTATATGGACTGATGTTGAGCCCCCTTCTGTAAACTGCGGTCGCAGGCCCTTATTTATGAGCCCCCTATGCTGCCTTTGCATCACTTTTTGTGATTCTGAGGGGGCGTAAAATATTCACCACACTGCACTATATTTACAAAGTGACGCATCTAGGCAGCTGCGTCAGTTTGTAAACCCTTGTGCTACATTATACCTGCTTCACGTATAATGTATGCAGGGGGGGCGTTCCCCTGAAAAAAGGCTCATAGTAGAAGTGCAGTAAAATCTATGAAATACCACTGCACCACTTCTAGGACGCTACTGCGTCAAATTTGAATATATGACGTTACATCACGGTGTTTACGCCGCGATACCTTTACAACACAGGCACTACAACGCAAGTCGTTACAGGAGGATGCTGGACTTGGGAATAGTATGAATTACTATTCCAACTCCAGTCTACGTATAGTAGGGAAGGTGTTGGAATAGTAAATCACACTATTCCTTAGGTTAGAGCGCCATCCAGCGCAAGTCATTGTAACAACTTGCGTTGTAATAACCCTGTTGTAAATGTATTGTGGTGTAAACACCACGATGTAACCAATGTTTTCTGTCAAATCCTTATGCCTGCTTCAACACGGGCGTAAGGAGGGATGCAGGCCCTTTCACGTGAGGCTTGCCCCATTTGAAAGGACACATTGCTGGAGTTGTGCCTTTTTTCAGAACACCCCAGCAATGTGCCACTTTTGTGCCTACAGACACGTCAGGAGTACTGACGTGTCTGTGTATACTTGCGACACGGAGCGCTGTACAGTAAATACAGCTAGGGCCGGACTGGCTACCGGGCAGTTAGGAATGCTGCCGAGCTGCTGCCTGATTTTATTGCAGTGGAAGCTGATTTCGTCCATGGAGACCTGCGTGTGCTGCGAAATCCTGAAAGCAAAACGAATTTCGCATAGCTCACGCAGGTCCCCATTAACGAAATCATCCCCCAGCTCAGCAGCATTCCTAACTGCCCGGTAGCCAGTCCGGCCCTGAATACGGCGCATCCATTGTGTCGTAAGGCGGGTGCACTGAAAAGTGTTGCATCGCTGTTTTTACGTGCTATACAACACTTTTCATAAATGAGGCCCTCAATCCCAAGGCTGCAGACTATGACCTGCAGATTTGGGAGGTCCATGCCTGTCCTGGGTCTATTTGTCAAAGTCCTGGTCTAGGGGCTCCTTTTTAGGTGTTCTTGAAAAACGTCAGCAGACTATATACACATTTGGAGACCACATACAATTAAAAACCCAACTTTGCCCATATGAAATGTATCTTATGGTCATGCGCACTGTGGTAGGCCACCCGTGAAGGGCTGGTCACAGAGCCAGGCTGAAAGACGTCTGCAGTGGGAATTGGCTTTCCATTGAGGGTTACATTGTGGGTCTGCCGCCTGGAACTTTTTTGACCATGTTGTACCTGGTCAAAAAAATAATGATAAACAAACAAAGGTTAAGACGGATTAGCTTTGGTTATTAACATTAACAAATGGTTAATAAACATTAGAAATCCACTTAAAACCCCCTAGAGGATATCCTGTCCGCTGTATTACAAGTGCATTGCAGTCAACAGCATTCTTAAGATGGCTGTCTCCCAAACGCTAAATCAGGCTTCAAGCAAGGTCTTTGTGTGCTACAATAAGCAGGAAAACAGGCAGACTCGAAGAATCCAGCGACATTCTTTAACTTTCTACGAACATATGGGAGGAAGTAAACATGGTGGCCGTGGACTCTATTTCCAGGAGACGAGGACCGGATGGCGGCAGACACCCTTGGCCACCCGTCTCCACCAAGAAGTGGAAGGAGGTGGCCTCCACCTTCGGTTGCCTCTCTCAAGACTCCCCGCGCCTGCCGCCAGCTTGCAAGAATGCCATACATCCTGTCTGCGCAAACAGGATGCCTAGTCAGAAAGGGGCATACGTGCCAACATTTGGAAACACCCTAAATAGAAATCTGCCAGCAGAAAGTGGGAGAACATAATTTTGTCATTGACCTGCTTTGGATATTTAATAGGCATAAGTACAAAATGTAGCGAAATATCAACTTTTTGGGGGGATAAAATGACGCCATATATCGTGGTAGCAGATAAGGAAACTGAGGGTCGAATAAGAGTCCTAGGCACTAAATTCAAGGGAAAAAAACGTAAAATTAAAATGGAAAAAAATTGGGGTGGCCATCACATGGTCTGCTCAGGGAATTAAGAATATTTCACTCGAGTAAATCAGCCTTTTATTGAGTAGAGATCAGGTCTTAACACATAGCGTCCGATTCATATAAGTCTCAGTTAAAACAACAACTTTTTCCAAATATAAACTACTTATAAGTTAACCCATATGCCTAAGTAATTGCTGTATGATAATTCACATAGATGTGTATGACTTGGGCATAATCCAAGCACCTGTGTTTGGAATACTTAAACCCATTTTCTTATTGCTATCCAGCGGCGTCACTAGAGGGGTGCAGACCGCACCGGGTGTCACCCCATCTGGGGTGACACAAATCTAGTTAGTTAGCTGCCTGGCCACTAGTGTTGCTTTAGTGCAAGCACACGCCACCGCACCACGCATGCATGCACCGAACCAGATGTATGTGATGATCGTCACTGGTGCGATGGAGATGCGCGCGGCGCGGCGTACCTAGCAGTTGGTGGGTCCCAGGGCCGCCAATCTTTAGTGCTACCAATGACGGCCCTGGGACAGCCCCCGGGCGCTGTGCGCACCTGCTCTGATGCGTCACGGCGGTCACGCGCCCGCCAGGGAGGAGACGAGAGTGCGTGCGTGGTGCTTCGTGAGAATAAAGAATTAATACCGACGACATCCGACTGCACCACCATCTTCTCTGTTCTTTGATATCGCGATTTGCGAGCGCCGCCATGGTCTCCCCTTCAAATTTGGGACGGTGAGAGAGAGAGAGAGAAATAATATCATTTATTTATTAATATGAATACTGCAAGAACATAAAAAATGTGGCAGTGCAGTGGCACACAAATGAACTGGTCAGATTCAGTACATGCTTTTTAGGGCTCGGACTCCTCCCCCTCCTGGGGGAGGAGTTAAGAGATCCTAATGTTATAAGAAAAAAAAAGAAGAAGAAGAAGAAGGGCCTTGGTGAGAGGAATTCCACACATTCCTTTGCGTTTTCTGGCATCTGGTCAGTGATTCGTCTTCCCTGTGCTGTGTATGTAGTAGCCTTGAAGTGATAGGCTGTAAGTAATGTACGCGTGCCCGATGTGGCATTTTGTGTGCGAGAGCGAGCATGGCAGAGTGATTAATCTTAATTACGAGCTGTCAGAGTGCCCGTGTAATGCAAGCCAGATGATGCGAACGCGTTCACAGCGGTGAGCGCGTTCAATGTTAAATGACGAGAGGCAGCAGGCGAGGCTCACAGAAGATGACTCATACATGCTCGTCCACACTGTAGTTCTTGTTTTAAGTTGCTACGGGGTGTCTTTTTTCTGCCTCTGCGTGACAGTCTGTAAGAATAATGAGCGATGGTGTGCTGACTGTTTATTTTTAGGGTCTGGGAAGGGGAGTGTGTCCGTCCGTTGTTTGAATGTGTGTAGGTTTCAGTTCAATGATCCAGAACACGGAGGAGAGAGACGTTGTCTACGTAATCAGATTTTTAAAAACTT
The DNA here is from genome assembly GCF_964261635.1 of Lissotriton helveticus. NCBI lineage: Eukaryota > Metazoa > Chordata > Amphibia > Caudata > Salamandridae > Lissotriton > Lissotriton helveticus. The sequence goes on along the minus strand of NC_136068.1, from coordinate 688,348,638 downwards.
CACTGCCCCACAGTTTCTAGAACAGGCTGTTGACTGCAAGACTGATGCACATTCCCAGACTTCCGTAATTTCTAATGAAGTTTAGGCATTTTGAACTTTCTGAACCCTGTCTGATGCAGCCACTTCACTAATACATAACAGAACAGGCACAGTTTCCCTCGCTGCTGTATAACCGCCAAATGGTTCCAAGCCCATACAGTCCATGGCCTCTCTGGAAATGTTTCCAGGTGGATGCTAGTTCGCTGAGGGCAGGTGAGCAGAGTGCGAGTATGCAGGGTGAGCAGAGTGTGAGTTTGCAGGGTGAGCAGAGTGTGAGTATGCAGGGTGAGCAGTATGTAAGTATGCAGGGTGATCAGTATGTGGGTGTCCAGGGCCAGGAGTGTGTGAGTGTGCAGGGTCAGCAGTGTGTGAGCATGCAGGGTGAGCAGTACGTTGGTGTCCAGGGCCGGCAGTGTGTCAGTGTGCAGGGTCAGCAGTGTGTGAGTATGCAGGGTGAGCAGAGTGCGAGTATGCAGGGTGAGCAGAGTGCGAGTATGCAGGGTGAGCAGAGTGCGAGTATGCAGGGTGAGCAGAGTGCGAGTATGCAGGGTGAGCAGAGTGCGAGTATGCAGGGTGAGCAGAGTGCGAGTATGCAGGGTGAGCAGAGTGCGAGTATGCAGGGTGAGCAGAGTGTGAGTTTGCAGGGTGAGCAGAGTGTGAGTATGCAGGGTGATCAGTATGTAAGTATGCAGGGTGATCAGTATGTGGGTGTCCAGGGCCAGGAGTGTGTGAGTGTGCAGGGTCAGCAGTGTGTGAGCATGCAGGGTGAGCAGTACGTTGGTGTCCAGGGCCGGCAGTGTGTCAGTGTGCAGGGTCAGCAGTGTGTGAGTATGCAGGGTGAGCAGTGTTTGAGTATGCAGGGTGATCAGTATACGAGTATACAGGGTGATCAGTATACGGGTGTCCAGGGCCAGCAGTGTGTCAGTGTGCAGGGTCAGCAGTGTGTGAGTATGCAGGGTGAGCAGAGTGCGAGTATGCAGGGTGAGCAGAGTGTGAGTATGCAGGGTGAGCAGAGTGCGAGTATGCAGGGTGAGCAGAGTGCGAGTATGCAGGGTGAGCAGAGTGCGAGTATGCAGGGTGAGCAGAGTGCGAGTATGCAGGGTGAGCAGAGTGCGAGTATGCAGGGTGAGCAGAGTGCGAGTATGCAGGGTGAGCAGAGTGCGAGTATGCAGGGTGAGCAGAGTGCGAGTATGCAGGGTGAGCAGAGTGCGAGTATGCAGGGTGAGCAGAGTGCGAGTATGCAGGGTGAGCAGAGTGCGAGTATGCAGGGTGAGCAGAGTGTGAGTTTGCAGGGTGAGCAGAGTGTGAGTATGCAGGGTGATCAGTATGTAAGTATGCAGGGTGATCAGTATGTGGGTGTCCAGGGCCAGTAGTGTGTGAGTGTGCAGGGTCAGCAGTGTGTGAGCATGCAGGGTGAGCAGTACGTTGGTGTCCAGGGCCGGCAGTGTGTCAGTGTGCAGGGTCAGCAGTGTGTGAGTATGCAGGGTGAGCAGTGTTTGAGTATGCAGGGTGATCAGTATACGAGTATACAGGGTGATCAGTATACGGGTGTCCAGGGCCAGCAGTGTGTCAGTGTGCAGGGTCAGCAGTGTGTGAGTATGCAGGGTGAGCAGAGTGCGAGTATGCAGGGTGAGCAGAGTGCGAGTATGCAGGGTGAGCAGAGTGCGAGTATGCAGGGTGAGCAGAGTGCGAGTATGCAGGGTGAGCAGAGTGCGAGTATGCAGGGTGAGCAGAGTGCGAGTATGCAGGGTGAGCAGAGTGCGAGTATGCAGGGTGAGCAGAGTGCGAGTATGCAGGGTGAGCAGAGTGCGAGTATGCAGGGTGAGCAGAGTGCGAGTATGCAGGGTGAGCAGAGTGCGAGTATGCAGGGTGAGCAGAGTGTGAGTATGCAGGGTGAGCAGAGTGTGAGTATGCAGGGTGAGCAGAGTGTGAGTATGCAGGGTGATCAGTATGTAAGTATGCAGGGTGATCAGTATGTGGGTGTCCAGGGCCAGGAGTGTGTGAGTGTGCAGGGTCAGCAGTGTGTGAGCATGCAGGGTGAGCAGTACGTTGGTGTCCAGGGCCGGCAGTGTGTCAGTGTGCAGGGTCAGCCGTGTGTGAGTATGCAGGGTGAGCAGTGTTTGAGTATGCAGGGTGATCAGTATACGAGTATACAGGGTGATCAGTATACGGGTGTCCAGGGCCAGCAGTGTGTCAGTGTGCAGGGTCAGCAGTGTGTGAGTATGCAGGGTGAGCAGAGTGCGAGTATGCAGGGTGAGCAGAGTGCGAGTATGCAGGGTGAGCAGAGTGCGAGTATGCAGGGTGAGCAGAGTGCGAGTATGCAGGGTGAGCAGAGTGCGAGTATGCAGGGTGAGCAGAGTGCGAGTATGCAGGGTGAGCAGAGTGCGAGTATGCAGGGTGAGCAGAGTGCGAGTATGCAGGGTGAGCAGAGTGCGAGTATGCAGGGTGAGCAGAGTGCGAGTATGCAGGGTGAGCAGAGTGCGAGTATGCAGGGTGAGCAGAGTGCGAGTATGCAGGGTGAGCAGAGTGCGAGTATGCAGGGTGAGCAGAGTGTGAGTATGCAGGGTGAGCAGAGTGTGAGTATGCAGGGTGAGCAGAGTGTGAGTATGCAGGGTGATCAGTATGTAAGTATGCAGGGTGAGCAGAGTGCGAGTATGCAGGGTGAGCAGAGTGTGAGTATGCAGGGTGAGCAGAGTGTGAGTATGCAGGGTGAGCAGAGTGTGAGTATGCAGGGTGATCAGTATGTAAGTATGCAGGGTGATCAGTATGTGGGTGTCCAGGGCCAGGAGTGTGTGAGTGTGCAGGGTCAGCAGTGTGTGAGCATGCAGGGTGAGCAGTACGTTGGTGTCCAGGGCCGGCAGTGTGTCAGTGTGCAGGGTCAGCAGTGTGTGAGTATGCAGGGTGAGCAGTGTTTGAGTATGCAGGGTGATCAGTATACGAGTATACAGGGTGATCAGTATACGGGTGTCCAGGGCCAGCAGTGTGTCAGTGTGCAGGGTCAGCAGTGTGTGAGTATGCAGGGTGAGCAGAGTGCGAGTATGCAGGGTGAGCAGAGTGCGAGTATGCAGGGTGAGCAGAGTGCGAGTATGCAGGGTGAGCAGAGTGCGAGTATGCAGGGTGAGCAGAGTGCGAGTATGCAGGGTGAGCAGAGTGCGAGTATGCAGGGTGAGCAGAGTGCGAGTATGCAGGGTGAGCAGAGTGTGAGTATGCAGGGTGAGCAGAGTGTGAGTATGCAGGGTGAGCAGAGTGTGAGTATGCAGGGTGAGCAGAGTGTGAGTATGCAGGGTGATCAGTATGTAAGTATGCAGGGTGATCAGTATGTGGGTGTCCAGGGCCAGGAGTGTGTGTGTGTGCAGGGTCAGCAGTGTGTGAGCATGCAGGGTGAGCAGTACGTTGGTGTCCAGGGCCAGCAGTGTGTCAGTGTGCAGGGTCAGCAGTGTGTGAGTATGCAGGGTGAGCAGAGTGCGAGTATGCAGGGTGAGCAGAGTGCGAGTATGCAGGGTGAGCAGAGTGCGAGTATGCAGGGTGAGCAGAGTGCGAGTATGCAGGGTGAGCAGAGTGCGAGTATGCAGGGTGAGCAGAGTGCGAGTATGCAGGGTGAGCAGAGTGCGAGTATGCAGGGTGAGCAGAGTGCGAGTATGCAGGGTGAGCAGAGTGCGAGTATGCAGGGTGAGCAGAGTGCGAGTATGCAGGGTGAGCAGAGTGTGAGTATGCAGGGTGAGCAGAGTGTGAGTATGCAGGGTGAGCAGAGTGTGAGTATGCAGGGTGATCAGTATGTAAGTATGCAGGGTGATCAGTATGTGGGTGTCCAGGGCCAGGAGTGTGTGAGTGTGCAGGGTCAGCAGTGTGTGAGCATGCAGGGTGAGCAGTACGTTGGTGTCCAGGGCCGGCAGTGTGTCAGTGTGCAGGGTCAGCAGTATGTGAGTATGCAGGGTGAGCAGTGTTTGAGTATGCAGGGTGATCAGTATACGAGTATACAGGGTGATCAGTATACGGGTGTCCAGGGCCAGCAGTGTGTCAGTGTGCAGGGTTAGCAGTGTGTGAGTATGCAGGGTGAGCAGAGTGCGAGTATGCAGGGTGAGCAGAGTGCGAGTATGCAGGGTGAGCAGAGTGCGAGTATGCAGGGTGAGCAGAGTGCGAGTATGCAGGGTGAGCAGAGTGCGAGTATGCAGGGTGAGCAGAGTGCGAGTATGCAGGGTGAGCAGAGTGCGAGTATGCAGGGTGAGCAGAGTGCGAGTATGCAGGGTGAGCAGAGTGCGAGTATGCAGGGTGAGCAGAGTGCGAGTATGCAGGGTGAGCAGAGTGTGAGTATGCAGGGTGAGCAGAGTGTGAGTATGCAGGGTGAGCAGAGTGTGAGTATGCAGGGTGAGCAGAGTGTGAGTATGCAGGGTGATCAGTATGTAAGTATGCAGGGTGATCAGTATGTGGCTGTCCAGGGCCAGGAGTGTGTGTGTGTGCAGGGTCAGCAGTGTGTGAGCATGCAGGGTGAGCAGTACGTTGGTGTCCAGGGCCAGCAGTGTGTCAGTGTGCAGGGTCAGCAGTGTGTGAGTATGCAGGGTGAGCAGTACGTTGGTGTCCAGCGCCAGCAGTGTGTGAGTGTGCAGGGTGAGCAGTGTGTGACTTTGCAGGGTGAGCAGTGTGTGAGCGTGCAGGGTGAGCAGTATGCAGGGTTAACAGTGTGTGAGTGTGTAGGGTGAGCAGTGTGTGAGTGTGTAGGGTGAGCAGTGTGTGCGTGTGTAGGTTAAGCAGTGTGTGACTGTGCAGGGTGAGCAGTGTTTGAGTATGCAGGGTAATCACTATGTGAGTATGCAGGGTAATCAGCTTTTCACCAAGCTCACACACACCACCAGCCGTCACTGCAAGCTTTCACCAGGCGCACACACACACCATTAACCATCAGTGCACACTTTCACCAGGCATACACACACCACCAGCCGTCAGTGCACGCTTTCACCAGGCACACAGAGTAGTGAGTGCAGAGTAGTGAGTAGAGTAGTGAGTAGTGAGTAGTGAGTGCAGAGTAGTGAGTAGTGAGTGCAGAGTAGTGAGTAGTGAGTGCAGAGTAGTGAGTAGTGAGTGCAGAGTAGTGAGTAGTGAGTGCAGAGTAGTGAGTAGAGTAGTGAGTAGAGTAGATTAGTGAGTAGTGAGTGCAGAGTAGTGAGTAGTGAGTAGAGTAGTGAGTAGAGTAGTGAGTAGTGAGTGCAGAGTAGTGAGTAGTGAGTGCAGAGTAGTGAGTAGTGAGTGCAGAGTAGTGAGTAGTGAGTGCAGAGTAGTGAGTAGTGAGTAGAGTAGTGAGTAGTGAGTAGAGTAGTGAGTAGAGTAGTGAGGTGAGTAGAGTAGTGAGGTGACTAAAGTAGTGAGTGCAGAGTAGTGAGTAGTGAGTAGAGAAGTGAGTAGTGAGTTGAGTAGTGAGTTGAGTAGTGAGTAGAGTAGTGAGTAGAGTAGTGAGTAGTGAGTGCAGAGTAGTGAGTAGTGAGTGCAGAGTAGTGAGTAGAGAAGTGAGTAGTGAGTTGAGTAGTGAGTAGAGTAGTGAGTAGAAAGTAGTGAGTTGAGTAGTGAGTAGAGTAGTGAGTAGAAAGTAGTGAGTTGAGTAGTGAGTAGAGTAGTGAGTAGAGTAGTGAGTAGAGTAGTGAGTAGAGTAGTGAGTAGAGTAGAGTAGTGAGTAGTGAGTGCAGAGTATAGTAGTGAGTAGAGTAGTGAGTGCAGAGTAGTGAGTAGTGAGTGCAGAGTAGTGAGTAGAGTAGTGAGTAGTGAGTAGAGTAGTGAGTAGAGAGTAGAGTAGTGAGTAGTGAGTAGAGTAGTGAGTAGAGTAGTGAGTAGTGAGTGCAGAGTAGTGAGTAGAGTAGTGAGTAGTGAGTAGAGTAGTGAGTAGAGTAGAGTAGTGAGTAGAGTAGAGTAGTGAGTAGAGTAGAGTAGTGAGTAGAGTAGAGTAGTGAGTAGGACATCACAGGCAGCAGCTGTGCAAGCTTCTTACACTCACAAGGAGACCACAGGCAGCAGAGGTGCAAGCTTCTCACACTCACAAGAAGGACATCACAGGCAGTAACGGTGCAATATTCGCACACTCACAAGGAGATCACTGGCAGTACACACCACATGAACACACTCCATAACACATAGCAACAATACATTGGCATTTACAATGCCATTAGCTCAAACTCAAATAAATCCGAGCCCGATTGCATTTCTAATGCTTGTTTTTACTGGCACAAACGAAAACACGTCCCTCTTCGGGCGGGTATACTAGTGCAGCAGGCTAAAGCTTTCTTCCTTCCTTGGGCAGTCACGATAGGCCTGGGGACTGCGCGGTAATGGCATTTTGTTTGCTTTGATACTTGCACAAGTGCCACCATTGCCTACGAACGTAACATTTGTTCTTGTGCTTGAGTGTCTACCATATATTGTAGTATTATACCTCTTCTAATTGTACTTTGTTTTCTCTCGAGCAGACTTCACTTTAAAATAGTTTATTGGGATTAGACTGTAGACACCTGGTGCAGAGATCTTTGTTTACCCAACAAATTCCAAAGCATTGTAGCTGTAAGATAACTTTGGTGGTGAATATACTTGCTGGCAATATCTGTGTGCAGTCTAGTTACAGGCCTGACTCATACAAAATAAAGAGTTAATGTCCCAGCTGCAAAGTGAAGCATGCACCATGCAGATCACAGATTTGTATTTTACGTAGGAAGCTCAGCGAGTTACTGCTTTCATTGCAGACATTCTTGAGTGAGATAGGTCTCAGGTTACCATCCTTGTAATATACCTGCTTAATGAATTATGAACCATCTTTAAGGAATTGCATGCTAACTGCAAGGTATAAGTTTAGAAACAGTGCTTTTTGCTCAGTATTTCATTATTCAATTTTTTAGTAATAAAGACGCATTATTAATTGCTTTTATACACTGTTATTAGTTTAATTACTCGTGTAGATAATGCACCTGGCATTCAGACAGTGGATGTGAAGCTCTTACATTCAGGGATTGGAAAATTTAAAACCTGCCTTCAGTCATAGTTTATCTTTTAAGCACTTGTAACCTGCACCCATGTCACTTTTTCCTCCTGTAATGCACCGTTTGCAACCTCATGTATTTTGTTTGCTCACAATTGTCACTTTTGCCTCTTGTAACGTAACGTTTGCTTTTGTAATTTGTTCACTTGTAATTTTCTCCTCATGTTTCATTACTGTTCCTATTGTGAAGCGCTCTGACGCCTTTGGGTAAAGTCTGCGCTATATAAAAACGCATAAATAAATAGAAGACCCTGTCCGGCCCCGCCCTTCCAGCCTCCTAGGCTAGTCTAGTCCTGACCCAGGCGGTGCATTGTGCTTGCAGTTGCACACGGCCGGCTGCATGATTCATTGCTCAAGGCAGGGAGCAGGCCAGGCCTTTCCTTGAACTCGTCACTTCACTTGCAGGTGGTTCACTTCACAGTTAGTTCACTTCATACGTATACTATGAAGTGAACTGCTTTGGCTGAAATATGCCTGCTTTGCTGGCCAGTCTTCATCCTGCTGCCTTATTATCCATCCTGGCAGTGGCAGCTTTTATGTCCCTGTGCTTTTGGCTGAGGATTTGTGTTTCTGCTGCCTTGTGATTTGTTATTTTGGTCATTCCCTCGGTTGGGGCCCTGCTTCTCTGGGTACATACTGGCTGTGCCATTTCTCTTTTGGGTTTCTTGTCTGTTGGAGGTAAAATCGGTGTTATGGGGTTACCAGTTAGAAAATAGAGCATTCATGCTGCGCCTTTCAAGTGCCCACAAAGAGAAGAGAGGAACCAGATTTTAAAGTGAAAGAGACAGTCAATCACAAGATGAAAATATGGTTCTGTGATTTCATCACATGCCGCAGTAAAGAGAAACTGTATGAACATGTATATATTTGCCATCTGTGTCCACTGGCGGACTCGGAGCGGAGGAGGTCCATGTGGTAAGTCGTCAGGGGGTGACACCATGAATTACCCTCACCGAGTGACACCAACCCTAGTGACGCCACTGTTGCTATCATTGCACAATAGTGGTTTGAGTAGGTTCCAAACGAATAAGCTTACCAAAATTGATTAATCTCAAAATTATTTTCAATGTATTATTTCCTTCATCAATTATTGATTTTTTCACATACATGGATGTCACCCTTTCAAAAGCATCATTTGATAATAGTGCATTATTTGGTACACAATATGTCCTATACATTTGTATAACTTATGAGAGAGCTGTGAATACTACAAACGTTATTATTGGGCTAGGGTTTCTTCTAATCCCCATGATTTTGGCTACTTGTGCGCGCCCTTTAAGTGGACCTAATGTCTGCATAAGCTGCATACATGACACTCCCATGGAACCGTGTGACGACGTGTATTAAGTTTGCCTTTATTTTGTGCCTCAAGCACAGTTCGTTGATACCTATACTAAGATTTACAGGCCTAAGTGTAGTTCATGAGCACGGACTCTGCTAGCAAGCAAACAAAGCCGCACATACCACATCAGAGGTGTGAGGCTTAGTGCTGCCCAATGGAATTGTGGTAGATGTAGTAACTGGGTCTTTCATTTCCTTTGATGCCAGAGGGTTACGTTAATTTACATTGACCTATGCTAACTGTTTAAATGGAAAGAGATTTCCTCATTAAAAATGCATCAGAATTCTACGTCTCCCACAATGCTATGGGGGCTGACTGCAGCCTGCGGGTGCTGCTTTGTTTGAGCGCTGCTGCAATCTGTCTTTATATTTAAATTTAACTCATGCATAGAAGGTGTTTATGAATCGATCCTGCAGTTTTTGAGGGTCTCCCCTGAAAAAGGATGGCAAAATGGACGTGTAGCTCCCTGAAAAAGAAGTTCGATGTGGTGGTCCACCGTGTGTACCTGCCCGTTGTCCAAAAAAGAAGTATGCCTCGTTAGAACAAGGGGTGGGCGAGTGACTAAAGGGTCGATTCTGCCTCTGGCTCGGCCCCATAGGACACTCGAGTCAAAAGAGAGTCAGAAAGGCAGGGGAAACAGGTTATAGAGGAAGAAACTGAGCAGGAGATAGGACGAGAGACAGGGCCGGGGGAGACAGTCAGTGCTTAGAAAAAGAAAGGGCGCCGGGCGGAGAGGGAGGCAGGTGGCTGCCTGTTGAGGGACAAGACTGAGAAAGGAGAGGAAATGTGGAATGAGAGCTTTGAGAAATCGGAGATAAATAAAATGGGAGGAAAGAAAAGCCAAGGAAGAGGATTGAGAAGGTACAGAATGATGTGAAAAGCCAGCAGGGTCAGTATTGTGACATGTGACTGACTATGATTGCCTCTAATATTGGCCTAACACGGACACCAGCCTGTTACAATGTGCCGCGTCCACCAATGGGCAGTCTGCAGACGCCCCATCCCTGTGCATCCCTCTCGCCCCCTTCCTGTCGCCATGACTGACCATGGTTTTGCTGGCTGAGCTTGTTCCTTGGCTCTCAGAGCCAGGCCAGACCAGACCCCTGACTCGACCTTGGCTTGGCTCTGGATCAGCTCTCCCCATAAATTCTCTGGCTCGTCGACTGCTATACAGAGCCGCCCACCCTCCTGTCCTGAGGGTGCCCAGCAGCACCTAGTGCAGTCACAGAGTGCTTAGAGTTTGATGGATCAGTGGAATGATAGCCACACCTCCAAAGGATGGCAACCAGAGGCTTTGAATGACATTCAAAATGGAAGGCTTGAAAACATGATCCATGTCTGCTTCCCACTGTGGACAGACCTCTATGGCAGAGCTGGACTGGTCAAGTGGAATGCAAGAAGGGGCTGCTCTTAGGGCTGTGTTGAACGAGGTAACCCCAATTATGCAGGGACAACATTTTAAGTATAGCGTAGAAAAATAATGCTCCTGTGACACGTGTGAAAACCTAAATATATGCCATATTTTATGTACTTTTCTTGAGAGTTACATGTAAAACATATCATTTTGCAGTAGATTATTTTTAGATCCAGCGTTGGCTAAGACCTTTTGATTTTTGTTAAAATTATATGTATAATATACTTAAAGGGGCTTTCATCTGTCCCTATTGGTCTGGTAGTGTGTCATTCACATTTTTCTTCCACCCGTTATAGCAGACAGCAGTAGGTGAGCCCAACTAAACCACGGGCTAATTTCACTTTCAGTGACAACGTTCTGCCCATTCACAGGGAACACACCAACATACAAAGTAGCTCCCTCCAGTGGAAGGGACTAACATAGCAATGTCCTTCGTTCTCAGACAAAAAAATGTTGGCTTTTAGCCAATGGTTTTTTAGGTCTCGCGCCTGCGATGCATATGGCTAAGCCATATGCATCGCGCCAGGCGCGATACTATAGTTGCGGAGTCTGCTTCCCAGGAGACAGAGACTGGCGCGCGCACGCTCAGGAAAGCGATCGGAGCCGGCCGCGCGCGCGCGTTCCCAATCTCCTGTCTCTCTGGGAAGCACACAAGCAAGCCCAGCAAGCCCCGCCAAGGCATCACGAGCACGTCCCAGCCCGGGGTGCCAGCCAGAGCCAGCCCGCGCGAGGACACCCCCTTTTCTTTTCCCAGCTGCCGTCATGGGAGTGGAGATCGAGACCATTTCACCCGGGGACGGTAAGCCGCCAGGCGGGAGGGGGTTACGCTTGCGCATGGGTGCCGAGCAGGGAGGATCCCCGGGGCTGGCTGGTTCCATACAGCGAGGACAAAAGTCATTCGTAACTAGGTTGGTGAGCTGGTTTTTACAGGTCGGAATCGACCTTGCACTGAAATTCAAAGTGCATCTTGATGCGTTCATTAGCTCTCAATCGGCAAACATTATCATTATGTATACATTGGCCAACTCTTGAATTGCATTATAACAGTAGGGCATGATTTGGCAATTGCAGGTTGCATCGTCCTCTGGGGCTGGGTTTCCATTGTTCCGATATTGCATATACATTTATAAATATTCATATAGAGGTTTTGTTATACTACAGGTTAACATTTAGATGGTCTTTAATTAAAAAAATTAAATTGAAAAATGGGCAGTGACACAAGCTGTAAAATTAGAGTTCTTTGTCATGGTTGGACCGGCAGAATTGGTGTCTCGTTAATAGAGATCCTTTCTACAATGCAAATCTGTGTTATTAGAAATTTAATGCAGAAATTTGCTTAGGTAATTCATAAATGGAGGAATTTTTTTTTAAAGCAATCTAAAAAAGATAGTGTCGCGCACCTGCATGCTTTTGGGGTGAGGTGGATGATGAAGCCTTGGTTTATTTAAGGTTTAGGTCACTATGACATGGCTGGCAATGTGGGTTGGCTGTCTAAGTCTGCTATGACCTTGTGCCTCAAAAGGTTATCGATCAACCTTGATAGGCTGGGGTGACGTTCGCCCTTGCTGATGGTGCATGGGTTGCTCCCACACACGCCAGTATTTTAAAGATGCACTTTTTTTTTTTTTTAAAGTACTTGTCCCTTAGTGAGTAGCCCTGAGAGTTGTGTGGACTTGTACCCCTTCCGCCTGAAGTGCTGTGATTCATCAAACTGAAATGTTTTGTTCAGAAAACAATAAAAGGTATTGGATGCTATTGATAGACGCACAGCCGGTGAATGCATGGTTTACAAAGGCCTAGAAAAAGATTGGAATGTGGTCTGGACATGACTAGACCTCTAGCCTTATCAATTTTTGCTGATTATTAAACAGTAACCTGTTGCTGGCGCCTCAGATGTGTCATTATAGCAATGAAGTGCATGTAGGTCCTCAACTTTTTTTAAAAAAAACTTTTTATTAATCCTCAAAATTGTTGTATATACAAAGAGCGTTTATATTGCATCATCCATCCCTTTTTTACAGTTCACTTATCTACCGCTATTAACAAATCTAGGGCCAGGTTAATAATGTTCACCTTGGTACCCTGCTTCCCTCTTACAGTCCTCGATATGTCTGCCATGCAGTCCAGATTTTCTCCCCTTTCGTAAATCGTCAATTCCGCTTGCCAGCATCAGTCCAGATCATTTTCGCATTCCTCCAGTGTAGGTGTGGACATCACCCCCCCCCCATTTCCTTGCCACATTACTTTTAGCAACCACAGCCGCCAACACCAGCCACTGCTTCACATGTCGTGGCCAATCCTCGTTTTCTTCTGTTATTAGGAGGAACCATTTGGGCTCTAGTTGGACTTCCATGCCCAATACTACTGACATTGCCCTAGCACACCCCCTCACCCTCACACCCCCTCACCCTCACACCCCCTCACCCTCACACCCCCTCACCCTCACCCTCACACCCCCTCACCCTCACCCTAACACCCCCTCACCCTCCCACACCCCCTCACCCCCTCACCCCCACACCCCCTCACCCCCACACCCCCTCACACACCCTCACCCTCACACCCCCTCACCCTCACATCCCCTCACCCCCACATCCCCTCACCCTCACATCCCCTCACCCTCACATCCCCTCACCCTCACATCCCCTCACCCTCACACAACCTCACACCCCCTCACCCTCTCACCCTCACACCCCCTCATGCCCTCACACCCCCTCACACACCCTCACGCCCTCACACACCCTCACGCCCTCACACACCCTCACACCCCCTCACGCCCCCTCACACCCTCACTCCCTCACACACACTCACTCCCTCACACACCCTCACACCCCCTCACCCTCACACCCCCTCACCCTCACCCTCACCCCCTCACCCTCACATCCCCTCACCCTCACACACCCTCACGCCCTCACACACCCTCACACCCCCTCACCCTCACACACCCTCTCACCCCCTCTCACCCCCTCTCACCCTCACACACCCTCTCACCCACTCTCACCCTCTTGCCCCCTCTCACACACCCTCACCCTCCCACCCTCACACCCCCTCACCCACACTCACCCCCCTCACCCTCACACACTTTCCCACCCTTCTCACATTCACACCCCCTCACCCTCACACCCCCTCACCCACCCTCACCCTCACCCTCACATCCTCTCACCCTCACATCCTCTCACCCTCACAACCCTCTCACCCTCACATACCCTTGCCCTCACACCCACTCACCCTCACTCACCCTCACTCACCCTCACACACACTCACACACCTTCACCAGCATAGCATAGCATAACAAAACACAACAAAACATAGCATAGCATAATAAAAACATAGCATAACAAAGCATAGTATAACAAAACATAGCATAGTATAACAAAACGCAACAAAACATAGCAGAACAAAACATAGCATAACATAACAAAACATAGCATAACATAATCTAAAACAAAGCATAACAAAACAAAACATTGCATAACAAAACATAGCAAAATACAAAAAAACATAACAAAACACAACAAAACAGCATACATAACAAAACATAGCATTGCAAAGCATAGCAAAACATAGCATAGCATAGCATAACAAAACACAACAAAACGTGTAGCATAGCATAGCATAACAAAACACAACAAAACGTGTAGCATAGCATAACAAAACACAACATAGCATAGCATAACAAAACACAACATAGCATGGCATAACAAAACAAAGCTTAGAATAGGATAACAAAGCATAGCATAACAAAGCATAGCATAACAAAACATAGCATAGCAAAACATTGCATAGCATAATAAAACACAACAAAACATAGCATAGCATAACAAAACAGCATAGCATAACATAGCATAGCATAGAAAAGCATAGCATAGAAAAACATAGCATAACAAAACATAGCATAGCATAAAAAAACAGCATAGCATAACAAATCAAATCATAAGATAGTAAAGCATAGCATAGCATAACAGAACAAAACATAGGATAGCAAAACAAAACATAGCATAGCATACAGCATCACTCCGCACCTCCACAGCATCACTCAGGGGCAACACAACATCACTATGCGCTACCACAGCATCACTGAACGCCACAACATCACTCGTTCGTCATCACAACATCGCTCAGCGCCACCACAGCTTCAATCTGTGCAACCATTCAACAACACCTGGTTCAAATATGTTCTCTCAATGTTTCAAGCTTTATTACAAATGTAACAAAATGATGTTAATATTTCGCTTCTGTTCTTGGATTTTCATCACAATAAAAAACACTGAACATTCTCTTCACAAAAGTTATTTACAAAACTTTAAGCTATTGCCATTATAAATTACAATAACTTTTATTTAAGTATTAATTACGGAAAAAATTAAAAGCCAATGTTATTTGTAATATCAATACATGTAAATACAACACATATTGCATTACAAATGCTATAGGTGTCACATTGGCGAAAGTTATAACTATTGGCATTGTAAATGACAAAGCTATTCATTTCGCTATTTTCAAAAACAAAACATAAATAAAAAAATTGTCATTTACAATACTAATAGCTCAAACTTTCCTAATGCGAGACCTATTGCATTGCAAATGCTTGTTTTTTTTAGATTGATGGGGGCATGCACCTTCCCCAACAATAAAGTTTTACTAAAAACATGAGATAAACAAAATAAGCATTGACAAAGCCAAATGGCTGGTGGACAACACAAGACCTATTGGCTTTGCCAATGCTTGTTTATACTGTTGCTGCAGAGGTAATCTTTACTCTCCATTTCTTTTTAAAATTAATGGAACGAGAACCCTGATTGTCCAGCTCGCCACTGAGATGGTGCCATGCTATGTGAGTCTAGTATTAATTAAAATATTGTCTCGCTCGGCTTTGGATATCTTCTGTCCCGCCTCCCTATGGGCACCCTTTCGGGGACTACGAACCTCATTTCACATGGATAGCTGAGTGGGTCGAGCGCCTGTCTACTGAGATGTAACAAAATGCCCAGAACCCAGCGTTAGGCCACTGTGTATGCCCACGATCTGCTATCCCTAAACGCCCCCCGGACCAAGAACGAAGGAGGGGAGGTGAGGAAGATTTATAGATTCTGGGTTTTCGTGCCAGCTTGCCTTTCAGCGAGGCTCTGACGTCAGAGCTCCGCCGTGAAGGAAATAAGCCAGCATTCCGTTCATAGCAAGGAACATATTCTACATGCTCAGCCCAGCTCCCAGGCACCGCCTCAGGCAATCTAGCAAGAAATGACAGATAAGGCCCTGCATGGTGCCTGATGTTGATTTTATTGGGCTGTCTTGCAGATGACTTAATACAAAAAGTATGACCTTTTGCTTTTATGAAATGAACAAGACATTGGGCAGTTACGTCTTAAATATAAGAAATATGAAAAAGAGATTAGGGGCCGAACTAGGGGCCAGATGTAGGTAGCCAAATACCGGTCGGTAACGGCCGAATTCGGCCGTTACCGACCGGTATTTGGCTATTGAGATGTAGGGGCACGGAAACAGGGCAAATCGGTAATTTTACCGATTCGGTAAATATACCGGTCGGTAAATTTACCGACCGGTATATTTACTGACCGGTATATTTACCGATTCGGTAAAATTGATATGTAGGTGGGACTCTTCTGAGTCCCACAAGGCCTACAAAATCGGTATTTTACCATCAAATTCAATTTGATGTTAAAATACCGATTCAGGTGTGCATGCACATGTGTGCATGCACACCTGTGCCATATGACAGGCAGACCTGCCCTTAGGGCAGGTATGCCTGCCACATGGCCCCCGAACCTTTTTTGGGGGTGCTAGAGGGTGTCAAAGTGACACCCCCTGCACCCTTGTCAAAATCGGTATTTACCGAACCGGTAAATACCGACCGGTAATGCCCCATTCATTCCTATGGGCTTCAAAGCCCATAGGAATGAATGGAGCATTACCGGTCGGTATTTACCGATTCGGTAAATACAGATATTTACCGAATCGGTAAAAAACACATCGGGATGGACCTACATGTCCACCCTTCATATTTACCGATTCTTAATTACCGAATCGGTAAAATTCGGTAATTAAGAATCGGTAAATATTTTTTACCTACATCTGGGCCTAGGAAGCCTAATACCGGTCGGTAACGGCCGAAATTACCGAATTTCGGCCGTTACCGACCGGTATTAGGCTTTTCTGATGTAGGGGCCTAATCTAAGGATTCGGTAATTTACCGAATTGGTAATTTAAGGAATCGATAAATGACCGAATTCTTAAATACCGATTCGGTAAATTACCGAATTCCTAATGTAGGGAGCACTTAAATGAGTGCTTTTCCCATGTTAGGATTCGTTATTTACCACCAACTACAAGTTGGTGGTAAATAACGAAAACCCCCAACAAAGCAATTTCATGCAAATTATTTCAGTGCCATGTGGCAGACATACGTGTGCCACATGTGCACCCATACACAATTGAGGGGTGCAACAGGGTGTCAAAGTGACACCCTGCCACCCTTCAATGTTTTCCCCCTTTTACCGAATCGGAATTTACAGATTCGGTAATTCCCATTCATTCCTATGGGCCTCCAGGCCCCTAGGAATGAATGGGGAATACCGAATCGGTAAATACCGATTCGCTAAATACCGAATCTTAACGATTCGGTAATACTTACCGAATTTTTCCCTACATAGCATTTACCGATTCTAAAATACCGAATCGGTAAAATTCGGTATTTTAGAATCGGTAAATGTCCCTCACCTACATCTGCCCCTTAATGACTAAGGGCCAGATGTAGGTAAAGTACATTTACAGATTCTAAAATGCCGAATTCTACCGATAGGAATGAATGGCAATTACCGAATCGGTAAATACCGATTCGGTAAAATGGGGGACACATTCAAGGGTGCCAGGGTGTCACTTTGACACCCTGTTGCACCCCTGAATCGTGATTGTGTGCAGATGTGGCACACATACATGCCCTAAGGGCATGTATGTCTGCCACATGGCACAGTTGAAAATGCACTGATTTGCATTTTCAAAGGTATTCGTTATTTACCACCAACTTATAGTTGGTGGTAAATAACGAATCCTAAAATGGGAAAAGCACTCATTTGAGTGCTCCCTACATTGCAAATTCAGTAATTTACCAATTCAGTATTTTAAGGAATCGGTAATTTATCGATTCCTTAAAATACCGAATCGGTAAATTACCGAATTTGCAATTTAGGCCACCTACATCGTAGTAGCCTAATACCGGTCGGTAATGGCTGAAATTCGGTAATTTCGGCCGTTACCGACCGGTATTGGGCGACCTACATCTGGCCCTAAAAGTTTGCAATTTTTAATTTGGAATCTTATGCATAGCATATGCACACTAGGCTAAAGAAATCATGCGTAATCGTCAAGTCTACTTACACCTGTAAGCTTGAAGCCTTTCCCCTGTCCGGAAGTGAAACGGCTCTATTCAAGCTAGCAATTAATCCTCAACTTACTCTATCGGGCCTCTTGGTCTACCGCCCCCCTGGCAATGCTCTCACTTGGATATCTTCATTTGCTGAGATCATAGCTCCCCTACTTCTTAAGGCAGCAAATTTCACCATTCTTGGCGATCTTAATTTGCATTTAGAAGATCCTTTATGTACCACCAGCAAGCGCTTTCTATCTGATCTGGAGGCTCTCAACCTTTTGTTGTGTAATTCTGGATCCACTCACTCTGCTGGACATCAACTGGATCCCATTCTTTCCAATCTCCCTTTTGATTGTTCACAGAGTGCCCGCCCTCTGGAGTGGTCCGATCACGTCGCAGTCCACTTTTCTTTATTTTACACTAAGAACTTGACAAAGAGTGGCTGCAGTAAGGGTGAACTAATCTATCGGTGGGGTAAACTTGATATCACAAAGTTGAACCAGCACCTTTTGAACACCCGCCCTGAAGACAGTGAGGCTCCAGTTATGGAATTGAATACCCGTGTATCACATTGGCTCTCCAATGCTGTTACCACCCTACTTCCTTTAACCCCGAAACATTTCAGGTCACACCGTTCCCCGGCACCTTGGTTTTCTGATGATCTAAAGGCCTTACGAACCAAATGTAAGGCCCTGGAAAGGAAATGGAGACTCTCTTATTCGGTCTCACAGAAGACCGTTTATAGAGAAGCTCTTAAAGGATACCATTTACAATGCAAAATTGCGAGAGCTGCCTATACTGTGAGTACAGTGACGCAAGCACAGAATTGCCCACGTACTCTTTTTTCCGTTGTCAAAAAATTGACAGGAGCGGACACTATCCCGACACCCCCAGCTTTGGAGGAAGTTCAGTGTAACTCCATTGCGGAATTTTTCATCGCCAAGGTTGAGCGCATATACGATTCCATGGGCGCTCCCTTGAACTCCCTTGAAGCAGTCAATGAACATCTATCGGGTCAGGCTGCAGGGATTGAACAACTATTTCCAATAGCGAAGGTCACAAACTGGCAACTATTTGATGACACTTCGTTCTTTTCCTGCTTGAGCAGTGTAAGATCGGGCTCTCCTCTTGATCCTGTACCCGCGAAAATCTTAAAGTTACTGGATCTTGAACCCCGGCGGGTTCTCATGAGACTCTTAAATGCATCTTTACTAGAGTCTCATGTGTTACAGGACTGGAAGCATGCAATGGGTGTTCCCCTTCCAAAAAAGGCAGGAGCTGATGTGTCTAACCGTGCCAACTTTAGGCCCATATCCTTGCTGCCTGTTCTCTCTAAAGTGTTGGAAAGGCATGTTAACACTCAGTTAAACCATCTGACAATCTACGTCAGACCCCTGGCTACCATCGCAGAGGACGCTGGGCTGACTATTTTTTCATACGCCGATGACACCCAAATTGTTTTCTCCCTTTCCAGCAGTGAGTGTAACAGTGTATCGACCTTGAAAACCGGATTGTCACGTATAGCTGAGTGGATGCAGAGGCACCTTCTCAAGCTAAACGGTGACAAAACCGAGATTGTTATTCTGGGGAAGCATAAAGATCTTTGGGGCCCGCAGCACTGGCCCAGTGACATGGGACCCCTCCCCCAGCCAACCTCTGTGGTTCGCAACCTCGGATTTCTCATAGACTACAAACTCTCCATGAGGCAGCAGGCTACTAAGGTGGCCGCCATCTGTTTTGCCACCTTGCGATGGCTCCAGAAAATCCTATGGATGCTGCCATACGCCACCAGGAGAACCGTTGTCCAGGCGTTAGTAACTTCTCGCCTGGACTACGGTAATGTCCTCTATCTTGGTGCCGACGTTGCTACCATTAACAAACTCCAGGTTGTACAAAACTCGTCGGCTCGTCTCCTTTGTAACATCCCGAGGAGATCATCGGCCTCACAAGCTCTTCGTGATTTACACTGGCTCAAGGTCTCCAGCCGTATTAAATTCAAAGCCTTATGCTATCTTTTTAAAATCAAGCAGGGTTCTGCCCCAAAATACTTGCAGAGTCTTGTTCAACCTTACAAGCCTAGTCGCACATTAAGATCTTCTGCCAACGGCGACTTCGTTGTTCCAAGATTCAAACTCGCAAGGATGGGGGGCCGGGCCTTTTCCCATCTAGGCTCCAAATACTGGAACGCGCTACCCATGGCTTTGAAATTAGAGACCAATCTATTCTGTTTTCGGAAAAAACTGAAAACTTTGCTCCTTCAATAGTTCTTTATGCTGCTTTGTCTGACTTATGGTACTCTTGTTGTGTCCTTTTTTTCTTCTTTAGTCTATCCCTTGCGCCGGGAAACCCACTGCGGGTAGCTGTTGCGCATTATAAATTCAAATAAATAAATACAAATAAAGCTCAATATTTCTGAATTGTCAAACCCAAGCATTACATTACTTGCTCTGCTTTCAAGCAAAAATTAATTATTACGGTGTGACTGTGGAAGTTTTCTAGGGATAGGACATAAAAATGGAAAATGACCTGCCTAAAAGCATTGCAAAAGCCATCTGGTTCAACTTTGGGGGACCTATTTGCCTTGCCAATGCTGTATGCAAGAAATATTTTTTGAAGATGCCGGACAACACTGGCCCAAAAAAAGGAGTGATGACGTGGCAGCTGGCCACACTATTAGGTAGGCGTGTGAATGTTTGATTACGTAAGCATTTCCATATGTCATCATGCTGCCTCCACTGTGGGAAAGACATAAAGCTGCAAGGTACAGTTGAGTACTACTCATTCTAAACTGTGTCTCAGAGAGGGGTTCAGGTTTAGAGAAATGGCTCTGAGGTTTGACGACATATCAGGAGATCTCGGAGCTTGGCTCACTGTACAGGGCATCCCTCAGCCCTCTCAACAAGGCAGCATGGACGAAAAGAGGCTTCTCTCTGGGTAGGTTGGCCTGAGGCCGGAGCATTCTGCCATAGCTGGAGGGATCGAGAAGGAGGTTTCTTTCAATGCTGCTAGGACTGGGGCTTCAGGGAGTTTGATGTCAGGGTTAGGAACATGAAGGAGCCCAGTTGTACCCCCTGTAAATCTGAGAATGGCACAGCTTTCCAGGCCTACTACTGCCAATGTCTGTGAATTCTAAAATGTAGTAAATTTGCACCCATTCAGGGAGTACTTTCTATGGAGTGCACATTGACTACTTTTTGTAATTTCGTGATCGAGGTGGAGATTGCTGGAAAAAAAAGTATATATATATATATATATATATATATATATATATACATATATACACTCACACACATATCTATCTATCTGTATATATATATATATTCACTGAAAAAACCATAGGTTATAGAACATATATAGTTAGGAATTAGCATTTAAAAAACCTTATTTTACTCACACAAAACCATTGAAATTCCATATATAGTTAGTTGCACTAACTATATATCGCGCACCCGCAATCCACTGCTGATCATGTCACATATTACATCATTCATGACATGGTCAGTGACATCACTGATGACATCACTGATGACATCTCAAATGACATCACTGATGACATCACTGATGACAACATCCAGTGACTGTATGTTTCTGTAAAGTTAAAATATGTCTTACATATTGAAGAATGAGTGGATGTATAAGTGTCTGGATGAAGGATTTAGTAGGTGCGTGACTGACTGTATGAGTGAGTGATTAAATGTGTCTCACTGAATGCATGGGTTAGTGACTAAACTGTCTTAATTTGTGCATCATTATGTCTGTTGTTCTGTAAACTGCTGCATGTGTTGATCATTAGCTATACGAGAGGCTATATGTGTTATTAATTGGTTGCCCAAGTATTTCTATGGGAGATTGAGTTTGTGTGGGTGTGGCTGGAAGGTGTGTGACTCTATGCATAGATGTGTGAGCAGTTTATTCACTAGGTGTATGAGTTCAAGAGTGCATGTGGAAACAGCTACATGGGCAGTTGACTGTGTGCATGAGTGTATTGATGAGTGAATGGATATCTCAATGCTACATGTCATAGTAAGTACATATGTAAAACACAGTACATGTGAGAGTTGGCATATATAAATAACTGTGCATGAGAGCCACTGAATGAGTGAGTGGTTGTATCGATCATTGTGAACTTGTATCAGGGATTGTATAAGAGAGTAAATATGTGTTAGTATATGTTTCAATAAGTAAGGTGTGTTTAACTGTATAGTTGAAGAAATGGAGGTGAGATTGTTTCTTTGCATGACTGACTGGGTGTGTGAGTAACTCCATGGATGAGTGGCAGTGTGTGAGTGTCTGTATACACTGAGTGTATCTAAGGTTATATTAGAGTCTGAAGAGGTTTATCGTATTAGCACAAGAATGATGTTAAATGAGATGTCATCAGTGATGTCATCAGTGATGTCATTTGAGATGTCATCAGTGATGTCATCAGTGATGTCACTGACCATGTCATGAATGATGTAATATGTGACATGATCAGCAGTGGATTGCGGGTGCGCGATATATAGTTAGTGCAACTAACTATATATGGAATTTCAATGGTTTTGTGTGAGTAAAATAAGGTTTTTTAAATGCTAATTCCTAACTATATATGGTCTATAACCTATGGTTTTTTCAGTGAATTTTCAAGGTTTTGTAAATGCTAATTCCTAACTATATATGGTCTATAACCTATGGTTTTTTTCAGTGAATTTCAATGGTTTTTTAATAGCAAATATCATAAGCTGTCGAATGTCAAGTACGTGGTAAGTGAAAACATTTTCGTGTTTATGCACACTGATCTGCTTTGAATGGTGCCCCCCCCCCTCATTTCTATTAGGAGTACTCTCTCTTTGCAGATAGTGAAAGGTAGTTAACGCAGGCCTTTGCCCCCGTTGTAATCCGTCGTGCCTGCTTCTCTCTCCATTTGATTGATTGTTATCCAAGTATTTACTGTTTTAGAATTAGTTCTCTTTGGTTCATTCTCTATTTACAAACAAACACAGAGTCGCAATACTCTGTTTAGTCTTTGCAGATAACGAAAAATCGTGTAAAAAAAAAGAAAAGGAATCGAGCAAAATCAGTAGGCCACTAATGGGATCTCTTTTTGACCTCGCTAAAATAGAAACATTAGGAACAACCCCTCATGACAAATACAAAACTAGTGAGATGAACTGAACTCCACACAATGATGGCTGCAAAACAGCTCGGCTCCGCCACCCACCCCGCCCAAAATAACGATAAAGAACGGCTGCCATGATTGGTTGCTGAATGACCACGACGGAGCTACGAAATGGTGCTGCTCTCATGCTAACCCCAGCTTCAGTCTGAAACATCCAGAAACACTGTAGACTACCAATTCGATCAGTTCCGGTAGCGCCCCAATGTAACCCGGTAGAGAAGAACTAGCCCTCCCCTCTTTGACTGATGGTTCTTGTTGCCTGTCCCTTCTGTTGTCATTTAACAGAACTATTTAGCCTGCTGAAAGGGGTTGTGTTCCGACCGCTGGTTGGTGGAGACATTTTGACTATATTCTGTACCTGCGTTGTCGCGTAATGCGTCATATGACGCGCCGCGTTAGCGCATCCGGAAGTCATCCGGGGCGCGCAGCGCGTAACGTAAGCATAACAAGTCATGTGACTTGTTAATAAAACTTTTCATTGGTTCATTTTACTTTTCTTATTGTAATGATGAAAGGCTTGGTCATATGACCTAAAAATTACGCTTTTCATTACTTCCGAACATTATTTTTTCTTAAATATATGTTATAATGTTCCAGGCTAATGTACTTTCCCGGAAATTTTACAACTGTCCTGCAAGTAAAATATATTCTTTTTTCGAGAAAAAGAGCGTTTCTTCGTCCCATGACGGAGCCGTTGAGCAAAAGAGGGTCGACCTGCTGTCTTAGTCGCCGATACGCCTGAATATGAGATTCTTATCGATCACTTTATGTTGCAGGAATAGAAAACACAACAGCCCTTGACCATTTATCTTTACTGCGTTCCTTCGTATTATACCTTTTACCCTTCATGTAATTGGTCTGCTTTATTTCACTTGCCTTTTAATGATTCTAAAACAGTCACTATTATTAAAAACTTTAGCAATGTATATACTACTACCATGTTTTCTTTTAAAAACCTTTATTGTGAAAATTTCATTATACAAATACGAGCCTATAACCACGTGGGCCTGCCACAGAGCAAACTGTAATCGTATATGATGAATAGACATTTACACTGTAGAGGAACGTAACGGGCGGGCCATTAGGTTGCAAGAACTAAGGTGTCTAACAGTTACGGAATCGGTGGACGTACATTTTATAATTAAAATACGACAGGGCCAGTTACAATAAAATTATCTAGATATACATTTGCGGGCAAGTACCATGGGTGACGTTAATTCGAACTTTCAACAGTACAGTAATCAATAACACATCAGAACTTAATATCAATAGGGATGTCGAAATAGTCAATCAATTCTCGTCCCCGCCCGCCATGTGCTTCAAAACTGCATACGTATCTCGTGATTTCAAGGTTCTGCAACCAGTACACAACAAGGAGTTACGAGTCCCATTTATTCCGGCGCCATTTTGGGCGAGGACGGGCAGGTCCAGGATATAGTCAAAATGTCTCTACCAACCATCGACTATGATGATGTTCATATGCTGTATTTATTAGAGTAACACTCATCTGTCCACATGAAATTAATTTGCCACAATCTAAACATGTCATTTTAATCTTTCCAAAGTTCTTCTAAATATTTGGGACCGTTTCCCTTGCCTCTGAAGCTCTCAGTGCCACTTCTTTGATGAATGTACTAGCAGGTCAGGGGTTCTCCTCCAAATCTCTCTTTTATGCAGCACTATAATTAATTGGTGCCACCTCTCCATATGACGATGCATGGTATAGTTACCACAACTATATATTTTTTCGGTTCCTCTGGAGAGTTCATCGTGGCAGATGAAGCGTGTAACGTACCGGGCATTTACCTTTTTTTGCATGTACAGGAAAGGAAAAAAAAATCGAGCGTCCGAGTTCTAAGGTGTCCCAGGGCCATTTTAGTGGACCAGGCCCAAATCCAAAGAACAGGCCGCCATTTTGAGAGTCCTCTTGCAGCCGCCTGTCGCTGTAGCATCAAGAGCAGCCGAAACTCAGCTGAATGGCAACTGAAACGGTAAAGGGGCGCCCCACTACAGCAGACGAGCCTCCACCTAGGAAGGCCCATTCACGCCGGCTCCCCCCCCCTTCGGGCACCCCACGCCGTTATTCGGAGCAGTATTGTAGGATCGCCACACCAGTGCGGCAACTTCCTAGACATCACCTCGGTGGTAACCGAATCTCAACGCCTTGTGGTGTCTTCTATTCAAAAAACATTGTTATGCTGCCTTCGACCTATTCGCCGCAAGTGCGCACACAACTCAACTGCATAGCTTGCTAGACACCACCTCGGTGCCATCCGGATCTTGGAATGTCAGCACCTTTTGGTGTCTTCTCTTCAGAAAATATTGTTGCTCTGCCTTTGGCCCCATTCGCACATCAGTCCGCTACTGACGCCATCTCACAGGCTAATGGGGCGCCCCACGCCGACTTTCAGCATTGTAGAATGACCACACCAGTACAGCAACTTGCTAGACATCACCTCGGTGCCATCCGGATCTCGGCGCCCCACTGCAGATGAAGTGCCTCTCAACTATGAAACCACCACGGTGACATCCGGATCTTGGCGCGTTGTGCTGCCTTCGGCCTATTCGCACATCGGTCCGCTACTGACGCCATCTCACAGGCTAATGGGGCGACCCACGCCGAGTTTCAGCATTGTAGGATGACCACACCAGTACAGCAACTTGCTAGACATCACCTCGGTGCCATCCGAATCTTGGCATCTCAACGCCTAGTGGTATCTTCCATACAAAAAATATTGTTACGCTGCCTTTGGCCCCATTCGCACATCAGTCCGCAACTTAGACATCACCTCGGTGCCATCCGGATCTTGGCATCTCAGCGCCTTGTGGTGTCAGTCAGAAAATATTGTTGCGCTGCCTTCGGCCCCATTCGCACATCGGTCCGCTACTGACGCCATCTCACAGGCCAACGGGGCGCCCCACGCCGACTTTCAACATTGTAGGATGGCCACAGAAGTGCGACAACTTACTAGACACCACCTCGGTGCCATCCGGATCTTGGCGCGTTGTGCTGCCTTCGGCCTATTCGCACATCGGTCCGCTACTGACGCCATCTCACAGGCCAACGGGGCGCCCCACTCCGACTTTCAGCATTGTTGGATGGCCACACCAGTGCGGCAACTTACTAGACACCACCTCGGTGCCATCCGGATCTTGGCGCGTTGTGCTGCCTTCGGCCTATTCGCACATCGGTCCGCTACTGACGCAAACTCACAGGCCAACGGGGCGCCCCACGCCGACTTTCAGCATTGTAGGATGGCCACACCAGTGCTGCAACTTGCTGGACACCACCTCGGTGCCATCCGGATCTTGGCGCGTTGTATTGCCTTCGGCCTATTCGCACATCGGTCCGCTACTGACGCCGCCTCACGTGCCAACGTATTTTCTCCGCATTTTATACCCTATGCCGCATAACAGGTCATGTGACTTGTTTATAAAACTTTTCATTGGTTCATTTTACTTTTGATTTCCTAATGATGGAAGGCTTGATCATATGACCTAAAAACAACACTTTTCATTGGATGAAAACTTTTTTTTTTTTCCCAAACGATGAAAGCCCCACCTTGTTTCTGGATGTTTCAGACTAAACTGGCGTCAGCATGAGAGCACCACCATCTCGTAGCTCCGTCGTGGTCATTCCGCGAGCAATCATGGCAGCCGCTCCCCACCAGAAGCCTGCAGGAGTCGGGGCCCCCAAAACTTTTGATGAATTCTCAAGGCGGAGGGGACGCTTTCGAGAATGGGGTCCAAGACCTAGCAGACAAGCGTCCGATTTCCAAGGTGTCCCAGGGCCATTTCAGTGGACCAGGCCCAAAAAGGAAAGAGCCTGCCGCCATTTTGAGAGTCCTGTGACAGCCGCCTATCGCTGCACCGCAAGAGTGGGCGCAACTCAGCTGAATTGCGGCTTTTGACACAGTGGACCAAAAACGGACGGAATGGCAACTGAAACGGTAAAGGGGCGCCCCACTACAACAGATGACACTCCACCTGGAGAGGCCCGTTCACGCCGCCTCCCCCGGGGCGCCCCACGCTGTTATTCGGAGCAGCATTGTAGGATACCAAAACCAGTGCGGCAACTTACTGGACATCACCTTGGTGCCATCGTTCTGCTGCCTTGGAACTATTCGCACAACAGTTTGCTACTGATGACCCACCCCCCGCGACGCCCCACGCCGTTATTTGCTGGGTGGCAACTTACTAGACATCACTTTCGTGTCATCTAGATTTCGGCGCGTTCTGCTGCCTTGGAACTATTCGCACAACAGTTTGCTACTGATGACCCACCCCCCGCGACGCCCCACGCCGGAAATCTGGACGTTGTGCTGCGTTGGGACTATTCGCACAGCCGACCGCTACTTCGTTGTTTTTCCCTAAAAATGTTTATATGTTATTACTATTTTTGTTTTCTTGTATATATTTATAAATTATTAAAGTTTTATAATCTTACTACTTTGTCGGAGTGCTATATATTTTTAATGTGACACATAATTGTAAAAACTTTGATGTACAAAGAGTCATCCCTGGAATCTTCCGCTTCACGCTCGGTCCCCTCCCCAATCACAATACAGGATGGTTTTCAGATAATAGCAACGCTTCTGCTGTGACGGATCTCATCGAGTGTGGGCCTTGATCTACTATAACTCCTTTGAAGAGGGGTGATTCTTTACAGCTGTGGCCATAAACTACATCTGCAGGGCTAGCTGATAGCCTAGGACCGGCCTGGACAATCGGACACAGAGGAAAAGGAGTGTCAGAGGGTGCGGTAGTGAATAGGGCGAAAGGGAGGTGTCGGGCGGGCACAGGGTGTGATTCTCAGGGAAGAGCAGCGCAGATGGGGGGAGGTTTATTACCCATGCATAAGACAGAGAGCGGGGGTGACCACTGCCTGGGTGAGATGCTTGCGAGGGTGGGGAGCCATGCTAAGGATCGACAGCGTGCACAGAGTGGGTCTGGTCAAGGCATCTAAAATGGCTGCCGTGCACGACAAAAGTGTGGCATTTGAAAAAAGACAAGATGGCGCAGACAATGTTTTTCAACACTTCCTGATTTCCTTCGAATCGAACGTTAACAGACGTTGGGGCATATTACCAAAGTTAAGCGATATTTATCCCTAACGATGCATTGCAAAGATTTTTTTACCGTCAGAAATTATCGCAGATAAACCTTGCTATTATCAAGGTTTATCGCAAATACGATAAAAAACGACCGCAATGCATTAATATCGCTGAAAACTCAGCGATATTCATGCATTACCGAGCTAATGCTCTTAGCCATGTTATCCACCTCCCATTGGATAACATGGCTAAGAACTGCTCAGGGCAGCTGTTACTTTTTGGAGATATTCGCGCGTATCTCGAATATTTCCAAAAGTTGATAATAGGAGATAGCGATGTTAGCGACTGTTTCCAGTCGCTAACATCTTGGCATGCCCACTTTGCATGTCATTAGTGATAAATATCACTCACATGCAAAGTGGGGCCCAAGATGGTCGCTATCTCCTACTAGCCGTCGCTAACTGGTGTTAGCAACAGCTAGGTAATACAGATATAATTTTATCTCCGCGACGCGGAGCGCTGTTACAGATATATATCTTGTTTTTGAACGTTAATTTCTCAAAATGCACTGAAGCACATATATTGAGACCTAGCAAAGGCACATCGGGCTACCAGTCCCTAATATTTTACCAAGTTTCGTGCAAATCCATTCAGCCGTTCGATTATTATTATTATTTTTTTTTTTTGCCCCGCGGGGCCCTTTTAAAACCTCCACATCAAACCTAGGGGGTCAGCGAGGATCTACTATTCCCCCTTATGGTCATTTGCCCCTTCGCTTTGGCCTCCTCTTGTCTCTCGATCCTACCGAGAGACAAGATGGCGGCCGCTACGGACTGTTTGGAATGTTGACAGACGCCGGAGAACCAATCAGCTTCGCTTCACAAAGCTCCGTTGCGCGAAAAGTACGCGTCCTGGAGCTCTGCCCGGTCCGCTGTTACAGATATATATCTTTTTTTAAACGTTAATTTCTCAAAATCCACTGTAGCACATATATTGAGACCTACAAAAGGCACATCGGGCTACCAGTCCCTACAATTTTGCCAAGTTTCGTGCAAATCCATTCAGCCGTTCGGGCTAAAAGTGAGGCCAACCGCCCTATGGAAAACTCAATGTTAAAAACACGTTTTGGGACCCCCCTTTTTTCTCGACCCCCCCTGGACGAACCCCCCCCCAATTTTCAGGGGCTGCTCAGAAACAAAATGTGCCATTTTCCTGAAAATTTCAGCCAATTCCGTCCACAAACGCCAAAGTTATTAGACATAGAATTTTCAAAAAACCCATAGAGAAAAAATCCTAACTATATATACCTACTGGCGACCGCCAGTAGGTAATATATATATATATATATATATATATATAAGTAATTTTTTTAATAAACATTTCTGCTCCAAAAATGAAAAAGTTAAAAGCTCTTAGTGAAATGAAAACAGGGAGAGAAACCAACAGAAATAACAGACCTGGCTCTAGACTGTAACGTACTAGGCCTGATTTGCAAACCAAGGGGCGAACGCTAGCAAATAATAGGTTACCTCGAGGCAGAGTCGAGACAAGGGTCTGGCTTGGCTCTAATTGTTCATGCATGAGGCAAGCAATGAACATGTTTGGCATGTATAATGTGCAACATACATATTATGATTCAGTCCTTTTTAATTAAAAAAAGTTTATGCAGAAGTGTTTCAAATTAGTACATCAGATTATAGCAGATCATTGCACTGCAGAGACAGAATATGTATTGAAAGTAACAATTTTTTAATATGAACTGAGAAACATTCATGCCCCCGCTTTCATGGTAATAATAATAATGAACTAAGAGGCAAGTCAATATTCATGTGACCCGTTGACGTGGCCTAGATTCTTATTAGAGATGGAGCGACATTATAGTCTTCAAAATCAAACATTACAGTCGATTGTACAGCGCACATCCTGAACTCAAGTATTTAAAAGTTTCTTAAATGGATAATAAAGAAAAAAGAGGTGCTGTGGTATAAACATTTTGCCTAGGATCAAACAGTTTTCACAAGTAGAAAAGCTCTCTCCCTCTCTCATGTTTTACATACATCAAAATGGTCACTTTTTGCCTTTTAGCCTTTGCCTATGACAAGAGTGTATTCCATCTCTAAATTAATTTCCTTAAGTGGCCCACCCCATAACCCTCCTGCCAATTGTCGAACTGGTGCAGCAGGGCATTGGGCAAACATTACAATATTTTTCGAGGTCTGATTTGGCGCCCGCTTCAGCATTGTATTCAGGGAAGAGACCTCTTGGCTAGAGACTATTAGTAAGAACACACTTCTCTTCAATCCCTCTTCTTCATAGGCAAGCATCGAATAGCACTCGTTACAATGCATGCGTTTTCTACGCATGCCATTACAATGCATGTTGTTACAACGACGTGTTGTTACATCGCATACCATTACAACGCAAGTTGTTACAACGACTTGCTGTAGGGGGGGGCTGGAGTTTGGAATAGTATAATTTACTATTCCAACTCCAGTGTGTGCAACAGTAGGGAAGGTGTTGGATTGAAAATCCAACAAATCCAACACCTTTTGCCCCCTATAACAAGTCGTTGTAACGATTTACATTGTAATGGTATGCGATGTATCGCACGCGTTGTAAACGATGTTTCCCGCAAGCACCAAAAAAGCCCAAAGGAAAGCATTTAAATCTCTATAATAGGCTATTATGTACAGAGGGAGCAGTTACATTGTAATAGACAGGCTCAATACAGTCAGTCATTTGTGGTCACAGTTACAGTATAATATCTGAATTTATATAGCACTTTACTACCCATCGGCCTTAACCTGAATTTAATAACATGTTGAACATGTGTTCAGAAGACAGTGCCATGGCAGGGGCTCATTGGTTTTGCTAAACATGCCTGCAGATAGCCTGAGTGCTGTATGTTTGAGCGGTGTCTGCAGGGTGGTGGAGTGAAAGCACTGGTTGGTGTTCTGTTACTAGAAGAAGAATGGCTGGAATGACAACAATGTTGTTTTTAGGTCCGCGGTTAGTCAAGGCATTTCTATTTTACTCAAATAATATGTATAATATTTATCCATTGGTCCGTTATTGTGTCATCCACATTTTGGTTTCACCCACTACAACTTACAGCATGCTGCAGTTGACCAGCCCACTACAGAAATGTGCTAGCTTCACTGTGAGCGATGGCATTCAGCCCTCAAACAGGGAAGACTTGCACACACACAAAGTAGTTCCCTTCAGTGCTTGGAACTTCTGCAGTAATGTGTGCTTTTTGACAACCACATTTTTTTGTTGCTTTTAGCAAATGGCTTTTTCAAATCGAAGAGGGACAGCAGCTTCCCCAAAAATAAAGTTTCGCAAAAACATGACAAATCAAAATAAGAATTCAAAAAGCCAAAAGGCTGGCAGCTACAGTCAGACCTGCTGGCATTGCCAATGCTTGATTTTTTTTGCAGCACAAATAGAAAGCTCCGCAGATTTTCTGTAGTAATTAAATTTGAACTTGGAAGACCTAGGGGCATATTATCAAGCAGGGTGTTAAAATTATCGCAGTTTTAGTGGCAGAAAACTGCCGCTAAAGCGGCGATAATGGGCTTGATAATATGCCCTGGAGAATTCCAATAGAAGCCCAGGTTAACACCAGAACCTGGATTTCTATTGGAATTCACAAGGCCATATTATCAAGCCCATTATCAACAGCGATCATTTTTAACGCCTGCTTTATAATATGCCCCCTAGTTTCTTCTGTTCAGTACATCGTGTACTCCTCGGATAGCCGATGCTGCTTACATTCATTAAAACATTTTTTACCATGTGCATGGTGGGCCTACCACACAGGGTCAGAGTGGTTACATTAGCTCTACTTGGATTGTGGGCTCAGGGCTATATTGAAATTTTTCAAGCCCCACGTGCTTCACTTGCAAAATGCAACTGGTTCAACTGTAAATCCTGCTGGAAACAGATCCTCCTGTATCTGTATGTGAGGTTCAGGGCCAGGCCAGATCAGAGTTCACTCCGCTTTAATTCAATGTATATTGATGATTTTAAAGAAAGCAGAACACGAAAGAGAATACCATACACAAAATCGGACATCAAGCGTGGTCACAGCAGGTATTACAGTGCCTCAATTTGAGAAGTTACAATATTACCATTCTTAGCCTTTATTTCGTTTTTGGTACAACACTTTCTGCTGTTTCGCTGTCAGTAATATGGGCCACAGTGTTGTCCTGCTCAAGTAAGCTACCTTAAGATGATGACAGATTAGGGGGCCGATTAGGATGGAGGATTTTCCGCCTCCTCCGGGCTGGCGGAAGCCACCGCCGGCCCGGAGGAGGCGGAAAATCCTCTGCGGAGTCACCAAAGACCCACCGCCGCATTACGATGGCTGGTGGGTCTTGGTTTCTGTCCGCTGCTTTTCCGCCGCGGTCGGATTACAACCGCGGCGGAAAAGCTCTCATTTGGCTGGCAGTGTCTATCAGACACCGCCAGCCAAATTAGGATGCATTAGTAAACATGCTTTTCCGCGGCGGTTTTTCCGCCGTGGAAAAGCATGTGTACTTTTGATTTTGGGGGCCCGTTGCGGGCCCCCAGGGTGTAGGCGGGTGGGGGGTGCACATGGGGGTTACCTATGGTACCCCCCAGTATTTACATGCACAAAGCGGCAGGCACCGCGCGGTGCCTGCCGCTTTGTGCATGTAAATGTAAAACATGCACTTTTAACATTGCGGCGGGTGCTGCTTGAAGCAGCACCCGCCGCAATGTTAAATATCCAGGATGTGACCGCCAGGGTGGCGGTCACATCCTAATTTGCACGGAGGGACAGCCGCAGCCCATGCGGACGGTCCCTCCACCTCTGGGATGGCGGACGGACGCAAGTCCGTCCGCCATCCTAATCGGCCCCTTAATCTTTCCAAGCCTCTGGGCTGGGAATTGAGCCTTGTGGCTGTTGGTTGTGCTTACATGGAATGATAAATGTTTGCTATTTTACTTAGGTTACATGCTAAGGCTGAACAGTTGTACAAAAAAGATGTAAGAGCAGGCTGAGAAATGATGGTTGGATGAATAGATGGATGAATAATGTGAGACAAAGATTTGTTAAGAGTTTTGTGGATTTATATTTTTGGGTATCATTAAAAATGTGCAAAAGCCATTTTCACATATGATTTCATGGCTATCGTTTCAATTAACATAATTGCATTAGAAACACATTTCTTACGCTCTGTAAAAGTGTGTTTAATAATATGTTTTAGTTAGGCTACATTTCTGTGTAAACACCAGTTTACATCTAATTGGTAGTCATCTCTGACACTCACTCAAGTCCCCCCACATCCTCTCCCACAGGATCCGCTGCGCACAGTCAGGCTGAGGTCATAATAGTTTATTAGGTCTCGCCTGTCGATGCGCATGCGCATCGAGCTTGCGAGCCTATTGCGGCTCAAACAACGTTTAACTACGAAGCAAGGAATCGTGGCGATTCCTTGCAGTGCCCGTGACTTTTAAGCTCAATGCGCATGTGCATTGAGCTTAAAAGCGCGTGCACAGCCGCCCGCATTCCTCCGACACCTTTGAAGTGAAGCTTAGCTTCACTTCAAAGGTCCGGCTTCTTCACACCCACATGCCGCTCTCACTCTCCCCGCTCCGCTCCGCCCCCTCCCCTGCCCGGCCCGGCTTCTTCACACCCACATGCCGCTCTCGCTCTCCCCGCTCCGCCCCCTCCCCTGCCCGGCCCGGCTTCTTTACACCCACATGCCGCTCTCGCTCTCCCCGCTCCGCCCCCTCCCCTGCCCGCCGTGTGACCTCGGCTTACACTCACCCCTCCTTTCTCCCCTTTAGGCTGCTTTCGGATGCTTTGTTCGCAGCTTGTCATTTACTTTTGCATTGTGGGCGTATTATGATTCCTCATCAACATTCACTTGGATGAGTCAGAACATATTGGCCCTCAATATGGTAAACTTGAGCAATTATTGATTTAGCTGATCCAGTCCTTTTTCTGTTTGATTGTTTAACAGCACCACACCCATAATCTTTACTGTCCTAAATAGTCAGAAATCGTCAAGTAGAAGTGGGAGAAGGTCTGGTCTCAGTGGCGCAAATACAGAGGGAGTTGAGGTGCCTAAAAGTGTGTATTAAATGTATGGATGTATAATCGATCTTGCCTGTTTCATATACATCTAAAGTTGCCGCTCTGGCCATAAACTCTTGTAGCCGACCCTAGGGTCGCTCTTGGGGGTCGATGAATGTACTTGACATCCAACAAATGTTACACAAATTGACAACTGTATTGCATGCATGATTAACAATGAAAAGTATGTATTCAACTTGAGCTTGTTTTAATAAAAAAGATTTTGGGATTAAAGATCTTGCCCTAGCTTCTTGTATGCATGGTGGGGAAAGCTGTGATGAGTCCGGGGAACTAATGTGCATACTGGACCATGCAGTTTTGTTTTCCACCTTTAAAATGATTCTAATGTTTTAGGAGAGGACGCTTTGCAGTCTGGGACTAGTAGTTTCAGGTTTTACCATTACAAATAAGGCCATATACATCTCGCTAGGCAATCTCCTGTTCTTAAAGCATGGTGATGGTGCCATTGCACAGTTAAAAGTACTAAATAACAATAGCACGTTGCAGGGCTCCACTTAGTAGTTATTGAGCCGACTTCACTATTGGGGGTAACTGAATAACGAGAGAAAGCTGGGCGGATTTAAGCATCGTAGTTCATCCAGTCACAGACAGATGACCCGCGTCGTATATAACCGCCTCAGCCCGCCTTAACTATATTTTGTTTCAAACTGTAATTTATATTCTAGACCGGCCTGACTTGTAGGTCCTGATTAATGTAAAACCTGAAACTACATGTCCCACAATGCTTGTGCGTTGCTGAGACTAGAAGGCAGTGTCACATGGATGCATTTGGGCAAATCCTAGTAATTCCGTCGTTAATCTGCTTCAGCGCCACGATCCGGAAATAATGCGCTGCATTAATAAAAATGCAGTGAGCAGTGTTAGCTTTTCTCGGCTCCTTTCCCCTCCCCCAGGTGCATATCCCACATTCCTGCAAAACAAAAGTTGCTATAGTTTCTAAAATCAACAGGCACCCTAAGTGTGTGTTCCCGTGCGTCCATGTAAATGTGTGATGGTATTGTAAATATGCAAAATATAGCTTTAGCAAATTATTACCTGCTTTATGTTCCTATTTAGAACAAAAATTCCTTTTTTATGTGAAAATAAATTCAGTTTTAGCAAACTAAAAGTGTTTGGAAGGTTAGTCTTGGTGTTTATGTATTCAAGGCTTTACAGCGACTCACTGGCACACGGCGCTGCTTGCAGTTAAGTTACTCTCCCGTATATCTTCCCCAAACACCTACCGCCCCTCACGGCTTGTTATTTAAGAGTAAGATTGTTCGTAATTGTGCCACTACACCCATTTTGTGAAAAAAAAACTCACTCCCTTACATAAAGAACAAAATGCTGCGCTGCAGGAAATAACTGATTACACTGATTACACGCCCAAAAGGACATTAAGCTGTCAACAGATATACAATCCAGAGCGAAACATAATACGAAAATAAACCGCAAAGCAAAATACGGGCTTTCCTACTCCGCTTACCCAGGCTCTTCCTAGGTGGCTTCCCCCTTTCATTTCACTGCGTTTCCATAGGCCTTTTTCAAATTTTTTCCTCTGGCTGTTTTCTCTCCCATCCCCCCCACTTTCTGTCGCTCCACACCCGTTTCCAAATATAATGTCCTGCTCCAACTGCTAATCCAGGAGGTGCCTGCCCCCCCGCAGCTCTCCAGTTTGCGCTTCAAGTCTGGGATCCAGTGTAGATCGATTCATAGAGCAGGACAGCCAGGGAAGTAATGCTGCCAGCAGCTACTTTTACCTACCTCACTTGGCCCTGCTGCCTCCTACCTATCTGCTCTACGTTCTATCTCAGGGGTCAACAGTGGACACTGCCAACACTCTAACAGCTGCCATTAATACATAAACAGTGAACAGTACCATCACAGCACTAACTAGGAGTGGCGTGCTACTGTAACCGCACAGCTGTGTCTACCGCAGTGATAACACACTAATAATGGGCACTAACAACACTACACGTTCACTGACAGCTGCCATTCCATATTGGGCGCAAGTATCCGCTTGCTTACTGTAATATGTTCTCTTAGCCTGGCATATTTCTTTGTGACCCGAGCTGGGTTGCTGCAGGTTGGCGTCTGCACTTTCCCCCAAATAGTTCCCATATGTACAATTAATAACACTCACCCTCACTCACCCTCACTCACCCTCACTCACCCTCAAACCCTCACCCACACTCACCCTCACCCTCACTCACCCTCACTCACCCTCACTCACCCTCAACCCCTCACCCTCAACCCCTCACCCTCACTCACCCTCAACCCCTCACCCTCACTCACCCTCACTCACCCTCACCCACCCTCACCCACCCTCACCCTCACTCACCCTCACCCTCACTCACCCTCAACCAAATCCAAAGCCATCAATTTAGCAATTTTTAACGACCAGAGCTGCCATATAAGTCACATAAATACAAAACATGTTGCATTCCAAATGCTATAGGTGTCACATTCGCAAAAGTTATAACTATTGGCATTGTAAATGACAAAGCCATCAATTTAGCAATTTTAACAACGAAAAAATAAATAAATTGTCATTTACAAGACCAATAACTACAACTTTTCTAATGCGAAACCTATTGCATTCCAACCCCACTCACCCACGCAACGTCACTCACACACGCAACGCCACTCTCACACGCAACGCCACTCTCACACGCAACGCCACTCTCACACGCAACACCACTCTCACACGCCACTCATCCACGCAACGCCACTCATCCACGCAACGCCACTCATCCACGCAACGCCACTCATCCATTTGCAAAACGAAAAAAGTTAAACTCTTCTATTGCGAGACCTATTGCATTTTCAATGCTTGTTTCCATTGATGTTGTTATCCTGCTTACGGTGAACCTTCACTGGCGTGAATGCAATATTGTTACATGTAGCTTTGTTTTTCATTTCCTCACTGGGTCGATTTATTCAGAGAAAAGTTTCATATTTGTTAGAACATCTCCAGATAAGCACAGAGGGGCTTAATAATTCAAGAGCATGGAAAAGTGCCTATGTGTTAAGGTAATGATGTTTATTTCACAAAATTATACCTTTGCTCACACCATGATGATTTTGTAATCATTCTAATTTTCTATGTAGGTTTTGCATGAAAAAAACCTCAGTTTTGGGGTTGAGCCAGAAAACTTTAATTTTCTACTAGGGATACTGGCTGATTATTTCCTAATTGTGTTATTGAGTGGGCTCATTCATTATTTCCTAATGAACTGTGTTTTTCTTGATTTTGCTGTTTTGGGATGTGTCTTAACTCTGGGACACCTTGCCTCATGAAATTGGGGTTTAATACTGTCTCTGATACAGTAAACTTGGGGAGAACTGAATGAGGTACATTTTGGGGTGTCTACATTCCCACATATGAAAAGAGCTAAATGAGTTGCTGGATGTTTGAGGGCTGGGTGGATACATGGATGGACGATAGAATGATTGGGGTATGGTCGAAGGATGGGTGAGTGAGTAGGCGGATGGCTGGTATTAGGCTGGTGAACATAGTGATGAATGTATGGATGACTTTAGAGCTAGATGGAGAGAGTCGAGATAGGGTCAAAGAAAGGAAGGTGAAAGAGACCGACAGGAAGATAGTGTGGGTATGTTGGCATAAATACATATACCATGAGAGGATGTGGCGTTACTGCCAGAGCTGCCGACTTTGGAACTGGGGAACCAGGTTCCAGTCGAGGAGTCAGCTCAACAACCTATGATTATGGAAAAATCACATAATCTCCCTTTGCCCCCCAAAAACATAAATGTAACCTCGTGAAATATAAATGGTGCACATGTGAAGCACTCCAATACCTTCGAGTCAAGTTCACGCTATATAAAACTGCAAAAAATACGTGGAGTGAGAACTGTTAGAGAGCAATCAGCAATGAAGAAATTGTGTGAGATGAGGTGATTGACAGCAGAGGGAGCAGTGGACAGAAGGAGGTGTGTTCTTTGTGGTCTATATGGGACTCTATCCACATGTACCAATCACTCACTGATGATACAGATACAATGCTTATTATTGCAAAGGCAATATTATACAGAAACGATGATAACTGGCTCCACTTTTCATCTACCATAAGTACAAAAAATGATTATCTTTGTGCTGGATAATACATGGGATTTCATTGCACATCTAAAGGTTTTATATCTTTAACTATCAATTAATCAAGAAATTTGTATAGCGCGCTACTCACCCGGAGGGTCTCAAGGCGCTTGGGGGAGAGGGGTCCGCTACTGCTCGAACAGCCAGGTCTTGAGTTGCTTCCTGAAGGAGAGGTGGTCTTGGATCAGACGGAGGTGGATGGGGAGGGAGATCCAAGTCTTGGCTGCCAGGTAGGAGAAGGATCTTCCTCCCATGGTGGCTCTTCGAATGCGTGGAATGGCGGCGAGGGCGTGGCTGGTCGATCGTAGCTCGCGGGTGGGAGTGTAGAAGGTCAGGCGGTTGTTGAGGTACCTGGGGCCCAGGTCGTGGAGGGCCATGTGTGCGTGGGTGAGGAGTCGGAACGTGATTCTCTTGCTGACGGGGAGCCAGTGCAGGTCTCTCAGGTGTCCGGAGATGTGGCTGTGTCGGGGGATGTCCAGGATGAGTCGTGCGGCGGCGTTCTGGATGCGTTGGAGTCTTTTCTGCAGTTTGGTTGTGGTTCCGGTGTAGAGGGTGTTTCTGTAGTCCAGTCGGCTGGTGACGAGTGCCTGGGTGACCGTCTTCCTGGTTTCGGTGGGGATCCATCGGAAGATCTTTCGGAGCATGCGTAGGATGTGGAAACATGATGATGAGACGGCGTCGACTTGTCTGGTCATCGAGGGGGAGGAGTCCAGGATGAAGCCCAGGTTGCGTGCGTGGTCCGTTGGTTTGGGTGCTGCCCAGGGCGGGGGGCCACCAGGAGTCGTCCCAGACAGTAGGTGATGATCCAAGGATGAGGACTTCCGTCTTGTCTGAGTTCAGTTTCAGGGGCTGTTCATCATCCACTCGGCTACGTCTTTCATCCCTTCGTGTAGGTTGGTTCTGGCACTGGCTGGGTCGTTGGTGAGGGAGAGGATCAGCTGGGTGTCGTCGGCGTAGGAGATGATGTTGAGGTTGTGTTGGCGTGCGATGGCTGCGAGGGGGCTCATGTAGACGTTGAAGAGGGTGGGGCTGATTGATGATCCTTGTGGTACGCCGCAGATGACTTCGGTGGCCTCGGATCTGAACGGGGGGAGGCGGACTCTCTGGGTTCTTCCGGCGAGGAACGAGATGATCCACTCCAGTGCCTTCTCTTGGATTCCGATGTTGCTGAGGCGTTGCACTAGGGTGCGGTGGCAGACAGTGTCGAACGCTGCGGAGAGGTCCAGGAGGATGAGGGCCGCTGTTTCCCTGTTGTCGAGCAGGGCTCGGATGTCGTCAGTGGCTGTGATGAGGGCGGTCTCGGTGCTGTGGTTGGCTCGGAAGCCGGACTGCGAGTGGTCGAGGGAACCGTTCGTCTCGAGGAAGGCGGCAAGCTGTCTGTTGACGGTCTTCTTGATGACTTTGGCAGGAAACGGGAGGAGCAAGATTGGGCGGTAGTTCTTGAGGTCGGTGGGGTCAGCTGATGGTTTCTTCAGGAGGGCGCCGAGTTCGGCATGCTTACAGATCTCTGGGAAAGTGGCGGTGTTGAAGGAGCAGTTGATGATGTCCCGGAGTTGGGGTGCGATGACGGAGTCGGCCTTGTTGAAGACGTGGTGGGGGCATGGGTCGGTTGGTGATCCGGAGTGGATGGAGTTCATCGTGTGGATGGTGTCTTCGGTGCTGACCGGGGTCCAGGCGCAGAGGGTGGTGGTCGGGGGTGTTGGTTCTGTGGTTGGGTGCGTGGTCTGTGCGCCGAAGCTGTTGTGTATGTCTGCGATCTTGCTGTGGAAGAACGAGGCGAGTGAGTCGCAGAGGTCTTGTGAGGGAGTGATGTCGTTGTTTCCGGCGCTGGGGTTGAAGAGCTCTTTGACGATGCTGAAGAGTTCCTTGCTGTTGTGTGCGTTGTTGTCTAGTCGAACCTTGAATGCTGTCTTCTTGGTGGTGTGGATCATCTGGTGGTGTTTGCGGGTGGCGTGCTTGAGGGCGGTCATGTTGTCTGTAGTCGGGTTTCTTCGCCAGGCTTTCTCGAGGGTACGGCAGTTCTTCTTGGAGTTCTTGAGGTCGTCGTTGAACCAGGAGGCTCTCTTGCTGCCGGGCCTGCTGGGATGGTTTTTCAGGGGTGCGAGGTCGTCGGCGCAGTTGGTGATCCACTGTGTGAGGTTGTTGGCTGCTTGGTTGGGGTCCGTTGATCTGGCGGGAGGGTTCTGGTTCAATGATGTGGTGAGCTGGTCGGTGGTGATCTTGTTCCAGCTCCTGCGGGGAACCTGTTGCGGGTGGTGGTGAGTCGTGGTCTTTTTGAAGCTGAAGTGGACGCAGCTGTGGTCTGTCCAGTGGAGTCCGGTGGAGTGGCTGAAGGAGATGTGCTTGCTGGAGGAGAAGACTGGGTTAAGCGTGTGTCCGGCGTAGTGGGTGGGGGTGTTCACCAGTTGCTTGAGTCTGAGGTTGGCGAGGTTGTCCAGCAGGGTGGTGGTGTTGTTGTTCTCCAGATGGAAGTTGAGGTCCCCTAGGAGGATGTAGTCAGCGGAGGGGAGGGCGTGCGGGCTGATGAAGTCTGCGATGTCTTCGCTGAATTGTGTGCGGGGTCCTGGGGGTCTGTAGATGAGGGTGCCTCTGAGTGTGGTCTTGGGGTCGGTGTGTATCTGGAAGTGAAGGTGTTCGGCGGCTGGGAGGGTGTCGTCGGAGTTGGTCGTGATGCGGATGGTGTTCTTGTGGACGATGGCGATGCCTCCTCCTGTCTGGTTGACGCGGTCCCTCCGGGTGATCTTGTATCCGTCCGGGATGGCGATGGCGATGGCGATGTCGGGCTATCAAATACATGTATACTCGACTTGGTCAAACAGGAATTTCTTTTTCCTTAACCATACTCAGTATTTACAAGGGGTAACACCATGGCAGACGTCTGATTAGGCTAACAAGAGGAAAATATAACAAACACCTCAAGACTAATGCAGTCTCCAGGTACAGAAGGAAAGTGCCCTATGACTTCAACTCTTTCCTTCCTCGTGTGTGCCTTTACGCTTGGCAGTGGATGGGGTAAGCCTGAAAATATGGGCCAGTGGGGTGATGGCACAGATAGATACTACCAAAAAAAACACATCTTCATAGTGGGAGTTGCAGACCCGGCCAGGACTGACTCAGCCTTTCATCTTTCCTTTGATAATTAAACCAATTAAATATGAGTGGCTCAATAAACACACCCAATTTGAACAATGTAGTAGAGGACATGTGCAGTATGAAGGGGCAATGTCCTAAGCAGTTCTCGCCTTTTTAGGTATTCATGTTCCTCTCTTCCTCCCACATCAGTGCTGCTTATCCCCAGCCGACCACCCTATCTCCCTCCCTGGTCCTTGTTCCTTGTCTCCACCTGCTTTTTCACGTCCATGTTGCTTGCCTCCACTCTCGCTCTCTCCTTTATTGTCTGCATTGTTGCTTCCCCACCCGCCCTACCTCTTTTTGCTTGCCTTCAGCCCTCACTTGTCTAATCGTCGTTCCTTGCCTCCACCCATTTCACTCTCCTTCTGCTGTTACCTGTCCCAGCCCTCCCACGTCTGTTTTTCTATGTGCTTGCTCCAGTGGCGGGGGCCACTAACAAAGGGTGGTGCGGTGGGTGGGGGGATCACAGGATGGGGGGAGAGTATGCCCGGTAGGAACGAGGGGGACGGGTGAATAATAATTATTTTTAAAATGTGCCTGACGCCGCTGGACACCTCCCCCGTTGCATTGCTCCTGCTGGCCTCTTCCTGGGTCCCCATTAACAACTACAAGGGCTGTCCAACAGCCCTGAACCAGGGACAATCAGTTAATGCACCTAACAAGAGGTTTAGGGGAAGGATCACCTACAATTATGCAATCCAGCGCATTCATTTTGGGTATTCAAACAGTGGAAAAATAAGCAACCATAAATCATTAAAGAAAAGAAAAAAAGGTAAAGAAGCCCTTCAATTGAGAATCAATATTTTCATGTCAAAAAATTATTATTTATTATACATAGTACAAAAGGAATTTTCTAAAAACAATTACGCTCAAGAAACAATGCTGGTGTACAAAAAAACAAATCAAAACCAAACAAGTGGCAAACATAAAACGTTACATGTTACAGTGTAGGAACAACATAAACATAAATAATGTGTCCTTATTGAATTTGGCCACAAAAAAGCGTCGACGGCATTTCGACCGCTGTATTAATATGCGGTCATCTTCAGGACTCACAATTTTACTTGAGCGTTAGGTATCTTCGTAAAACATATGGACCAATCATTCAATGATCGTCATCCCCAGGAGTTTCTAAAAAAAATATTTTAAGGACGGCTAGGGGACACACTGTATCCTGGATTTAAAAATGGTTTTTGTCCGTCATATCACAAGTTCACCAATTTGTACGCCCAATCAATCGGTCGCTCCAGTTACAAAATGCGCAAGAATTCGCGCAGGATCGGGGCAGTGTTCCCACTAACCTGCGCGCCTGCGCGCCCACGCACATTCAAGTCACCGAGCAGCAGTGTCCCCTGTGAAGCGCGCACACGTTGTTGCCGCCGCCCGCTTTTAGAACGCGAGCGGCGAAAAACAGCAATTTACCGGGGGCCTGAGGGCTTTGTGAAAGGATTCCTGTTAATCACAGCGCCCGTCATGCGCTGCAATTAACAGGAATATTATAACAATGTCCCACAATCAGCACCCAGCCACGCTCTATTTACAAAAGAAATGAAGCAAGTCTGAAAGCACAACGTGTAAAGCACACATTGTGCTTTTGGACTTGCTGCATATCTTTTATCAATAGAGAGAGGCTGCGGGATTGATTGTGGGCATTTGTGAAAGTATTCCTGTTAATTACAGCGCATGACGGGCGCTGTGATTAATAGGAATACTTTCACAAATGCCCACATAATTCACATGCAACGTAACATCCATTTTAAATCACAGCACAATGCCCTGTAAACACAACATGAGCACACATTTGAAAATAAACATAGCGCTCCACACTAGCATAATGAGTGCCTGAACAGACAGCACGCTCTACAACCAGAGCGCATGCTGAAGAACTGGCACTATATGACATAATCTGCCCTCCTATGCCTGGAAACAAAACAGGATAAAACTTAAACAACCTTTCATGTGAAAAATGCTCAGGAAAGCACAGAATCGTCTTATTGGGAGACTCCACCGGGTTCAGACCAGGGAGCGGATTGAAGGCTCTCGCACTAACACTTACGTTTTGTTGGTTTGCATTCGAACATGAGTTTTTCTCAGCTAGGGTTTTGAGCTGGGGACGTAAGAAGATGCATCACCTAGTGGGGTGTGTGAAAGAAGAGCTCCTTCTATGGCCCCCAGCACATGCCTTGAGGGCAGGTCAGTGCCTCGAAGGCAGAGCCGTCACAGGTAGCGCTATAGTGCTCCAGGGGCCCTGCGAACAGTGGAAGTGCACAGGAGACGTGTCTTCACCCCCCAATACTTGTCCCCCGTGCCCCCCCTCCACAATCTGGGGTGGAGGGGATTGAATCCCAATACTTCCTATACCCATGGCTGCCAGAATAGGTGACCAGCTGCAGAGATCTCTTTTATGTATTACATAGCTGCCAAGGTGTCAGATTGCTGTGTGTGACATTTTCCTAATTTTAGTGCATTAATGAGTGACATTTCAACGACACTTTTTTGCGATCAAAATCAAGCAATGATGAGCAGGGAAACCTATAAATATCAGAAATTACACGTGTGTGCAACAAGAAACTCCTTAAGATCTAGAAACTGCTGTAACCTAATCAACCTGTAAAAGAAATATCTAGCAATGATATTAAAACTTGAACTTCGACCTTAGCAGCAACATTCCTAATGTTCATTTTTTATACTTCCCACATCTCTCAGTCACAGTGTTGCAGCTGGGAATATGGAGCCATTGGCCTTCGCTGTCTCTTGGTGTCCATCGCCCTGCTTGGCTGCAGACAGCAGCTGGGAATTGGGATACATCCTCACGTAGTGACAACCGTGAGAGGAGCTGCTAAGTCGCAAGAGCCCAGCTTGTGCCTTTTAAGACGTATTGTGGACACAGGGGTAGGTAAAAAGCAAACTGAAATACCCCCCCCCCCCCTCCCCCACATGCCATCAGGAGAGGGAAGCTAGTAAGGTCTGTCCTCCCTAGAAGAGGTCTTTCATCCCTCATATCTATTAATCTTTCCACCCTTTAAGCCTTTCATTCAGCGTTCATTTCACCTGTCTATTCATGCTCCCATCCGTCTGTGTTTTCATCTAATCCATCCATCCTTCCTTTACCATTCCATCCATCCATCCATCATTTCACCCACCTTTTATCAATCATCCAGCCTTTCACCCTTCCACCCAGGTTCTCATCCATCTATCCAAACATTCAACCTTCAAACCATTCTTACATGCACCCACCCATGCAAATATAACGTTACTCTTCCATCTCTCAGACCTTTCACCTTTGTATCCATCCTTTTATTGACCTCTCCTTCTTGTCGCAGTTTCTTCCTTCTTTTCATATTTCCTATTTTTCATTCTTCCTTTCTGCCCTCTCTTTCTCTTTCCCTCTCTTTTCCTCATTCTTTCTCCATCTGTTATGGTTTCTACCCCACATTTAGAAAAGAAATACAGCAAGTTTTTAGATAGTGCGAACTCAACCCAAAAGTATTGGAGCACTTTACATGATTTATTATTATATATTTTTTTGTATGCATGGGGAGATTAATTGATTTGCCAAGAATCACAGGATGTTAGGCTGACCCGAGACTAAAAACCCATGC
Organism: Lissotriton helveticus; assembly: GCF_964261635.1. NCBI lineage: Eukaryota > Metazoa > Chordata > Amphibia > Caudata > Salamandridae > Lissotriton > Lissotriton helveticus. Next base: position 688,304,278 of record NC_136068.1, on the reverse strand, counting down.
CCTAAATCGACAGCTCGAGAATTAGCCCCAACCCCAACCACAAGAGCAGAAGCATTTTCAATATGATATACAACTTGTTGCAAAAAACAACCATTGACAAAGCCAATAGTCTTGGCTTCTTGTAGGTGTAATGGTACTTTTATTATATATCTGGATGCAATGACAGAAGCCTCAAAATATCAGTAGGGTGGCACACTATGCAATGCACAAATTTGTAGCGTAATTGCTTTTAAGCCACGCCCTTAATTGCATCAGTTATGCCCCTTTGAAAGATCACCTAGTATTTTCATCCCACTCAAAGCCCTGGTCTACACACACAGTCAGGTTCTTGGCGCACATATATAAGACCGGGGGAGAAAGAGGAATAGGAGACTAGGTCGCCCTCCAAACATTTAGTGCACAAAAATGGAATCCAAAGGTTGGTTTCCGAGACCTAGCTCGTGTCAAGGTAAATGACCTGATTGATCAGTGCTACCTTTCAAGAAAGAAAAATTTCTTTCTAGTGTCCCCTCACTCACCGGGGTTGCCCCACGGTGACATGCTTCATCATTGGGGTCCTCCCAATTCTCTACGAAAAGGGGCGTGCTGCGACTCACGGACTACCCAGGAGCACTTTGAAGTGAAAGACTATGTGTTGTGCAAAGCAAGTGGTGGAGTGGGTGTGGGTGAGTTAAAAATACCATGCTTTGTGGGCCTCAACAAATTTATTATGCTCCTAAGCAGGTATATTAAAAATGGGGTTAGAATCACTGTTATTCAACCTATATTGAGGATTGATTCAGTGAAAGGTCAACATGTTTCATGCTACCCCTAGCATTTCTTCAGGACCATGCCGGGACCAGCCCTGCATTTGCCACTCCTATGTCCCTAGTTAAGGAAATAATAAAAATAAATGCTTTAAGATTATAGCATGCGTTCGTTTTAGAATACATACGTTTTGTACTGATTTCAGACGCTGTAAAGATAAAACACATCATTAGTGGCGATCGCACCCCCCGTCAGGGCAGGGTCACATAGTCTCTTTTCATGCTGCCAAAAACATCCGGTGCTGTGGTGGATGGTTGCACCATAATGGTGCGTGCAGGATTCCATGCCAAGTCTGAATCAATTGCCACATAGAGTGATTGTGAATTCACACACAAAAAACAAGACAAAACTTAATGTGACCGAAACGCTAGACACACGTAACACTAAATAAATACATAGAAAATAATAAGACTCAATATTTACTTTATGCTGTGCTCACTGGCACTTCATGGTCTCTCTGTGGATCGATTTCACCTCATGGACGCACTGCTATTGGTCCGTAAGAAGGTAAACAAGCATTGGCATAGCCAATAGGTCTCGCATTTGGGACCTTTTAAGCGTTTAGTCATGCAACAGTTGGTGTTGTTGCACCAAGGATATTCTGCTGCATAACTAAATACTTATAAGGTCCCAAAAGCGAGACCTATTGGCTATGCCAATGCTTGTTTTTTAGTGTGACTAAATCTAATGAATGAGTTGCCAACTGCTGAATACTAAGAATAAGACGTTGATTCCTACGAAGACTACTACTTTTTTGTCTTGTATGAGTTTGCTACAAGTAATGTGGCAACAGTGTTTTCAGTCAAAAACTATCAGCCAAACATAAACCAGAAAATGCTGGTTGTGCAAAAGTTGGCTGACGGGGTAGCCCCGCTGAGAAGCGTGAAGGGATGACGCCGCCTGCAAAAAATAAACTGAAGGGGGCGCGGTCTAGTGTTGAACTGCTAAGAGGGAAGCAGGCAGTCAGTCAAGACGGAGATCTTAGGACGCGAGTGGTGCGCACGTGACGATAAAAGTGAAGGCGAAACCTAAACTATGAACCTGGAACAAACAGAGAAGTTAGGCGAAATTAAAACACGCAAAAGATAGGGCATGAGGGAGTGCGCGAGAGCGACTGTAAGGCATAAACAACGAGAGAGTGAGGAGGAGCCTAGCTCGCGACCGAGATGGCCGCGCTTTAGCTCGGCTCCGTTCGCCCGCCTGTGTTTTTCACATTTATCCTGCATTTATCCTGCCCCGGGAAGCCCTCCTTGCTGTGTGGTACTGCTACGACGCACTGCAGGCACTTACCACTTGTTCCGGTTGTCCTGGCTGCTGTGGGTCCGGTGCAGTGCCCCCGACCATTCCCGGGACTCGAGAGCGGACTGGCCTGGTTCTTCGTCCCGGCTCCTGGGCCGGATGCAGCCTGCGGGCTTGCCCTTCGGGGCGCACTGGAGGTGATTGGAGGGCCGCTGTTCGTGTGAGCCGGAGGTTCCTGGCTGAGAGACTCCTGTGTGGCGGCAGCCTTGGATGGTGACGCTGCCCTTCATTATTGGGGTTCCTCGTGTGTTCAGCTTCCTCCCCCTTTGTTCTCCGGTCCGGCCATTTTGTTCTTTGCCGCCCGGACTCGGAGATCGGGACGGGCGACATTGGGGGGCCGGCGAATCCCCTTCTTCTGGTGGCCCCCCTTCCTGTCCGGGGTGTTCTTCTGCCTGTCGGCGGGACCTCATCTGCTTGACTGCCGCCCCGGCGGAGGTTGTTGGCCGCGCGGCCTGTTCGGGCTCTCAAGATGGCGACCAACCCCATTTGTTTGGGCCGGGCCCGGACGAGCACTGGGGGCCCGCCGCAAGGCCCGGGTGTCGGATACTGTGAAGGTTTTCCTGCACTTAAGGGGATCTTAAACATCCTGCTATCCTGGCGGCTCTCGGTGGCCGCGCCACTCCTGGCTCTGGAGACGGTTCCTCACTGCGGGCCTCCCGGGCCCCCACGACCGGATGAGGCATTGATATCGCGGGGTGTGGCTGGTACTCTCCTGGCGGACTCGGCCCCGGCTGCCGCCCCGGAGGTGCGTAACCTGATGGCGCCTTCTCCTCCTGTGCTGCCTCCTCTGCCCTTGGCCCGGGAGCTGGATTTTGTTTTGCCGGACTTTCATGATTCTCCTGGTCCCTCTCAATCACCACTGCCCGATGACGTCTCCTGTGCCGGCCCGGATGGGTCGGTTTTTATGGCTATATCCTTGGAACTGTGCCTGCATCGTTTGCTACATTCTGTGATTTTCCTGGATCTTCCGTGCTTTTCTTCCTGTGACTTTTTTGGACTGCCGTTGGACTCTCCTGCTGCCTGCCTTCTGTTCTTTCTGGCAGGGTCCTCGTTGGATCGGACCCTTACTGCTTTGGATAAAAAGGGTCAGGGCTGATGAATACTGACTCTTATATGCGGTAGCTCATGAACGGCTTGGATGATCTCTGTGTCCTGATATGGTTCTGTGTAACTGGTTAGTGCTCCTGGACTTTGGCCTGATACTCTTTGGCTTCCCGAGGACTTGGACCTTTAACCCGGGCGGGTGGATGGGTGCGTTTACTCCTGTCTTTGGCCCTCCCCCGTGTGTATGTTTGTATGTCTTTATTCCCTTCTTTCCTTCCCTTCCTTCCCCCCCCCTTTTTTTTGTCTTTTAATTCCAACTTTTCTTGCTCCACTATATTTCGGGTTCTACTTAGGGCGACAGGCACGCTGCGGGGGGGGGTAGGCCGTAGCCTTCTGCAGGGGTGCAGGGTGGGCTTAAGGGTGGGTGGGGGGGTCTGTTTGTGTCGGGGGGTCTTTTTCCCCCCTTATTTTCCCCTTTTTTGTTCTATGGCTCTTGTGTATTCACTTTTTCGGGACTCTGTCACCTCGTATCTCCCCCGGGGGTTTTCTGTCCTTCTTCCGGTGTGTGGCTGATTGTGGTTTGCTGCCTATTCTGGTATCGTGTTTCTGTTACATCGCATGCCGGTTTTATTGTCCTGTTTTTCCCCCTGGGGGTGCATGGTCTGGCGGGTGTTCCTTTTGTTGTCTTTTTCTCCCTCTTTCCCTTCCTCCTTTATGGAGGTTCCCTTTTTCCGTTGGGGTGCGTATCGCATAGTCTTTGTGATGGGGCTTTTTGACCACGTTTTCTTTGTTCGGGTAGGGGCGGAGGTGAGTGAGCGCGATTGACTGTTGCCACTGTCGCTATTTGATGGTCTGATTCTGTTTCTGTCCTTTGCTAGATTTGATTATATGGTTTCATTTTCTTACGTTGTGTCTATAAAATGGTGGCTTGCCACGGTCCCTCCCTTGTACTCTCATATACGGCCCGTTATTCCTTTGGTCCCCTCCCCGTGCTAGAAAATTAACAGTTATTATCCTGCTCTTGCTGAACGCTCGATGGTTTTTATTGCTTCACCAGTGCTCCTGATGTTTTATCCTGTGCAGATCTTCTTTTTGTATGCTGGTTATTTGACCACTCTGTTCTGGCCAGCCCGTGGGGTTGTAGGCCAGTATTTGTGAGCTTTCATTGTTCAATAAAGGTTTTAAAAAAAAAACAAAAAAAAAAAAAACAACGAGAGAGCGTGGTGGTGAGGGGACGAAAGGAACAAGCATTGGCTGCGAAAGTAAAAGTGATTGCGATCAAGCGCGGTGGCCGCTAGAAGCGATCTGTGGTGGGGGAGGGGGAGAAGAGGGAGTTGCGTGAGGAGGAAAGACAGCGCAAGCAACAAGAGCGGCCGGGAAACTGAAAGTACGGCCGGCCACCGGCCAGCCATGAATAATTAGGGGAGGAGAAGCCGCAGAGCACACGCTGGGAGAAGCCCTTTGATGTGCTGTGCGGCCGTGAAAAAATGCAATTAGGAGGGAGGGAGGGAGGCTGATGCGCGTGCTTGTTTGGTCACGTGATTCACGTGAACTCAAAGAAAACCGCACCAAAAAGCCCTTGGTTTCACGAGGATTTTGAGCACTTGAATTCTCTCCATTTCCCATTCCTTCGGAATGGAAAAGGCGAGACCTAATATGATTGGGGAGAGATCGGTGAAAAACGCATTGCGTCGACCGATATGTCGGTATGTGCACAAAAGCGGAATGAATATTCATCTGTCTTGGCAAGTTTCGTAGAGTCAAATTACTTACTTCCTAGTTGGTGAAAGCGCTCAGGATTACCTATTGTCAGCCTCCCCTGGGACCGCATATTGCTTGAATGCTGCTCCGGTCAGGTTAAGTAAAACGAGGCTTCCGGGTGACTCCCAAAACCGCTAGACCAGCGGTCGCGGCGGCCATCTTGGGAGTATGCCATTCGGTGGTATAATAAAGTATATTGACAAAACCTCAATCGTTTTTGTTCGAGGGAATAATGCAAGCAAAAATGTTTACTAATTATGATGCCTTTTTACATTTTAATGCTTTTACACTCGTTCAGTGCAATGTAAAATTACCAGAAGAGTCATAGGACATTTTGGGATGTAATCATAGTTACTGACAGAACTATTTAAGCGAGAGGTGTGAGGTAACCTCTGGAAGCGAGTCGGTTGAATATGGTCCTAAGTAAGGTGCAAATGGTCTTGGTAATGCACAACTCAAACCACGGCGGAATTTCATAAAAATAGTTAATCCAAAAATGTTGAATTCAACGCTGTTGGTGAATCATCACCAAATATTAGTATTTAAGATGTAAGGACACCAAATCACTGGAGGCTGATCAGTGTTAGTATAGTGCTCCCTGGAGGATGTTTTTTTTTTTTTAAAAAGTGTAGTACTCCTAAGGGAAAGTTAATTTTTTGGTAAAAAACAGGATACATAGTATGTCACAAGTTTGTTGGGATAGCTTTGTAATGACTATATAAACACCTAGTCAGAATAATGCTACAGTCATCAAATGGTTATAACAGTGGTAATTTCCAGATGAAGATTCACTCTGGTTCAAATGCACTGATATTGATATCTGAACCCACGGGAGTCCACCTTTTAAAACTATTCCTACAAAAAGATTGGAAAAAATAAACAGGTTAGTTTGTAAAGGCACCCCACGGAATGTCATCATTGAGTCCTTGTGTGTCCGTACGTAGTTTGAACACCCATCGTTGTTCACGCTCATGGAGTATTCTTTCCTGATTATCTTTTGTTTTTACAACTTCAAGAACAACCCATCTCAGATCATTGGGTGTGTGGTTTTTCTCAATGAAATGATGTGTCATGCGTGTGGTTGCCCGTTTGCACCGGATGTTGCTCCTGTGCTCAACTATTCGGGTACTGATCTTGCGTGTCGTCATTCCGATATAGTGTAAGTTGCAGATGCACGTAATCAGGTATACAACTCCACTAGTATTGCAATTGGACATCTGTTTCAGCTGCCATGTAGTGTTGTTGTTAAAGGTAACTGTCTTGGTGGTGGATGTTAAGTGACATACGCTACAGTTGTTACAGGGGTAGTGGCCCGTTGGTAGAGGTTGGTGTCTGATAGTGGTGTTTGTAGACTGTGGTCGAGTGTGGACCAAGTGGTCTCTCAGATTCATCCCTCTGCGATGAGTACAGTTCCTTCTCAGCCTTAGGAACTGTCCAAATGGGAGATTTTGTTTCAGGTGTCTTGGATGAAAACTGTCATATGTCAATAAACAGTTTATTGCTGTTGGCTTAAAATGTGTGGTTGTCTTTAAGGTTCCCTCATCTGCCAGAATATTCAAATCCAAGAATACCAGATGGGATCTGCTCATGGTGTTGGTGAATTTTAGGAACCTGTCCTGTTGGTTTAGCCAGTCGAAAAAAATGAGGGCCTCATTCTCATTCCCTTGCCATATTAACAACACGTCATCAATGTAACGTTTCCATATTGTGATATGGTGTCTGTAGGGATTGTTATTATTCAAAATCTTAGTTTGCTCCAGGTGATGTACATACAATTCTGCTATGCTCGGCGCAAAGGCGCTGCCCATACTGGTCCCGTGTTATTGGCGGTACAATGTCTCTTCAAAACGGAAAAAATTCTCAGTGAGGGCCAGGCGGCAGCATTCCAACACCACATGTCTTGGTGTTTTATAGTTCCATTGGGAATCAAAAAGGACCTCTTCCAGAATATCCAGAGTTTCTTTATGCGGGAGGCTTGTATAAAGACTTTCCACTTCCACACTGATGAGGATACTGGATGTGGGGTCAAAACTTTGTTCTTTTAATAGACACAGGACATCCTTTGTGTCTTGCAGATAGGTGTCCGTTTTTTGCACTAAAAGGTCTCAAAAAAGCGTCCGCATATTTGGAGAGGGGTTCGAGAATAGAACCTATACCGGAGACTATAGGTCTCCCGGGTGGTTTGTCCAGGCGTTTGTGTATCTTGGGAATTGTATAAAAGTAAGGAGTGACTGGCTTATTGTTGACTAGGAATTCAGTTTCTTTCTTGCTCATCCAGTCATTAGATAATGACTCTTCGATGAGATAAGCGATTGATATTCTCAAGCGCTCTGTTGGGTCCTCTTTGATAATGATGTAATTTCTAGTGTCTGCTAGAAGTCGCAGGCATTCTGCTCTGTAATCAGAAGTGTCTTGTAGGACTATCGCCCCTCCCTTATCAGCTGGTTTAATAGTTAAGGTTCTGTTTTTTGATAGTTCCTGTATTGCCTGTAATTCTGTATTGCTTGTGTTTTGAAACACTTTCACTGAATGAGGGTCAAGTTCTTTCTTGGCGCACATAGCCTTGGCTGCAGCACACACAGACCTTACTCTGCCGCACACAGAGGAAAATAATTAGAGGGAACATTGGATGGGGGTTCAGTTGAAGGGCTTCGTTACCTTTTTTTCTTTTCTTGAATGATTTATGGTTACTTATTTTTTGACTGTTTGAATACCCAAAATTAGTGCGCTGGGTTGCATAATTGTAGGTGATCCTTCCCCCGAACCTCTTGTTAGGTGTATCTTCCTGGGTCCCAGCAGCCCCTGGGACCGACTCCCATCCAATCCTCATGCTGCAGAGCAGCGCGGAGATTGACCTGAGTGACCAGGAAAGACACTCTGCTCAGGTCATGGAGTCTGTGGGGTTTCTCCAGCCCTGCTAGTGAATGCAGCCATGCTGGAGAAACCTACTAGCGCATGTGTGCTTAGGTTGGCCTGAGATGGTCGGCCAAACATGCATGAGCACTTAGGGAATCGAGTGAGTGTAGCACTCCTCCTTCCCACCCCCATGCCCACCCCTCCATGCATCAGCTGGCTCAGAGTCGGCAAAAGAAAAAGAAAACAATGCTAGAGCATCGTTTTATTTTTTGTTTACTGGCTCTGCGCCAGGCAGTGGGGCGACGTTCCTCCACCATTGTGGAGGAACCGCCACTGGCTTTCTCCCAGCCCCTCACATCTGCCCCCATTATTCATGGTGTGCTCGACCTTCCTCCTTCTAAGCTGCCTCCCATGTCCCTCCATCCGTGTTGACTCCTACCCCACAATCAACAACAAAAAAGTGCAATGACGTGGCCAGAGTTAGCTGCACCATAGTGTTTTTTTCCCCACACCCTCCTTCGTTGTCCGTGTTGCTCCACAATGCAATGTTGCCTAATGCTCTGTCTGCAATAAAAAAGAAAGCTGACTGCATCCTAGTACATTTTTGTTTTACTTTCATCCATGCTGCACAGCAGTTGTGCTGTTCTACAGCATGACTAAAAACATTGAGCGAGCCAATACCTCTCTTTCAGGCAATATCTATTGGCTCAGGGCCGGTCCTAGGATATGTGGGACCCCGGGCAGAAAAGGAACATGTGAGGCCCCTGAGCAGAGACGACGTGGATCGGATTGGGCCGCCTACGGAAAGTTATTCTTCTTCTTTTTTTTATTAAAATTACCCCCCCTCCCCGCAGGACCTACCCCCCAACCCCACAGTTAACTTCTAACAACCATTGACAAAACCCAGTCGCGGCCGAGTCATGCCGGCCGCGACTGGGTTTTGTCAATGGTTGTTAGCTGTTTAAGCTAAATGAGTAACAACAATACATTATTTTACTTTCACCTTGTTGTTTTGCCCAATAAGTAGCTCCTTCACACACATTTGCATAGAATCACAACTGGAATACAGTACCTTTGCTCTTTGTGCTCTGCAGAGAGGCCATATTTTGAATGATCATGTAATCTGAACACCTTTTTGACCCACAGACAGGCACAATGTGAAAGTTGTACTGCCTGCATCTTCAACTGCAAAGTGCTCAACTGTAGCCTGCTATAAACACCTGGAGACGACTCATTACAAAGGGTGCACCATCCAAGAGCAATATGTTGTGAAATGAAATATAGAAACACACATGCTGGAAATAGCTACCACTCATGGGGAATGTAAGATTAAGTAAAGCATAGGAAATATAAACAGGAATAAAATCACTGCCATGGACATCCCTAGCATCAGGACCACTGGAATAATGCAGCAGCAGAGAGCTAAATTACGTGGCAGGGCGAGTGAAATATGTGGCAAGAAAAGGCAAATTATGCGGCATAATCCGGCACATTTTGAAATAGTATTACTTCATTCTTTTCCCATTTTTAAACTTGTTAACTGTTTGGGCACTGATTGCGACGCATTAGTACCAATTTAACACCCAATAATAGCAGTGGGAAACGGAAAGTTGACTATTCCAGCTTTTCAAAGGGCCTTCTCACATGAGGCAAGACGTGTCGCTGCATTATTAGTAACTTTTGAACAGTTTGAGATAGAAAGCAATTTTGTTGTTAAAATCTGTAGATTATGCAGCAGCTAATGGATTATGTAGCAAATGTGTCAAATGCATAATTATGCAGAAATCGCCGCCACCGCACAATCGCATAATTCCAGTGGCCCTGCCTAACATGCAGCATCAGACTGGGACAGAAAATAGGCCCCTATACCAAAATAAAAGGGGCCCCCATTAGGGAGTTAGTTATCTAGAAAAGTGTCCAATGTTTGCGAACTAGCTCAGTTTTCAACTTGTAAACACATGCTGTATAAGTTAATTGTAAGGTATGCAAGGACTGCACTGATTTGAGTTTGCTACAGGCAATGTTTGATTTAATATCATAAAAATCAACAGTAAAAACCGGCTCACTAGACCATAAAGCATGTCAACAGCTATCCAAAAAAACAGCTTACATACTGACCAGACAGCAGGGCTTTAAGTGGGATGAAAATACCTGGGGGGTCTTTCAAAGGGGCTGATGTAATTAAGGGCGTCCCTTAAAAACATGTAACCTATATAAATCTGTGCATAGCATAGCGTGCCGCCCGACTGGTATTTTTCTGCTTCTGTCATTGCCTTCAGATAAATATTACAACAAGTAAAATTACACCTACAACAACCCAGTACTATTGGCTTTGTCAGTGGTTATTAGTTCCATAAGATGAATAAGCAAGATCTACAGCTTCCTTGTATATAATATTGAAAAAGGTCCAGTTTTGACATAATGAGACTGTGAAAGAACTATAACAAGTCTCGTTAAAGTTGCATTAAAGGTAGCAAAGGGTGGCACTGCTGCAGAATCGAGATTTGCTTTTTCACTCTGAGGGTGAGGGCAAAAATGGAAGGCCCGATAGGGACCTGTCTAATCACCTGCTATTCAGAACTTTCATTCATTGTGCAGACAATGGATCAATGTTTTTGAAAGCAAACTTAAGGACATGAATATAGGGCCCCCTTCAATGTCCATTTTAATTTACTACCGGGTCTCAGACATAAGTGCTCCAACACACTTTAAACCCTGCTCCATCCACTTTTACATGCTGATTCTGCTCCTCTACGTGCACCTCATGTTTCACTGCCGTACTCACACATATCTGCCCCCCTGTTACTTTATTCCTTTTGTCTTACCCATTTTATTTCCCTCTTTGCTCCCATTCCACTTGTCCTAGGTGAGCAGTTTCCATTTTGATGCGCTGCCATTCTTCTATCTTTTGCTTTGCGCATTCTGCTTTTCATTGATACAGGAACAGGGCACCCATCACACGTAAGGGCACTGTAATTAACTGTCTAATTGTTGTCAACAACATGCAGATGCATCCATTAGGCCCACCGAGACAGACCTGTAGGGGAGATTGATAAAAAAAAGAACAAGCAGATAAGAAGAGTCTTCACGACAGCCGCAAACCAGGCCATGGTGTCCGGAGGGGCTGTCTGAAAAACGGACAGGGTGGCACCCAAAAACACTCCTTTCCATTGGGAAGCCAACGTTTACCATAAACGCTGACGCTACCCAATGGAAAAGAGGGGCGGGGCTTAGAGTCCCCTTTAGAATTTTTTTTATACCAATATCTCTCGCAGAGCGAGGAGCACTTTGCTCTCCCATGCCTAGCCGAGACCTAAAAACTATAGACTCTTAGGGGGGCCCTGGGCCTCAATACTCTGAAGTATTTGAAGGTGCGAGACCCGAAAGCTGCGTGCAGGTGCAGGGCCCAGGCAGCTGCCCACCCTGCCCATGCCTAGCGCCGTCCCTGTATTGGCTTTGCCGATGCTTGTTTTGCCATTCTGACTGAAGAATACAGAGGTTGATTCTCGCCTGCTCAGCTGGCTCTTCCCCTCACCCCAGACCCTACAGCAAGAGAAAGAGAACAAACACATAGCAGTTGGAGAGGGTACTTTGCAAGAACGAGATCCCTTTAAAAAAAAAAAACAACTTTAAGCCATATAGCACTGGATCCCGCACTGTATTGCAATATGTAAGCAATCAGCGCCGGGGGGTTGGAACACGAGGGAGGAGGGTGGGACACGCAATAGAGAGTGGGAGAGGAGGGGGCGGGATCAGGGGTTTAGAAACAAAGGAAAGCAGGTGGGTGGGTTAAGAAGAGTGGGAAGATTTCAGGGAATGGGTTTTAAAGGAAAAATGGCCAGCAGGAGGGTTTTAAAATTAGTGAGTGGGAGGAGGAGTAGATGGGTGGAGGACAAGCCCCCCCCCAAAAAAATAGAGTACCTGTCAGAGCCTGCAGTGGAAGGACACTGGCAACCAGTCAGTACTTGGTCCACTCTCCATGGCAGGACGAAGACTCAAACCCAGGGAGGAAGATGGAGGCAAGGAAGAGGCACTGACCAATAGAAAGCAAGGAAACAAGAACGACGTGAGAGCCAGCCAATGGTGAATAAAGGTGGTAGCCCTTTTAAGATTTTTTTTTTAAATACATGAATTTTTGCAAGAGCTGTGCAGGTGAAACCTAAAATAGTAAAGAGGCTATGCTCCAGGGGAGGGACAAACACAAAATGGACAAGGAAAGCTATTAAATAAGAGGCTAGCAAATGGGAGTGACAATATAGCCAACCTCTTGTAAACAGCGCACAGTATCTAAGCCACTGTAAGTATTTGCTAAGCCAACAATAAGTCTTTTGCAACGTGTCAGTTTATGCTGTCTGGTAGGCTGGGTGTATCAAGGGAGAAATGTCGGACGGTCAAGAGGGAAGCAATGCAAATCCTCAGGCACACACCCAAGTGAGGAAAAAAGCAGGAAGGAAGGTGAGTGCATAAATGAAAACTCACAGCTACTCAAGAGATACTCCAGCTTAACGTTATTTTATCAGCCTTAAAGTAAGTCACACTACAGAAAGTCAGTCAGTGGAATTACAAAGGATATGCTGCAAACCCTTCCGTTGTTTCCCACAATCATGTCAAGGGTTTGAAGATGTGCAACACTGCTGCAGACCCTCTGAGTGGCAGTGAAAAACTGCGCATGCTCGGCCCACCAATATGCGCAGTATATATTCTTTATGTTGAATAGACTGCTGCACACCAGATCTAGCCCACTTCGAAAGGCCCAGCAAGGTGATTAATGATGAGGCGACCCTGCACGTGAAAGGATGAGTACCAGGCCCTGTGGAGTCAGACTCACTGTGAATGTGATGCAGTCAGAGCCTGGTATGTGTGCTGACAATAGCAGCTACGCAGAGGTAAGTGTAGGAGGTACATTTCAGAAGTCAGTCAGGGCAGGACTCGTCCCAGGGTAAGTATATAGAAGGTCTTGAATGGCTCTGCACCTACTGTTTCTATTGGCTGGGGTGGGGTGTGCGTGTGTGTGTGTGTGTGTGAGAGAGTGTTTTTGTTTTAGGGGGATTTTGTCATGCACCAACAAGTGCATGGATATCCTTCCTCACGAATGAGGCAGTGATACATGGGCATGGAAGACAGACTCTATGTTCCACTGGGGGGGGGTAAGGAGATCATGCTTTCACTACCCATGCCTATTGCTGTGTTCAAACCTGATTACGGGAGGGGAATCCAGTGTGTACCATAGGACAGGTGCATGGAAGAGTGGGGAATAAGTGAGAGACACACTAAGAGTGTGATGTATGTATATTAAAAGAGAGGTGGAAGGGCTATTTTCACGCCTGACAGACTTCCAGGTTGAAAGCCCTGTTTTCTGTCGATAACACTTTGCATTCTGGGATAATGAACAGAGTAAATCTACATGTTCTAGAACGGAAAGCACCCAGGACTGCCTAAAAGTGTGACATGTGACACCGGGCCACTTGATAGCAATGCAGGGTAATCTGAAAGTGCGTGGTGTAGCGCGTAGATCCTACAGGGTGGAGGGGGGGGGGGGATCAGTGGAGAAGAAAAGGTGCAAGAAGACAAAAGGAAGTGCTAAGGAGAGGGAAGGTGCATGAGTGGAAAGGTTAGGTATAGAAATACTGTTGAGCAACAAGTAAGCCTCCTTGTCGTGTCTGCTGTGACAAGTGGCCAGGAGGGACCCACCAAAAGTTCTGCCCTGAGTCCCACAAAAAAACATGTGCCATCCCTGCACTTGTCATCCTTGACAGAGCCATGGAATGGGAACTGGAGGTCACATCAGCAGCTGACCTCCCCCACACCACTGCTGCTCATCTAATGGCACTCACTCTGTGTGCTCATGTCAGCTGCTTCTTTTGAGAGGACCAGTGGATCACAGAAGGCATCTCATAGCCCAGACAATCCTGTGCCCTGCAGTAAGTCCTGTAATGCCTTCACAGCCATATCCAGCAATGCATCACCATGCCACAGGAAACAAAATGATGCTATTGACTGTACCCATCATGTGCTACAGCTATTCTGGCACACTGTATCAAGATCACCGCTGCTGGCATCCATCAGTATGCAAGCTGTCTGCAGTGCCAGGCAATACTTCATATTTATGGATGCCAATTTCCCAGGAGCGACACATAACAACTTCGTCTTTGGCAGAGCTTGATTTGAGCATCGTTGCACGTCAGCATCTATAGAGACATGTGGCTGCTTGGTGAGTATTTGAACTTTACCTATTAAATCTATATTACCAAAGCGTATGTTAACCTGCATACTAATGCATTTCAACACACCTTGTAGCCACCCAGAGCAGCATATGTTAAAATAAAACAGTGTGAGATGCAGCAAATGTGCATTTTTCCTCTGTTACTCACCTCTATCAATCTATTTCTCATGCTCTTAGGTGATTCTGCATATCAAAACATCACAAAATAAAAGGCTGGACGGAGTGTTGAAACACTCACCTGAAGTCACAGATATGGGGTTAATTAATTGTTATTTCACTCGCCACATCACCCCAGTTTGGACCCCGACATATATAAATCAGTCTTGACCCTGCTCCTCATGGGAACAGTCCAGCCCAAACTGCCAAGCCAGGTATTTCCTGGACTGCAAACAAGCACCCTGGGACCGATTTTGGGGTATCACCCCATATCAGTCAGGCTAGCTTGAATCCATTGGCGCAGCATTTCGCTTGTCCCCAGCTCCTGACTCTGTTCCATTGCTCCATCGATGCACCTCAGCTACTGTACCACAGAGCAGGTACACACACATTGAGTGGATGTTTCTGTAGGCATCATGCTTCAGATGTTTGCAGCCGGTTGGAAGTGGTCTATTATAGTCCCTAGATGCTGTCTAGAGGATAGTTATGACCTGCTGTGTTTTGCACAATATCGCATTGCCTCCCGCTATTTACATCGACCAACATGTGTCAAAGAGTAGGTTTTGGGATCTGTTTTGCTGAGTCCTATTTCATTCCCCTCCCCCCTTTTTGAGGTCTACCATAGTGAGTTGGCAATGATGAAATGTGGGCTATAAAGGCCATCCATCATACAAACCCTGAGATATCATTCATAGCCCATGTGTAGTGGTTTGAACTCGCAGGGGCAAACTGTACATGGCATCAACAACTGCATCAGTCATAGTGATCTGCTGCTTGAAAGTGTCACCAAATGCATGTGTGCGTTTGCACTGAATCACGTTTGCTTGTTTCATCACTAGAAATATGTAAGTAGTGCTTAGTCTGAGCCTAGGTGCAGCATTCAACGACTCTTACCTTTGTACATATTCACACATGTATGTTCAGCTGTTATTCAATGTACCTGACAAAGTAACAATTACTCATTTATTTAACAAGAGATTTACCTTCAAATATCTGTCTACATAAATGTTTTTTCATATATTTCTGGTGTAGCAAGTTATATTGACTCAACACTTGTTATGCAAATGTAAATATAAACGTAGACTTAAGTGGTGAAGTAAATAGAATTCTGCTTCAATGTCCTTCAAACCCTTCCCTACGTGAATTTAGTTTTATATTTGTCTCAACTCCTTACTGATGGCACATGCAAGACATAACATGGTCGTGGAGTTTGTCCTATTTCTTGTCTTGCATACATATAACTTGCAAGTATTAACATTAACATTATGTGATATCTCTGTTACCAGACATCAACGACACAAGTGTAAAAGCACCTTTGCTGAGTTACTAGACTGTAGTGTAGCAATTCACCTCAATTCTGAGAATTTTTGACCATTGGTTGGTTGTAATGTGGTTGAGAAAAGAAGCATGAGGTCCCCAAACTTCGTGGTGAAGAATGTTGGGGTGGGACTTTTGTAGATTAGATAATCCCTTGTGTTGCATTTTCATGTTATATAACTGCCACGCGCATTTCGCTTAATACATACACTTTTGTCGAATCTTCATGAAAATTAGGTGCATTTTCTCACAAAAATCACATTTTCCCACTGCTGATTTACACACTGGCGATGGCAGGTATGCAAGGGCGTGTGGCTGAGTAATCAATGGCTACCTGTAGCATCCTGTGTATCCCCATTCTCCATATCCCACAGCGGGTATCGAGAATGCTGAATGTGAATAATGTCATAGAATGTTGGTGGAGTAGAAACCAGGAGATAAGGACAGTTGGAGGAAGGATTGAGCACTGACAGGACTTATCTGCTGCTGCTGTAACCTAAGGGCCTAACATGAAATAAAAACCTTACCTCCTATTAGAATGGATCAACTCTTGTGTCAAGACCCTGCCCCAAGACGTCAACATAGCAGCAGTTGGCCATGTAGGTAAGAGCGGTGGGGCGGTGAAGCCGGGTGGGGGGGCATTTCGACAGACGACCAAGACGAGGGAAAATTCATGATTTATTTAATTTTCTCTCGTGGTCGTCTGTCGAATCCCCAACCCGGCTCCATCTTCTTACCTACAAGTGCCGCTCCTGCAACACAGTCTTGTTGTCATTGCATTTTGTCTTCCTCTTCAGTATTGGTGACTCCATCCTATGATTTTTTGATTCCAGAATACTGAGTGTTGGACCCAGCCTCGTGGCGCGGTCCTCTGTGACCCGTAGCAATCCCTCCTGACCCGTGCAACTCCCCATGGCCCTGATTCACCCGACCATTCCCTCCACGACCCACATCCACGACACTGGGCTTCCCCGTCCTCTCCCTCCATTTCCCTGGTACCCAAGGCTGATGCCCATGTCCCTGCACCTAAGATGGCCGCCCCAGCCCGGCCTCGGCCTTCGGCGCCAGGGGGTAGAGCGCTCCCCGTGAGCGAGAGAGGGAGGAGTGGCTCGATCACACCTCCCACCTCCCCTCGAGAGATGAGTTTTGATCACCCATCCGGCCTCCCTGAGGGCTGGCTCCAGGCCTGCTGAGCATCTGGGATCCCTCCAGACCCAACTTGAAAGGATGAAAGGAGCCGCCGAGGCGGAACCCCCAACAACCGGCTCCCAGGTGCTAAGACCCCTGCCTGCGAGGACTCCGGACATCAAAGGCGAGGAGTCCTATATTAAGGGTTGCTCTGGGATGATTGAGTCAGTTGTATCCTGGACTACGTGAGCCCTGCTGACCTCGTCGCGGCTCCTACCGAGCAGAGAAGGACTTCTACTCGAGAACCACCTGAGCCCTGCTGACGCTGTCGCAACTCCCTTGCAACCTAAAGAACCACCTGAGCCCTGCTGATGCTGTCGCGGCTCCCACTTGGCAGAGAAGGACTTCTGCCCGAGACCACCTGAGCCCTGCTGATTCGATCGCGGCTCCCTACAGACAGTAAGAACTGCTACATCCTTACTCGAGCCCTGCTGATTCGATCGCGGCTCAGAGACTATCCTGGTCCGGCTGGACCCAAGAACACCCCATATCCCCCGGCTCGAGGATTGAGAGCTGTGCGCCGGATACGCACCCGCAAGTGACTTTGAACCTTGAGACTGTCCCGCTACCCTACCCCTACCGAGACTCTTTGAGCCCTTGCTCACCTGTACATAAGAATCTGCGGATCATAAAGATCCATTTTTACGTGAAGATATAAAGAATACGTTCTCTTAATCCTACGGTGTGGTGTCCCTTTGTCGAGTGGTGCTAGCGCAGCGTGTACGATCCTAGATTCGAGATCCTCCCCCTGAGGGTCTCCCGCCATTGCTCGGCTGTGTTCCTAGGAGAGGTGGGTCACAGGGTGGTCAGGTGCCAAGTCTGTCCTCCCCTGGGATCGCCCCTCTAACATTGGTGGCAGCGGTGGGATCCGAGTTCATAACCTAGAGATCGTACAGTAAGCGGCTGACGCACTACCGAACAAAGATGACAGAAAAAAACACCAAGAGTGCCACTGAAGCCGACGCGAGTACCACGTTCCGTGCGGAACGGCTGGAAGAGTACACGCACAAAGAACTGAAAGAATTTTGCAAAGCACGAGGAATCGCTACCACAGGCCTAAATACGAAGGAAGATATGCAGAACGCCCTACAAGCTTGGGTAGAGTCCGAGGAACACCCTCTCCCATCCGGAGGAGGAGCAGAGCAGCCGACCGAACCCGACCCCAGCCCAAGAGTAGGCAGCAGCGCTCCGGTACGGAACAGCGCACCAGATGGGGGCCTCTCCCCAGAAGAACTAGCGGACAGAGATAGAAACCGCAATCATGAACTTCAATTGGCAAAACTCAAAATTGAGTGCGAATTAAAGCTAGCAGAAAAGAGGCTAGCGGTAGAGCAGCTACGAGTACAAGGAGAGTTGGAAGAGAAGAAACTCCAACGGGAACATGAGGACAAGAGACTCCAGCTGGAGCACGAGCGCGGCCTGAAGGAGATCGAGCTAAAGGCCTGGAGGGAAGAAAACCGACTCCCAGGGAACCGAGAAGCCGTCCCCCCGGTAGAGCCAAAAGTCCACATCCCCAAGGATGTGGTGAGAGAATTCTATAAGAACGACGATATCCAGCAATGGTTCAAGGCCTACGAAGTCGCCATAACCTCCCACCGAGTCCAGCAGAAAAATTGGGGAGCTGGGTTGTGGGGTCGATTCTTGAGCGAGGGGAGAGACACCCTGCTCGATCTGCCGTCCTCAGTGCAAACCTCCTACAGCCACATGAAAGAGGCCCTTCTCACGAGATACAGACTCACCCCCGAGATGTATCTCCAGCGGTTCCGAGGCACCACGTGGGTGGAGTACGTGAACTTTTACAGTCGAGCATTGGAAGGGTGGATCAAGGGCAGCAAAGTTACCACCTTTGAAGGACTGATCGACCTCATTGCATGGGAACACTTGTCCGTGAACTGTTTTCTGGACCTACGCCAGCATTTGCTGGACAGCAAGCTTGCAGACCCGAGGAAGCTGGCCGTGGAGGCCGATCGCAGGGTGAACACCCGGGTCCCCCGGGGCCCCGTAAGAGACTACCCCCGAAGCAATCAGGGATCTTCCCGCCAGAGGGGAGGGGGGAACCAAGGAAGACAGAGGGATTCCCAGTCAGGACCCCAGCGTAGCCCCCCCCGAAGCCAACCCCAGACCTTACCAGAACCCCCTCCAGCCAATCCTGCTCCCCCGGGTAACCGTGGGCACCGGGTCACGATTTCCTGTTACCGTTGCCAACAGCCAGGGCAATACGCCAGTGACCCCCAGTGTCCCATGGCTCCGCGACCCGCCACAACAGCTCCCCCAGCCAGACGGGTAGCCAACATAGCCCTAGGGGAGGAGATGGAGGACACCGAAGAGTGGGAACCCGCTGCCATGGCCCTAGTTTCCCTAGGAGACCGAGAGATGATTCCTGGGGCCCCCCTACCCGACAATACCAAGAAATACCAGCAACTGGTGACGGTGAACGGCCACCGGGTGGAGGCCCTTCGCGACACTGTGGCGAGTATCACCGGTGTCCTCAGCCACCTAGTCAGAGAGGATCAGATCATTCCGAATGTCCTGTGCCCCGTACTGTCCGCTGACAACACCGAGAGTTTATATAAAAGGCCCTAGTACCGTTCGAATGGGGGGGAGTGATAGGAGAATTACGAGTCGCTGTCCAAGCCTCCTAACCTGTAGACTGTCTCTTGGGCAACGACCTAGAAAGTTCCCCGTGGGGACAGGTGGAACGCAAGACCCACCTGGGCATGATGGGCTTACCCGAGTGGGTGTGCGCCACCACCCGATCCATGTCTGCCGACTACCCCCCATCAGGGCTGTCGGCGCCAAGCCTCCCAGCCACCACCCTGTAGAAGAAAATAGGGATGACCGCACTGAGCCCGCCGGCCTCTCCCCAGGAGGAGAGCCCGTCACCGACAACGAACCCTTGCATTCCGATTCCACACAGATCCCTGAGCTGGATGATCTGCCCGAGTTGGCGCAGTGGCGTCACGAGGGGGGCCCCTCCCGAGAGGAGTTCTGCCGGGAGCAAGCCACTTGCCCTTCCCTGGTCGGACCCCGGCGACAGGCCGCGGCCCAAGCTGCGGGCGACCAGTCTGGAACCCATTCCGTGTATTGGGAGAATGACCTCCTATACAGCGAGCAGAAGTGTGCCGAGCTAGGGTCAGCCCGGGTGCTGGTGGTACCCCTACGCTTCCGAGACTTCCTCCTGGGCCTGGCCCACGATGTGCCCCTGGCGGGACACTTGGGCCAGGACAAGACCTATGACCGCCTGGTTACGCACTTCTATTGGCCCAAGATGCGAGCGAATGTAGAAGCACACTGCAAGTCCTGTCTCACGTGCCAGGCTAGTGGAAAAAGTGGAGGAATGCGCAAGGCTCCCCCTCCAACCCTTCCCCGTCATCAGTACCCCCTTTGAGCGGGTCGGGATCGACATAGTAGGGCCCCTGGACCCTAGAACCTCCCAAGGTCACCGATTCATCCTAGTCCTGGTAGATCACGCCACCCGATACCCCGAGGCCATCCCCCTCCGCACCATAAAGGCCCCCGTGGTGGGCCGAGCGTTAATGGGGATCTTCTCCCGAGGGTTTTCCCCCCGAGGTCGTGAGTGACCGCGGTACGAACTTTATCTCTAAATACATGATGTCCCTATGGCAACAATGTGGAGTGTCCTACAAATGTACCACCCTGTATCATCCCTAAGGAAATGGCCTAGTGGAACGGTTTAACCGGACACTGAAAGGGATGATCATGGGCCTAGAAGAGCCCCTCCGGCGCAAGTGGGAGTCCTCCTCCCCTGCCTCTTGTTCGCCTACCGGGAGGTCCCCCAGAAGTCCCTGGGGTTCAGCCCATTCGAGCTGCTGTACGGGCACCCCGTCCGGGGGCCCCTCAGCTTGGTCAAGGAGGGATGGGAGACGGCTCCCCGAGAACCACCTCCAGATGTGTTCCGCTACATTCTCACCCTCCGAAATCAGACACGGAAATTCCGAGCCCTGGCCGAAGCCAACCTCGAAGCAAGTCAGGAGGAGATGAAGCGCTGGTATGACCAGAATGCCACTCTGGTCGAGTTCCAACCGGGCCAGCAAGTCTGGGTGATGTCCCCGGTGAAACCCTGCGCCCTCCCAGACAAATGGACCGGCCCCTTTAAGGTTGTGGAGAGGAAAAGCCAAGTGACCTACTTGGTGGACGTCCAGTCCCCTCGGAACCCCCTTCGGGTTCTCCACGTGAACCGCCTCAAGCCTCACTTCGTGCGGACGGAGTTGAGTTTGCTCTTGGCCACAGACGACGGGCGGAAGAGGAAACGGAGCCTCTCCCGGGCCTCCTGTGTGCCAAGGAGAAAGATGGCTCCGTAGATGGAGTGAGCCTCTCTCCCTCCCTCAGTCCTCAGCAACGTAAGGACCGCCGCCAGCTCTTGGGGCAGTTCCCTGATTTGTTTTCATTGGTCCCCAAAATCACCGACTGGTGTGTCCACGACGTGGACACCGGAGACAGCCCGCCGGTGCGACACCGAGCCTACCGAGTGCCTACCCGAGTCCGGACCTGCATCCAGGCCGAAGTCTCAAAAATGCTCACCCTAGGAGTGGTCGAGCCCTCCGACAGTCCCTGGGCCAGCCCAGTGGTACTGGTCCCGAAAGCCGCGGCCCCTGGGTCTGTCCCCGAACTTCGGTTTTGTGTGGACTACCGGGGGCTCAACGCCGTCACCCGAGCAAATGCCCACCCCATTCCCCGTGCGGATGAGCTCATCGACCGCCTGGGGTCTGCTCGCTACCTGAATACCTTCGATCTGACCTGCGGCTACTGGCAAATTGCGCTCACAGAGGGAGCCAAGGAGCGGTCCACCTTCTCCACTCCGGACGGGCACTATCACTGAAGTACCGAAATTTCACAAACCCCCAAAGGATTATACTTACAATTACCAAATATCATTCATCAATAATCAGTCGATTGGCAGTGTAGAAAGTTCAAGCGTTTATTAGTAAAATAATACTCTGCCAGAGGAGCTCCCAACGACCTCACACCCCGAGGACCGCAGAGAGACTGCTGGCACATTGTCAGGTCAACACATATATACTATCACAATTTGCAACCGATGGATGGAAAAGTACAAGTTGGTACAGGAGGTGGCAAGAGATATGCCCATATATGGCACACAAAGCTTCTATCTGAGCTCAGTATAGCAAGGTCACGCTTGTCGACTCCCTTCTGGTAGTTTCGGTGAGAGTCCGTACAGCGCTTGCAAGAATGTGCTTATCTGGCCACCCCCCCCCCCCCCCCTACAACCTTGACGGGCCCAAAAGCAGAAGCAGCTGCTCGCTACATATGTTAAGCTATTTCTCATGAGAACAGGGAGACGAAAAAATGCAGAGCTATGGAGGTTTAGAAACAGCATTACGGGTTGACTAACTAAAATGGCGCCGGTCCTGCTGACACGACGCTAACCTATTTACAAGGAGGGGGTTAGAGTATGACAGACAAAAGAAAGTGACAGAGTGTAACTAAAAGGGTGTCTTGTGCCATAGAAGCATACATAGCATGTTAATTTAGTTGCATCACGCTGAACACTGACTGAGAAACTATAATCTATGTCCCCGTGTAAGGCCTAATTGAATTCTTATTCCTCAAACCCTACTTTTAGCGTGATGAAGCTAATAACAGAGGACACTAATCGTCGAAGAGATCTTCGTCCATTGCCATAAGTTCGTGGACCTCTTGCTGGAGCATCTGGGCTTTGGTGGGGGCCACAGAAGGGGTGCTGTTAATCTAGAGGCACAATAAGAACAGCACACAGGGCCGCACTGTAGACAGAGACAGCAGACAAAAAGGACACCTGCCGCTCCACCCAGAATCAGTAATACCTTCCAACCCCAAGTACATAGAAGACCCCAGAACCACCCCGACAGGGACCAGGACCCATTTTCTACATGCATCTCCGCTGCTATGCGATTGAGCTTCTGAATGGCCAAATGAACCGTGGAGTGTAGCTGGTGTGTTCTATGATAGTCGGACGGTGCTATGTATACAGGCGGGTACAGGAAGGACAGATAGCAGTGCCCAGCCCAACCACGGGGTAACCAAGTGTAAGCATTTTCTCCGCATACGAAATACACATTGGGTGGCGTCAACAAAGGTGGACTGCTAAGTATCTTCATACGATAGGTATAATTACAAACACTGTGACCAACCTGTACATGCCCCATTCCCTGTACACAGAAATTGGAGGAAGTATTTAAAATAGGAATGGGTACAATGCGTTCGCTTGTAACATTTTGATCAACAAAAAGCTGGAAATATTGGGTAGAATTAAATTGGTTAAAATCATAGAGTTCATCCTGCAACCAAGTACTATTCCGAATCTCCATATACCTATTCATACAAGCATGAGGATCTAAAGATCCCCGTCCCCCATTGCCTTGTGGGTCAAATCCCTGATGTGCCTCAATGTATGCTAAAATCATATTATAGGTTTTCTCAGTGTAAACGTACTGCCTGTGATTTTCTATATAATGATTGTACATGGCGGAAAACAGTTTGAACCAGGCTTCACAACTCCCTAAATAGGAGAGAGGTAGCGAGAGGAACAGATCATGATTGTGCACAACAGAAGGCAGAAGTCCACAAACCCAGCAGTCAGTGGTGTTGGTAGTGCTGTGCGTTTGGTGCAGCATTTCTACAAATACATTTTTCGCATAGGTCTGGCGATGTCGTTCTTTGTGGGGTGCTAAGTTATACATAAAATGCTCAGAGAGAGCAACAGTCGACATCATCATTGATTGCATCGGGTGCATATATTCTAAGTATATGAAAACCCCCATAAAGATTGCTAAAATAACTGCTATTGTAACTACAAAAGCTATTTTCACACGCATGGTCCAAGTAGAAAACATTGGTTCGTAAAAAGGCAAATACCTAGGAGCAAAAGGGAGTTCTTCCTCAAGTACAATACGACCAAAAGGGTACATTCCTCGCTAAAAAGTCCAAAGTAACTAAGCTGGGCCAAAACAACCTTCCTGCCAGAGGGTTCTTCTCCCTGTGTCCTTCAAAGCCTCACAGGCAGAATTAATCAACTTACACATCCAACGACGTCCCAAGATGCAGATCTTCTGATTTACTCAAACAACCTGGCCAGTGACAAGAACAGAGTCTTTCTTTCTGAAGAGAGCACCATATCGATGTTCCAGCTCTCAACGAGTTCAGTCCAGTGTCTCACTCAGTACCACAGATTAGAATCTAGCAAGCCCTACTTTTATCCGAGTCTTCCCTTATCTCCTAACAGTGTAATCTGAGGTACTGTGATGTTTTCTTGGCTGCAGGTTGTAACGGACATGACCGGGCACTTCCTGATCAGAGAATAACAAAGGGGAAGGTGCAATACCTTCATCAGAACCGCTGCCAACCAGATCAACAAGGACAGTGCCAGGGGCGATTGCCGATTCTCCAGAGACTGCCCCGTCTGGCCCTGTCTTTTCTTCAGCTCCGATTTCACAAGCGTCGGAGAACGGTATCAAGGCAACAGCTCTCTCACCCTCTTGAGTCAGGATTCCTTCAGGGTGTTGCCGGTCATAAGGAAGTGGAAGAGGGATTCTTTTTAGGTGCGACACATGGATCCAGTGTCGCTTTCCATCCACCTTCACCGCCGTCCGTGTGGCCAAGAGTACCTGATGTGGCTCAGACTATCTAGGAGCCAAGCTGGAGTCCCGGTCGTATTTCTTAACCAGCACCCATTGGCCAGGTTCCAGGCGATGTCCGGGGCCCTCTGGCAGGGGTTGCAGTACAGACGCTACCTGCTGATGAATAGAACGAAGGTCTTTAGTCAGAGTATACAGGTAATCAATCAACATAGGATATTCAACATCAGTAAATGATCTTGGTCTAGGCACGCCCCACACATTAGCGGGTCGCCCAAACACTATCTCATAGGGAGACAGGCCAGAGCGTGAATGAGGGGTGACCCGTAGGGACATAAGAGCTAATGGGAGGGTGTCAGGCCATTTTAAACCAGTGCTCTCTTGGATTTTTGCCATCTTTAGTTTCAGTATTCCGTTATATTTCTCAACTAATCCTGCTGACTGGGGGTGTCTAGATGCATGAAACTTTTGTTTTATCTGGAGCCCATTGCATATACATTGCACAAGGGCCCCATGGAAATGCCCGCCGTTATCAGACCAGATCAAGCGAGGCAATCCGAAGCGTGGGATAAACTCCTTTATAAGGGCTTTTGCGGTGGCTAGGGCATTATTTTCTTTCGTAGGGAACGCCTCAACCCACTTGCTGAAGGCGCATACCACCACCAGTACATATTTTAAGTTATTGACGCGCTCCATATGGATGTAGTCCATCTGGAGTACCTCAAATGGCAATGTCGGAGGTGCAAAATTCCCACTTAAAACAGGTTCTCCTTTCCCCGGGTTATGTTGCAGGCAAATCATGCAATATTGAACAAGACGTACAGCTGTTTTCTGTATATTGGGGTTATTCCAAACTGGATCCAACAAGGCACAAATGCCTTTAGCTCCAACGTGGGCTGGTCCATGGGCCATAGTAACGACAGCCTGCACCATAGCATTGGGCAGCAACCATCGCTGTTTGTCTGTCAGATCCACCCAACAGTTAGTCTCATCTAATCTTCCTATTTCCTGCTCCCATCTTTCTAACTCCACTGGAGTTGCTTCTTTCTGAATTTCTCGCACGCTTTCAATAGTATTATCGAACAGGTCGGACTCCCCCACCCACCTGGCAGAAGAGTTCACATACATAGAAGACACCATAGACTGGGCTGTTTGTTTAGCTACCTGGTCCGCAAAAGCATTACCCTCTCCCACTTCATCCACCACTGTTTTATGTGCACTACATTTTACAATTGCTACTTTCTTGGGGAGAGTCAAAGCTGCAAGTAATCGTAACACCAATGGTCCATTCTGTATCTTCTGACCATGTGAGGTGAGAAACCCTTGTTCCCTCCATAACCTCCCATAACTATGGGCCACTTAACTCACAGGCTCGTAGTAAAGCCATCAACTCAGCAGCTTGGGCTGATCGATGGGGTATTCGGAATGTTTCAACTACTATTTTTAGAGTGGTAATTGCATATGCAGCTGTCATTGTGCCATCTGCTGAAACAAGAACCGTCCACATACAATTCCCCTTGGGGGTCAGATAAGGGAACGTCTGTAAGATCGATTCTTCCCTTCGTTTCCTCTTCTGTCCTGAAAATACAATCATGGACATCATTCGCCTCTTTCCCCGAAGGGAGGGGTAACAATGTAGCCGGATTCAATGTGGCACAACGCTTAATG
Organism: Lissotriton helveticus; assembly: GCF_964261635.1. Classification (NCBI taxonomy): domain Eukaryota; kingdom Metazoa; phylum Chordata; class Amphibia; order Caudata; family Salamandridae; genus Lissotriton; species Lissotriton helveticus. Next base: position 688,278,364 of record NC_136068.1, on the reverse strand, counting down.
GTTACATGTGGGGCAAACAAAGTCAATTCATAACCCGTGAGGCGCGCGCTTGTCAGATGCTGTGTCTTGGTTTTATTTAATAATGCATCCACAGCATGCGGCACCGTCACGGTCAAATTAGAATTTAGAACAAGCCCTTCTGATTGCCTGATGGCTGCCACCTCAGCCGCAGTGGCCCTCAGGCAACTGGGAAGTGCTCTAGCCACATTATCCAATGTGGCCGAAAAATAAGCACATGGTCTTTGCTTACCACCAAAACCCTGTGTCAACACTGAAAGCGTCGACCTCGTGCACATATAGTACAAAAGGCTTACGGTAGTCAGGAGTGCCAAGGACAGGAGCAGAACACAGAGCAGATTTCAGAGAAGCAAAGGCAGACTGACATTCATCAGTCCAAGGGAGGGGTTCATGCACATCATTAGTGGTTAAGTGTAGCAAAGGTTTAGCAAGAAGAGAAAAATTAGGGATCCATTGACGACAATAAGAGGTAATGCCAAGAAAAGCACGGACTTCACGTTGAGTACAAGGTACAGGCATGTTAGAAATGGTAGTAATTCGTTCAGGTGATAGACGCCTACCCTCCTTCGATAGTAAGTGACCTAGGTAGGTCACTTCCTGTCGACAGTATTGGAATTTGGACAAGGAAACCTTATTACCTCTGTCTGCCAGATGGTGCAACAATTTAACCGTGGCTTCTTTACAACCCTCCTCAGTGTCAGACGCTATCAATAAATCATCAACATATGGCAAGAGCACGCTACCATCTGGCAAGGACAGGTCATCCAAGACCGCCTTAAGGGCTTGGCTATAGATGCTAGGACTTTCGGTATAACCTTGAGGAGCGCGACAGAATCTGAAGCTTCGACCAGATAATGAGAAGCCGAAGATCTGCCTGCTATCAGGATAGATAGGGATGCTAAAGAAAGTGTTCTTCAAATCGATCACAGAGAAATACTTAGCTGTGGGAGGTATCATAGTAAGGATGGTTGTGATGTCAGACACCACTGGGAATTGAGGTACCACTATCTTATTAACCTCTCGCAAGTCAATCACAAAACGATATACATCAACATTCTCAGATGTCCCTGTCTCAGGAGCTTTTTTCAAAATAGGCAGGATAGGGCTATTACAAATGTTTGATGCCGTTTCTTCCACCACCCCTTTATCAATCAAATCCTGTATTGTAGAAAGCAAAGCTCGCTCTCCCGCTGGGGAGATCTTGTATTGGGGTATGCGAGGTAACTTAGCACCGGGTTTTAATGTAATGCGGACAGGAGGGATATCCAATATGCCGACATCGGCATCTCCTGTTGCCCACAAACTGGGCGGTATGCTTGCAAATTCGGGCGGCAATGGGTCATTTTTAGAAAAACATTGCTTTGTGCTTACATCGGGATTTTGAATTGTCAAATAAACACCATCTGGAGAGCAATGTACTTTAGCGTTCCATCTCTTTAGCATATCCAATCCCAAAAGATTCTCTCCACAACTGGAAGTTAAAAGGAAGGGAGAGTCCATGGGAAACGGACCAATCGTAAAGGGAAGAGGCTGAGAGATGGGGCTTATTACGGGAACTCCTGAAAATCCCACGAGATGTTATTTTGCCCAGACAGTGCGGCCCCTGGGACCAACGAGCGAGCAACCAAACTATTCATTGCTCCGGTGTCAATTAAGAACTTATCGGTGGTCCCCATCAACTCCCCCGTCACATAGGGTCCTTGTTGATTGACCGGTATCGACACTTGGCCCCCACTCTGTCCTTGGCTGTCCTAAACATCTCCAAATCTATCCTGATCTTCGTATCCATAATCTTTATTGTAGTATTGCCTACCTTGAGGTTTATCGAAATGATTTCGCCCGTGGTCACCCTGCACTGCTTCTTCTCTGTGCATATCACTACAGTCCGGGCCGCCTCGTCCTCGACCCCTTCCTCGGACAGCTCCGTTCTGTGCTAACAGCAGCGGGCACTGATCTCTCCAATGGCCCTCCTCTCTGCAATATGCGCACTGATTGGGTCCCCATCGGGAGGTCTGACCCCCTCCTCCTCCTCCTCTGGAGACCGGCCTGCTGGACACGGGCCCTCTGGCACCTCTCCCTGTCCCTCGACCCCTCATGACTTGCTGTAACAGTACTCTAGTTTTAAGGTCCTTACCTTTCTTTTCAACTTTATCCTTACTCTCGTTTTCCCTGTGTTCGTAATACTGAGCCATGCTTAATATAATAGAAGGGGAGGACGTAGTCCACGTACTTTCGGCAGCTTGCAGTCGGGCTGAAATCTTAGGCATCAGATTTGTTACAAATCTATTCACAAACAATCGTATTCCCCCCTCGCTAGCGAGGTCCTGACCACTAAAGTCGATGAAAGTTCCCTCAAATCTGGTAAAGAAATCAGAGACACTTTCATCTTTCTTTTGTCTGCAAGCAGTCAGTTTATCCCAATCCACCTTTCGCGGAGGAATCAAGGTATGCATATAGGCTATAATCTTTGCTGGTAACGCAATTATCTCAGCCTTCGGTTTATTCCCCGGTTTACGGTCTTGATCCCATGCCTTAAGCTCCTCCCAGGTACCCCCCAACTCGGCCGCGTGGGGAGTATCATGGACCTGCCGCCATATATCTACGGGAACCAACAATCCGAAAAACAACTCAATATCTGCTAGAGTCATGACAGCGGAAGACGCTGCCTCCGTTAATTCTTTATAATAGGCAGTGGGATTTTTACGGGGGTCGGGAAGTTGTGCTTTTAAAGCCAACACTTCGCTTCGTTTCCATGGCGTATACACCCATTGTTCCTGAAACCTGGCTTCTACTCGGTCCCGTGTTATTACATTTTGATCATTGCGCAGCTCAGTTATCTCGGGGTGATAAATGGGGTGCACCTCCCTCATGGGGTGCTGAGAACCCAACTCAGGGAACCGCGAAAATAGTCTACCTCGATATCTCACCACAGTGTTAACATTCTTATACACTTCTTCGGGGCTTAATTCGAATCTATGGGCGCGGTCCTTAATGTCATACAGAATCTTTGGGGCCAATCCTGTTTCCCCAAAACACTGTTCCCAGATTTCAATAAGAAATCGGGACATGTGTCGCAGGGCAGTCTGTTGCATCACCGGCTCAAAATCTTTCATAGTACTCCATATATCAGTCAAGGTGTATATATCCCTGTACATCCATCTGACTGCTTGGTCAGCTATTGCTTCTTTTTCTCCATAGCCTACAGACCCTCTCGTAAATAATCGTCTAATGTGCGAGCCCTCTGTATCCCCAATCGGAGCTCGACTCCTGCATTCGGGGGTCGTGCTAGCGGACTGGGAAGTCCCTACGGGGCTAGGCATCGTTAATACCATTGGGGAGACACCCGCCGCCCCAAGGGGCTGGCGTGTGTCGGGGATCAGAGTGGCTAAGTTCCTAGCAGAGGAAGCAATGGTGCCCGGCACATTTGTGGGAGCCCGGGGCGGGCTCCCCCTTGAGCCGGCACTACAGGGGCGGTGGGTGTCGAGAGAGGCACCACTGGATATATACGCTGTGGAGCATATGGCGGAGGGGGGCGAACGTCCAACAGATCTTCTATCTCATCTTCGGCTTCCTTACGGACAACATAACTCTTATCTACCTCCAGCCGAAATTGTCGATCCAGGTACTCGATGTTCTGCACGGTCTGGTTTTTGTCATGCTCAATGGCCTTCTGAGTAATGGTCTGTCCTTGCTTCATTTTTACTAATTTCTCGGCCCTCATTCTCCTACGAGTGGCCTCTTTCTGCCATGTGTGATGCCGTTCGGAATGAAAAACGCCCCGGCCACCTTTCAGAGACTGGTGAACCGAGTCCTGGCCGGGCTGGAAGAGTTCAGCGCCGCATATTTGGACGATATTGCGGTGTTCAGTTCACAATGGGATGAGCACCTCCGGCACCTCCGGAGAGTGTTGCTAGCCCTGCGCCAGGCAGGCTTGACGGTGAAAGCCAGCAAGTGCCAGATTGGGCACGGGTCAGTGACCTACCTAGGCCATCAGGTCGGAAGCGGGCAGGTCGCCCCTGTCCAGCCGAAGATCGATGCCATCCTGGCCTGGGAACCGCCCACCACCCAAACCGAGGTCCGAGCCTTCCTGGGCCTCACCGGCTACTACCGGAGGTTTATAAAGAATTACGGCAGCATAGTGAGTCCCCTCACAGAGCTGACGTCCAAAAAGCAGCCCAAGCGCGTGCACTGGACCCCCTCCTGCCAAGAGGCGTTTGACGCCTTGAAGACCGCCATGTGCTCTGCCCCCGTGCTCCAAGCCCCGGACCACTCCAAGGAGTTTGTGGTCCAGACAGACGCCTCCGGGCATGGCATCGGAGCCGTACTGTCCCAGCTCAATGAGGAAGGCATAGATCAGCCCGTAGCCTTCATCAGCAGAAGGTTACTGCTCCGAGAACAGAGGTGGAGCACCATCGAACGAGAAGCGTTCGCAGTAGTCTGGGCCCTCAAGAAACTCCGACCCTACCTGTTCGGAACCCACTTCCGAGTCCCAACAGACCATCGACCCTTGCGGTGGCTCATGCAGATGAGAGGAGAAAACCCCAAACTGCTGCGATGGTCAATCTCCCTCCAGGGGATAGATGTCACAGTAGAGCATCGCCCTGGTACCGACCACGCCAACGCTGACGGCCTCTCCAGGTTCTTCCACCTCAGCGAAGAGAACCCCCAAGAGGATGGGTAGTTCTCCCCGACCTTCAGCTGGGGGGATGCGTGTTGGACCCGGTCTCGTGGCGTGGTCCTCCGTGACTCGTAGTAATCCCTCCTGACCCGTGCAATTCCCCATGGCCCTGATTCACACGACCATTCCCTCCACGACCCACATCCCCGACACTGGGCTTCCCCGTCCTCTCCCTCCATTTCCCTGGTACCCGAGGCCGATGCCCATGTCCCTGCACCTAAGATGGCCGCCCCGGCCCCAGCCCGGCCTCGGCCTTCGGCGCCATACCCGGCCAGGGGGTAGAGCGCTCCCCGTGAGCGAGAGAGGGAGGAGTGGCTCGATCACACCTCCCACCTCCCCTCGAGAGATGAGTTTCGATCACCCATCCGGCCTCCCTGAGAGCTGGCTCCAGGCCTGCTGAGCGTCTGGGATCCCTCCAGAACCAACTTGAAAGGATGAAAGGAGCCGCCGAGGCGGAACCCCCAACAACCGGCTCCCAGGTGCTAAGACCCCTGCCTGCGAGGACTCCGGACATCAAAGGCGAGGAGTCCTATATCAAGGGTTGCTCTGGGATGATCGAGTCAGTTGTATCCTGGACTACGTGAGCCCTGCTGACCTCGTCGCGGCTCCTACCGAGCAGAGAAGGACTTCTACTCGAGAACCACCTGAGCCCTGCTGACGCTGTCACGACTCCCTTGTAACCTAAAGAACCACCTGAGCCCTGCTGACGCTGTCGCGGCTCCCACTTGGCAGAGAAGGACTTCTGCCCGAGACCATCTGAGCCCTGCTGATTCGATCGCGGCTCCCTACAGACCGTAAGAACTGCTACATCCTTACTCGAGCCCTGCTGATTCGATCGCGGCTCAGAGACTATCCTGGTCCGGCTGGACCCAAGATCACCCCATATCCCCCGGCTCGAGGATTGAGAGCTGTGTGCCGGATACGCACCCGCAAGTGACTTTGAACCTTGAGACTGTCCCGCTACCCAACCCCTACCGAGACTCTTTGAGCCCTTGCTCGCCTTACATAAGAATCTGCGGATCACAAAGATCAATTTTTACATGAAGATATAAAGAATACGTTCTCTTAATCCTACGGTGTGGTGTCCCTTTGTCGAGTGGTCCTAGCGCAGCGCGTACTATCCTAGATTCGAGATCCTCCCCCTGAGGGTCTCCCGCCATTGTTCGGCTGTGTTCCTAGGAGAGGTGGGTCACAGGGTGGTCAGGTGCCAAGTCTGTCCTCCCCTGGGATCGCCCCTCTAACACTGAGTTGCTACAAAGAAAGAGGGCCGGGGTTTCCAATGTGAAACCTTTTATGTGTGTAGGCGGTGCTGCTGGAACAATTATCTGATGAGAGGTGTTCCCATTAATGTTACATTATGAAATTGTAGGGATTTGTAAAGATCCAGGCATCACATAAAGAACAAGTGTAGCAAATATATTAAGCAGGAGAGTGGTGAGGGACTAGTATGTGTCTGGTAGTGAATTTTGGAGCACAATGTCTCAAATATATTGCTAAAGCATAGTAAGGTGAGGCACTGTCATTTACACACAGCACATTTTGTATTGAAATGGGCACTGAATATGCACAGATACACAGGTTCCTTGATCAACCTATATAGCATACAAATGATAATCTGCCTAAAAAGAGTTTCAGAAAATATTTAACGTGTGCATTACCAAGTGTATTGATTTGTTTTTCCTATTAAATTCTGTGTTAAAATCGCACTTCAGAATTGTAAAACATATGCTTCATTTGTGCTTTTATGAACTGCTGTTTATTCTGACATAGGTGTTCAGTTCATTTACAGATACATTTTTTGTGTGCTTGAAAAAAATTATATCTTATAGCCTTTCCATTCACACTCTCTGTGCCCCAGCAGGATTGCCACATATGGCCTTATTTAGAGTTTGGTGAATGGGTACTTCATCACAAGAATGATTAATTACAAGAGTCATTTTATATTATTCTAATTGCTATTGTAAATGTATTTATATAGCGCTATGACCCCTGAGGAGGTCTTGAAGAACGTTTACCGCGAGAAGCATGCTACTCCAGAGCCCAAGATTAGTAGTTAGTAGGTTAGTACAATTTCTTTTGTCTTGCATATTAGTTTTTTTATATTTGTGCTCTTGATGTCTTGTATGTTTAGCAGAGTTTGTATAGGGATTGAATGATAGGAGTGGATTTGAAAACAGGAAGTATTAAGATTGTTTTTGTATGTAGTGGCAGTGTGTGCTTATTAGTTGGGTGGCATGGCTAAAAAGGAGGGGTGGAATTTTGAGAAGGATGTTTGGGAGTTCATTGTAGAAAGAAAGGTTTGGGATGAGTCAGAGGGAGGAGTGATGGGAAGGGCAGAACGTTTTTTTTAATAGCAAAATGAAAATAATTTATATATACACATATCTATGTATACATGAGGCTTTGTAAAGTGCTTGATGAAACCCCTTTATATAAATTCTCATATGTACATTGAAGCAACAATATTTACATGGCCTGCTGTCCACATTTTTCATTCATGCTATACATGCTTTATGGGTTCAAATAACTGTAATTAACTTGTATATCCATAAATATACACCGAGCACTTATTGTAATTAGTAGTAACAAGCGTAACACTCTATGTATGCACATATGTGTACATAGAAGCAGCAATTTTGACATGATCGGATATAGATATATAATGCACTTGTAATAAGGCAGATATCCGTCACATTTGTGATGGAGGAACCCATCCGCCAAGCTCTAAATCAAACCATTAGCTCACTTTACCAATCTTCTCGCTTTGCACCAAGAGGAAGAAAAGTAAACACCAATGGTCTTTTAAAAGAATAAGCAGCAATTTGTCAGAAGGCATAGCATGATATTTGACCTCTGTCTTTAAATGCACTGTACATTTGATAAGATATGAACACAATTTAAAGGCATCTTTATTACTCATCTACCCTACAGAGTAGGCAAGCTCTTTCCTGAATGCCATACCATGCCCATTTGGCCACAGATTCAGAAAAGGGGGTGGTGATGAACAGAGTGCCTGAATTAAGCAGACCACTCTTACCCAGTCCAAAGATCAGGGCTTGATCCATCACCGTTTTTTAGCTCACTGCACCATCCCAGCTCAGAACTTGGCTGTATGCAAATTAGTCTGTTCCTGTCCCAGTGCATGATGGGAACAGGGCAAACCAAACTACCAAGCCAATTCTTGTACTGGGAAGGAAACAAGCTTCCGGGGACCGATTTCTGCCATTTCAGGCGTCGTCGGCCCGGCTTGCTTGAATCCTGATGGTGCAATGAGCAAGGGACTCACATCTGAGTATACCCTTCCACGCTTATGGTGGACAAAATGATTCAGAAAAGGGGGTGGTGATGAACAGAGTGCCTGAATTAGGCAGACCACTCTTACCCAGTCCAAAGATCAGGGCTTGATCCATCACCGTTTTTTAGCTCACTGCACCATCCCAGCTCAGAACTTGGCTATATGCAAATTAGTCTGTTCCTGTCCCAGTGCATGATGGGAACAGGGCAAACCAAACTACCAAGCCAATTCTTGTACTGGGAAGGAAACAAGCTTCCGGGGACCGGTTTCTGCCATTTCAGGCGTCGTCGGCCCGGCTTGCTTGAATCCTGATGGTGCAATGAGCAAGGGACTCACATCTGAGTATACCCTTCCACGCTTATGGTGGACAAAATGATTCAGAAAAGGGGGTGGTGATGAACAGAGTGCCTGAATTAAGCAGACCACTCTTACCCAGTCCAAAGATCAGGGCTTGATCCATCACCGTTTTTTAGCTCACTGCACCATCCCAGCTCAGAACTTGGCTATATGCAAATTAGTCTGTTCCTGTCCCAGTGCATGATGGGAACAGGGCAAACCAAACTACCAAGCCAATTCTTGTACTGGGAAGGAAACAAGCTTCCGGGGACCGGTTTCTGCCATTTCAGGCGTCGTCGGCCCGGCTTGCTTGAATCCTGATGGTGCAATGAGCAAGGGACTCACATCTGAGTATACCCTTCCACGCTTATGGTGGACAAAATGATTCAGAAAAGGGGGTGGTGATGAACAGAGTGCCTGAATTAAGCAGACCACTCTTACCCAGTCCAAAGATCAGGGCTTGATCCATCACCGTTTTTTAGCTCACTGCACCATCCCAGCTCAGAACTTGGCTATATGCAAATTAGTCTGTTCCTGTCCCAGTGCATGATGGGAACAGGGCAAACCAAACTACCAAGCCAATTCTTGTACTGGGAAGGAAACAAGCTTCCCGGGACCGGTTTCTGCCATTTCAGGCGTCGTCGGCCCGGCTTGCTTGAATCCTGATGGTGCAATGAGCAAGGGACTCACATCTGAGTATACCCTTCCACGCTTATGGTGGACAAAATGATTCAGAAAAGGGGGTGGTGATGAACAGAGTGCCTGAATTAAGCAGACCACTCTTACCCAGTCCAAAGATCAGGGTTTGATCCATCACCGTTTTTTAGCTCACTGCACCATCCCAGCTCAGAACTTGGCTATATGCAAATCAGTCTGTTCCTGTCCCAGTGCATGATGGGAACAGGGCAAACCAAACTACCAAGCCAATTCTTGTACTGGGAAGGAAACAAGCTTCCGGGGACCGGTTTCTGCCATTTCAGGCGTCGTCGGCCTGGCTTGCTTGAATCCTGATGGTGCAATGAGCAAGGGACTCACATCTGAGTATACCCTTCCACGCTTATGGTGGACAAAATGATTCAGAAAAGGGGGTGGTGATGAACAGAGTGCCTGAATTAAGCAGACCACTCTTACCCAGTCCAAAGATCAGGGCTTGATCCATCACCGTTTTTTAGCTCACTGCACCATCCCAGCTCAGAACTTGGCTATATGCAAATTAGTCTGTTCCTGTCCCAGTGCATGATGGGAACAGGGCAAACCAAACTACCAAGCCAATTCTTGTACTGGGAAGGAAACAAGCTTCCGGGGACCGGTTTCTGCCATTTCAGGCGTCGTCGGCCCGGCTTGCTTGAATCCTGATTGTGCAATGAGCAAGGGACTCACATCTGAGTATACCCTTCCACGCTTATGGTGGACAAAATGATTCAGAAAAGGGAGTGGTGATGAACAGAGTGCCTGAATTAAGCAGACCACTCTTACCCAGTCCAAAGATCAGGGCTTGATCCATCACCGTTTTTTTAGCTCACTGCACCATCCCAGCTCAGAACTTGGCTATACGCAAATTAGATTGTTCCTGTCCCAGTGCATGATGGGAACAGGGCAAACCAAACTACCAAGCCAATTCTTGTACTGGGAAGGAAACAAGCTTCCGGGGACCGGCTTCTGCCATTTCAGGCGTCGTCGGCCCGGCTTGCTTGAATCCTGATGGTGCAATGAGCAAGGGACTCACATCTGAGTATACCCTTCCACGCTTATGGTGGACAAAATGATTCAGAAAAGGGGGTGGTGATGAACAGAGTGCCTGAATTAAGCAGACCACTCTTACCCAGTCCAAAGATCAGGGCTTGATCCATCACCGTTTTTTAGCTCACTGCACCATCCCAGCTCAGAACTTGGCTATATGCAAATTAGATTGTTTCTGTCCCAGTGCATGATGGGAACAGGGCAAACCAAACTACCAAGCCAATTCTTGTACTGGAAAGGAAACAAGCTTCCGGGGACCGGTTTCTGCCATTTCAGGCGTCGTCGGCCCGGCTTGCTTGAATCCTGATGGTGCAATGAGCAAGGGACTCACATCTGAGTATACCCTTCCACGCTTATGGTGGACAAAATGATTCAGAAAAGGGGGTGGTGATGAACAGAGTGCCTGAATTAAGCAGACCACTCTTACCCAGTCCAAAGATCAGGGCTTCTCTGGTCTCTCTGCTACACGGCAGACACTCTCCTTCAGGTTGTGCCCTCTCTATAACATACCACACAATCTAGCTATGTGGTAAGTAAACAGCTGTGTATTATCTACATTCGACGTCATTGCAGCCTCTCAAACAGAAGTAAAAAAAGGCATCTCTAAAAAAGAATGTTCTTGACAAACTGTAAAAACATTACCAGTACACCTAATCTCTTCACTGGCTGCCACTTGAAAAGATGAGTGCAGCTTTCCAGGTGTTACTGTGTTTGTTGTTGTTTCACACTTAATTTTCCTTTTTGCTTGAGTTTTTGGATAGATTGTGTTAAGAAAGCTCTGCGGGGGGCCATATTTAACAGGACTTTTTGGTTAAATCACACAGTGGCTGTTTATTTGTTCTTTTTCTGTCAAAGAGAACTTGCACTCCTGGTTGTGATATATTTGCATGTTTGTTTGAAGTCTTTTTAGGTCCCACCTGACAACAGCATATGTGCTGCCTGCATGCAAGATGTATTGTAAATTATAAGTGGTTTGGAGCCTGCCCATTGCTTACCATTCGTTGGGGCTTTAGTGTCTCTTTTATTTGCAGTCTCCGAATAGGCTAGCAGTTGATGATGTTGCTTCCTGTTCTTTGGTTTGGAGCATGGGCCAAGTGCTGATTGATTTACTTTGATTAGTGTTGCTCTGCTGTCCGTCCACCGTTCTCTGTGATATAGGTACTATTCTGTTCCTTTATGCTCCCCTGCCATGTTACTCCTTCCCAACTCACCCCCAATTACGTCTTTGATAAACCAATACATAGCATAACCCCCCTCATCTCTTTGATGGAACAAGGTGACCCTATATCTGACAACCCTCTCTCTTCTTCCCTTCTCCTCTTGGGTCGAATAATCCACACCTTACTTACTGAACTATAGAGTGCAGCCTTTGTGTAAGAATGCAGCAAATTGTGTGCCTCCTTTTATACTTTGCACCTGATTACCACCTACTTCTAACTGAAAGTATTTTGCAAGTGATAAAGGCTGTGCTTTGACAAATTTTCTATTAGTGAATGCTTAGCTCATCAAAACAGTTGTTCGCTATTTGGTAATTACAATTAGCCGTTCGGTATTTTCGACTGCAAAAATAAGAAATTAATAGTGATTTAGTACAGTGAGCAATTTTGGGAAATACACATCTAGTGATTCTTGGCACATCAACACCAACTGATTTAGCGGCAGCAAAAAAGTTTGTGACTTGTTTGCAACTCGCTACGGTTTCGTGCAGCAGGCCGGATCTTTTTGTGTCTATATGGCTGGATTAACTCGGTTGGAAGAACCATGTCATAAAGGTAGAGTTGTAAGTGCTTTTATCTGAAAGACCATTTCTGACCGTTTCACCAAAATTGCAAGTGTTCTGCCTCTGCATCCTTACTAACCCCGCCCCCCATGGCCTGCCACTAAATAACTGGTTAGTGAGATTTCAATCTGCCCTCTTGTTTGGTACACGCCAAAAGAGTTTTTGAAGTCCAAGATATGCGCACATTCCAAAAGCAATGCAATGTTATAATGTGAGTTGATCTTGTTTAAACACCCACATAAGGAGGACTTTATGGCACATTCCTTGCGCATTCCTTTCTTGTCACATCACTGCTTCTGATAGCTGTGTACATGCTTCAGTCCGTAAAAATAAATATCCCTTTGACTGGCCCAGTCACGAAGACTCCAAGATAAAAATGTTTTCCCAGATCTACGTACAAACAGCTTAGCAAGCCAGACATCACAAGCCTCGCCATCTAACAATTTGCTAAACTGCATGTACGTAGCGTAGAGATGGCAGCATTGCATAGCGAACTGCTAACACTCAGAGGGGCATATGTATGACAAACCTGTTTAGCGAGTCCTCAATAGCGATTTTTTGAGAATCGCTATTGAGGACTCGCAAAACGGAATGTATGTAGGAATCGCAATATTAATTGTGATTCCTTAACATTCCTTAATTGCAGATAGCAAATTGCGATTTGCAATTAAGGAATACTTTCCCATTCATTCCTATGGGCCTGGAGGCCCATAGGAATGAATGGGAAGACATTCGCAATTTCCGAGTACCCATTACGTACTCGCAAATTGCGAATGCAATTTCAAGGGTGCAAGGGTGTCAAAAGGACACAATGTTGCACCCCTGAAATATGTATGTGTGCGCATTTGGCCTAAGGGCATTTATGTGCGCCACATGGCACTTTGAAAAATGCAAAAAAGCGAATTTTTCAAAGAAATCGCAAATTACCACCAACATGAAGGTGGTGGTAATTTGCGATTTCTTATGCCAAAATCACACAACTTGGGTGCTTCCTGCATCGCATTTAAGGAATTGCAATTTGCGATTCCTTAAATGCAATGGCAAAATAGAGAACCACAAATGTTGCGATTCCCTATTTTGCGCTGCCCTTTTGGGATGATACATCCGAAAAGGCCTTTTCCCATTCGCCAGCGGCCCGATTCTGAGAATCGGCCCATTTGCGAACGGGAAAAGGGCTTAGTACATATACCCCATTATGCTAAAGTAAGAAATCGCAATATGCGATTCGCATGACATTGCAGATGAAGACGCAGGCATCGGCTGTTACTTATGATATGACGCATGCTGGAAGTGCGTCAGCAGTGGAGGATGGCAAACATGGACAGCACTGGCCGAAAGGTTCAGAGGTCGAAGTGCGCGGGTTCTGTGGGGCATGACCTCTCCATACTTTTTAAACCTGGTCACCAGTGCATCAAGGAACTTTCTAAATGTTGTTTGGAATATGTGCATGACGTTTTAAGGCATGAGAGCAATTGTCCAGGGCCCCCACCTTCCAAGGGCCCCTCTGGGCAAGTAAACCTTATCTCTCTGCACCTCTATTTCTTTATCTGAACCTCTCCCCCATCTATCTCTCAAAATCTACCTCTATTCTACCTCTACCTCTGTCTCTACCTCTCCCTCTCCCTCTGTCTATCCCTCTTCCTCTGTCTCTACGTCTACCTCTATTCTACCTCTTCCTCTGTCTCTACCTCTCCCTTTATCTCTACCTCCTCCTCTGTCTCCGTCAGAACTGGGATTTCTGGTTAGCTAAGGCTTGCGCCAAAGCCAGGCAGAAACCACCACTCTAGTCAGGGCAAGGGAGCTCACCCCCTTGGTAGCTTGGCACGAGCAGACAGGCTTATCCCGGAGGCAATGTGTAAAGCATTTGCGCACGCACACAGCAACAACATCCCAGGCACACTATAAAAGCAACTCCACACAAGGTTATTGTAGGAAGGTAGATCCCTGACTATGGTTGCCCCCAACTTTTTGCCTGGTGTTTTGCTGGTTTTCTGACTTAGTTGACCTGGGGCCCTGCTAATCAGGACCCCAGGCCTACTGCTCTCTCTGTAAAATGGATTCCATGTACCTTAGGTACATATCTAAATTGGATACTGAGTCACCTTATCAGTCCCTGTACAGTGTACCTTAGGTACCCAGGGCATAGGTGTACCCAGGGCCTACCAGGGGCTGCAGCATGTATTATGCCACCCCTGGCTGGCCATCCAAATCTGACACAACTGGCTGCTTGACAGCTGGGGCAAGGTGGTGTAATCACCCTTTGCTTTAGATATAGTATACCTATATCTAACCCTAAAATGGACACACAGATCTCCTATCAGTCACTCCTATGGCAGGCCTTAACAATCCTGAAGGCAGAGTGCTTGGAATCGTGTGAGATGGTGCTCTGGCATGAGCTGAGCCTGTCTGCGGCTTTCGGGATCTATCCCTTAGCCGTTTCCATGATATCGCATACCATATACTCTTAAGTGCATTATAATCCTCGCGGTTATATGCCAACTCTGGTATCGCTTTATCAAAACATGTCGAGTAAGGTGTCATACGAATTGGAATACTAACCCCTCGCCAATTCTGGCGACGGGGTTAGCATTCCACCCTTCTAGAGGGACCCGACATGTATGTAACCCCTAACCCCGGTTAAAGTCAAACAGAGCCTCAGCTCCACAAAATGGATGCTGCCACCGAGACACAAGTCTGCCCTCCTGCTGCTGGGAGTCCTCCCAGAGCAGGAGATAAGGACAAAGGGTTTCCTGCCAGGGGCGGTGCCAGCACCGTCCCAGACAGGATTTTGTGTATTGTAGGTAGGCAGGGCTTCAGAGGAAGGTGACTGCACGTGGCACCCCGGTGCTCACTGTGCATAGGCTGGCTTGAACCAGTTCCAGGGACACTCCAGACCCTGTGCTGGGGAAAAGCCCGCCAAGGAAGTGGGTGTAACCACCCCCCTCCTGGTCCCACACATAGGGCAGGACTTAGTCGCGTGCCAGCCCCTTTTTACAGGATAAAGGTAGGAACTGGCCCCCTTCCAGATCAGATCATCTTTGAATCCTGAAACTACTTTCTACGAAAGGAACTCAAGACTTCTTCCTAAGATTTCTCCCTTGTGGCTAAGGAGTAGTCACCCTGCATCCGCAGGCACCATCAAGAACACTGCGGTCTGCTGCACGTCCTTCCTCCGGAATCCGACTGCCCAGCTCGACGAGAACCGGCTTCCCTGGCACCTCTGACCTCTACCCACCTCTACAGCCAAGCTGAGAACCGTGGGTGCGACGAGACCTCGAGGGACCGGCCATCTTCAAGACTGCACGACTTCTGCACAGCAAGCCCGCCGAGTAATTTCCTGGTGAGTGCTTTGGGGTCCGAGAAGCCCCGACCCTGAGCAGCTCCAGCACCGAAGTGCAGCCTCCCAGCATCTCCACGATCTGCGTGGGGCCCTTCTGCTTTTTGCTGCTCACCGCGTTGTTTGGCTACTAGCCCGCTGGCTTGTGGCCTTCTGAACGACGCCCGACGACATCACTGCTGCTGGTCTGGTTGCTCCAGACTGGCCCTTGCTCCCTTCCCGAAGAGGAGCACCCCGGACCCTCCTGTTCCACTCAAGATGCCATTTTGAGTCCACCGCGTGGGCTTGAATTAGCCAAGGCTTGTTGCCCAATCCTGGGTAACTTCGACGCCGACAGCTTCATCCATCGTGGGACAGCTCGCCTCTCCATCCTGGTCGCCGACAACGCCTCCTGGTCCGTGAGATCTGCAGAGCCAGCGTCGCCCACTCACCTAGTCGAGGTGACTGCCATCCGGTGCCCTCCTGGTGCCCACTGACTACTGGCTAGTAGTCACGAACTTGGTCCCCTCTGCTTTCAGGTGTCATCCATCTTCCAGATCCAGGCTTGGATCAACTCGAACTATCTTCACTGGTCGCCTGCCAGCATCTTTTCTTCCAGGCTCCTGGTCCGGCAACGAGGATTCCCGACGTCTTTTGAGACCTATGCAGCTGCAGCCCCTGGGCTAGGTAACTTCGGCATTTCGGTGCCCCAGCATAGCCTCACTACCCAAGGGTCAGGATCCACTGTCGTTTTCTTCCTACCAGGTCGGGTTCGCCCGTAAACACTAACTTTAACTTTACTAGCTTCCATAGACTTTGTCCCGCATCCCGCGTGAGAGTGCACACTCTGCACCCGAGTCCCCTAGGCCTCCTAGAAGTAATCTAACGATTCTATAGTCAAGTCCTAGCAATTCCAAAGCCTATTAGTACTGTACTTACCTGCTAGTAATTTCGCATTCCACTTTTAAAGTATATGGTTTTTCGTGCCCCTCGGGCATTTGTGTATACCGTGCTAACTTAAGTATTTTCGTAAGAGTTTTGTTGTGTGCTCAGCACCCTGTCCTCATAAAGAGTACAGGGTTGTTGTGATTCTAATAAATACATTGTTTATTTTCATAACACTTGTGTGGTGTCCTTTCACTGGGTGTTCAAGGGGTAATGTG
The DNA here is from genome assembly GCF_964261635.1 of Lissotriton helveticus. Taxonomy (NCBI): domain Eukaryota; kingdom Metazoa; phylum Chordata; class Amphibia; order Caudata; family Salamandridae; genus Lissotriton; species Lissotriton helveticus. The sequence goes on along the minus strand of NC_136068.1, from coordinate 688,262,038 downwards.
ATGGTAAAACAGCTGGCTTAACACGCCCTCTAGAGTCTTAGCCTTAGACTGCTCGTATCCATGCTACTAGGATAGCTGGTCTATAAGGTTGACTTACAACCAATCATCAATAAGGGTTGTTTGGACTGATATATAGTGATCACTAGAATAGTGAACACTGCACATCAGGCCAACTTCTCACATTGGTGAGCAGCGGTTGGGATTTGAGCTTGCTGTTGTTTTACCACACATGCCCTAAGAATATCTTGTGAAAGATCACATAAGTACTAAAGGTACATATAACTTAGCTTAGAATACTCTGAGTTCTACTGAACCAGCTGTTGTAGCTCTTAGGGCCTAGCACACCCTAAACTACAACTCTAGCAAGGGATCAGTAGGCAAACATATAGTGTAGGTAAGTGCACCACTTACACCTCACTAGAAAAGCATGTCTAACCATGGAGAGTCCACTGAGACTCCCCTGGTAAGTGTTGACCCTCCACAGGTCACTTCAAGATATGCAGCTCTCAGTTTCCAGGAGATGAGACAAGTCTGTACCTCCAGGAAACTGAAGCAGGGGACTAACCCCACCATTCCCTTTCTGATAGGTCTCCTAGAGACATATGATGCCAGAAAGATTTCTCAGTTACATGAGAATATGCCAGCCTTAGAGGGAACCTCTGGGGATCCAGACCTCCCCAACACTGCTACTGCAGTTGAGGAGGAGGATCAAGAGGAACTCTCTGGGGATGAGGTAGACAAAGGTCTTGAGGTAGTCAGAAGGCTAACTAGGGCCAACTTAGACCTACTTGGGGAAGGATCTGGGGGACCCCCAGTACTGACCCTAATAAGGCCTAACCTTGGAGTTAGGAGAGATAGATCTCCTTCTAGGGACTCCATTAGATCTCTGCACTCTAATGCCTCTTCTCAGGGGAGAAGGAACTCTCCCCAGAGGAGATTGACTTCCCCTCAGAGAAGAGAGCATGAAGCAAGGATGAGACAAGCTAGACTGAGGATTGAAAGGGAAGAACTTGCCCTGGCCAACGAAAAGCTTGCATTTGCTAGAGAGCAGCAGATGAGTGGGTTAGCTCCCACTGGTGGCAGCAATCTCCCAAGAGATAGAGAGAAGAGTTTAGATACTAAACACCTGACTAAGATAGTGCCCCCCTTCAAGCAAGGGGATGACATCCAGAAATGGATGGCTGCTCTGGAGAGGGCCTGCACTGTGCAGTGCATTCCCCAGAGTCAGTGGGCAGCTATACTGTGGCTCTCCTTTGATGGCAAAGGTAGAGATAAGCTCCTCACTACTAGAGTTGAGGATGCTAACAATTACCAGGTCCTGAAAAATGCACTGGTTGATGGGTTTGGCTTAACCACTGAGCAGTACAGGTTGCTGTTCAGAGACACCCAGAAAACTCAGTCTCAGGACTGGTCTGACTTCGTTGATTGTGCCACTAAGGCTTTGGAAGGCTGGCTACTGGGTAGCAAGGTTACTGACTTCACAGGATTATATAATCTTATTATGAGAGAGCAAGTCTTAAATAATTGTCAGAACCAGTTATTACACCAGCACCTGGTAGACTCTGATCTGACCTCTCCACAAGAATTGGGTAAGAGGGCAGACAAATGGGTCAGAACCAGGATTAGGCCCAAGAACCAAGGTGGTGACCAGAAAAAGGAATCAACCAAGCCTCAAGAGAAGGGTGGGAATAAATCTCCAGATCAAACCACATCAGGGCCCCAAAAATCCTCTGAGGGGGGTGGGTCCCAGAATCCTTCCAATAACCAGAAGAAGCCTTACTGTTATCCCTGTAAACAGGTGGGTCATTTAAAAACTGACAGCAGTTGCCCAAAGAATAACAATAAGGAGAACATACCCCCAGGTAACATTCCCAAACCTCCTGTTACTACTAGTAGTAATCCCCCAGGTGGTGGGAGTGCCCCCAAGAATTTGGGTGCATTTACTTTGGGAGTTCCTGGGGACTCTGGCCTAACCAGGTCCCCAAACTTAGATACTCTTGTCTGTGAGACTGGCATGGGGTTTGCCAACTTCACAACTTGTCCCAACACTTTGGGCAAGTACAGACAGGAGCCCCTCATCAATGGTATAAAAGTTGAGGCCTACAGAGATACAGGGGCTAGCATCACTATGGTGACTGAGAGTCTAGTCCCCTCAAGGCAACTTTTACCTGGTGCCACATACCAGGTGACCAATATTGATGGAGTACAGAGAGATCATCCCATGGCAGTGGTCAATCTCAGCTGGGGAGGTGTCACTGGCCACAAGAGAGTGGCAGTGTCACCAAACTTGCCTGTAGATTGCCTACTGGGGAATGATTTAGAGCTCTCAGCCTGGGCTGAAGTAGAGCAAGAAACCCATTCTAAAATGGTAAACACCCATGGTAAGGTTAGTGGGGCAGTGATAGCCACAGCCCCAGTCCAAGATGTCCTCCCTGAACAGGTCAGGAGGGTTGTGCCAGTCACAACCCAATCTCAGACAACTTCCTTCCCAGAACAGGTTGTCAAGGCTGTAATGGTAACAGCCCACACCCAAACTGAGCCCCCTCCTGAAAAGGTTGGGAGAGTTGTGATGGCCACAGCTCAAACTCAGACAGATGATAGTGTTGTGAAGCCTGAAACTATGGATCACTCCACTCAGACAGAGAGCATTGAGGAGGAAGAGAAATCTCCCTCCCACCAGACTTTAGGAAAGGATCAGCCTCCTCAGGGAACTGATCTGACCCCTTGTGAAGGAACTGCCCCAGAGGTAGTCAGGCCTAGCCTGGCAGAGCCCCTGATGTCAGTGGACCCTTCCAAGGTGGGACCCAGTCTGGAGCAGGTAACCTGCCCCTCTCTACCCTGCCTCAGTCAGCCCAGGGCTGTAGAGGTCAAGGAGGCCAGTGTTGGACCCCAAAGGGCCCCCTGTCCAAAAGAATTCCCCAATCAGCAGATTAAGGGCACTGAAGCTAGTAGTCCTAGCCAAGTGAAAATAAAACACACTCCTGAGGGATCCCCCTTAAAATTAGTTAGGGACCTCCCACAGATGGACACTGTTGGGCACAGCCAAACTTGGGACCTGAGGGCCCCAGACCTGACCTGTCCCTCCAGTAAGCCAAACAGAGGGACCCAACCTCCAGCTGTAGGTAGCCAGAGGTTGACCCTGAGAGCCCAAAACAACTCAGTCTTGGAAAGAAAGGCCTTTATGGTGGATAGTGATTGGAGGAAGCTGAGCCCAAAATTAGTGGAGCCTCACTTCAGTACTCCATTTCAGCACCAGCCTGTTACTTTGCCAAAACACACCACAGGTAGAGATTCCCTATGGTGGAGACCCTCAGACACCCTTAGGGTGAGGGATTGCTTAGTGGACCATGAGATAGGGGGTAACCATGCCAGTGCTGGTACTTCCTTATATGGCCACTCAGGCAATATAGGCTTACCTGGCAAGGCTAGCCTTATCTCCTTTCGTTTGGGGGGGGGTTATGTAGGAAGGTAGATCCCTGACTATGGTTGCCCCCAACTTTTTGCCTGGTGTTTTGCTGGTTTTCTGACTTAGTTGACCTGGGGCCCTGCTAATCAGGACCCCAGGCCTACTGCTCTCTCTGTAAAATGGATTCCATGTACCTTAGGTACATATCTAAATTGGATACTGAGTCACCTTATCAGTCCCTGTACAGTGTACCTTAGGTACCCAGGGCATAGGTGTACCCAGGGCCTACCAGGGGCTGCAGCATGTATTATGCCACCCCTGGCTGGCCATCCAAATCTGACACAACTGGCTGCTTGACAGCTGGGGCAAGGTGGTGTAATCACCCTTTGCTTTAGATATAGTATACCTATATCTAACCCTAAAATGGACACACAGATCTCCTATCAGTCACTCCTATGGCAGGCCTTAACAATCCTGAAGGCAGAGTGCTTGGAATCGTGTGAGATGGTGCTCTGGCATGAGCTGAGCCTGTCTGTGGCTTTCGGGATCTATCCCTTAGCCGTTTCCATGATATCGCATACCATATACTCTTAAGTGCATTATAATCCTCGCGGTTATATGCCAACTCTGGTATCGCTTTATCAAAACATGTCGAGTAAGGTGTCATACGAATTGGAATACTAACCCCTCGCCAATTCTGGCGACGGGGTTAGCATTCCACCCTTCTAGAGGGACCCGACATGTATGTAACCCCTAACCCCGGTTAAAGTCAAACAGAGCCTCAGCTCCACAAAATGGATGCTGCCACTGAGACACAAGTCTGCCCTCCTGCTGCTGGGAGTCCTCCCAGAGCAGGAGATAAGGACAAAGGGTTTCCTGCCAGGGGCGGTGCCAGCACCGTCCCAGACAGGATTTTGTGTATTGTAGGTAGGCAGGGCTTCAGAGGAAGGTGACTGCACGTGGCACCCCGGTGCTCACTGTGCATAGGCTGGCTTGAACCAGTTCCAGGGACACTCCAGACCCTGTGCTGGGGAAAAGCCCGCCAAGGAAGTGGGTGTAACCACCCCCCTCCTGGTCCCACCCATAGGGCAGGACTTAGTCGCGTGCCAGCCCCTTTTTACAGGATAAAGGTAGGAACTGGCCCCCTTCCAGATCAGATCATCTTTGAATCCTGAAACTACTTTCTACGAAAGGAACTCAAGACTTCTTCCTAAGATTTCTCCCTTGTGGCTAAGGAGTAGTCACCCTGCATCCGCAGGCACCATCAAGAACACTGCGGTCTGCTGCACGTCCTTCCTCCGGAATCCGACTGCCCAGCTCGACGAGAACCGGCTTCCCTGGCACCTCTGACCTCTACCCACCTCTACAGCCAAGCTGAGAACCGTGGGTGCGACGAGACCTCGAGGGACCGGCCATCTTCAAGACTGCACGACTTCTGCACAGCAAGCCCGCCGAGTAATTTCCTGGTGAGTGCTTTGGGGTCCGAGAAGCCCCGACCCTGAGCAGCTCCAGCACCGAAGTGCAGCCTCCCAGCATCTCCACGATCTGCGTGGGGCCCTTCTGCTTTTTGCTGCTCACCGCGTTGTTTGGCTACTAGCCCGCTGGCTTGTGGCCTTCTGAACGACGCCCGACGACATCACTGCTGCTGGTCTGGTTGCTCCAGACTGGCCCTTGCTCCCTTCCCGAAGAGGAGCACCCCGGACCCTCCTGGTCCACTCAAGACGCCATTTTGAGTCCACCGCGTGGGCTTGAATTAGCCAAGGCTTGTTGCCCAATCCTGGGTAACTTCGACGCCGACAGCTTCATCCATCGTGGGACAGCTCGCCTCTCCATCCTGGTCGCCGACAACGCCTCCTGGTCCGTGAGATCTGCAGAGCCAGCGTCGCCCACTCACCTAGTCGAGGTGACTGCCATCCGGTGCCCTCCTGGTGCCCACTGACTACTGGCTAGTAGTCACGAACTTGGTCCCCTCTGCTTTCAGGTGTCATCCATCTTCCAGATCCAGGCTTGGATCAACTCGAACTATCTTCACTGGTCGCCTGCCAGCATCTTTTCTTCCAGGCTCCTGGTCCGGCAACGAGGATTCCCGACGTCTTTTGAGACCTATGCAGCTGCAGCCCCTGGGCTAGGTAACTTCGGCATTTCGGTGCCCCAGCATAGCCTCACTACCCAAGGGTCAGGATCCACTGTCGTTTTCTTCCTACCAGGTCGGGTTCGCCCGTAAACACTAACTTTAACTTTACTAGCTTCCATAGACTTTGTCCCGCATCCCGCGTGGGAGTGCACAATCTGCACCCGAGTCCCCTAGGCCTCCTAGAAGTAATCTAACGATTCTATAGTCAAGTCCTAGCGATTCCAAAGCCTATTAGTACTGTACTTACCTGCTAGTAATTTCGCATTCCACTTTTAAAGTATATGGTTTTTTGTGCCCCTCGGGCATTTGTGTATACCGTGCTAACTTAAGTATTTTCGTAAGAGTTTTGTTGTGTGCTTAGCACCTTGTCCTCATAAAGAGTACAGGGTTGTTGTGATTCTAATAAATACATTGTTTATTTTCATAACACTTGTGTGGTGTCCTTTCACTGGGTGTTCAAGGGGTAATGTGATGGTAAAACAGCTGGCTTAACACACCCTCTAGAGTCTTAGCCTTAGACTGCTCGTATCCATGCTACTAGGATAGCTGGTCTATAAGGTTGACTTACAACCAATCATCAATAAGGGTTGTTTGGACTGATATATAGTGATCACTAGAATAGTGAACACTGCACATCAGGCCAACTTCTCACAGTTATATAAAAATAACATTTGTATTGTCAAAATGCATCAGATAGTAATCACACAATATACATTGTGCCAACTGGCACGGGCAAGATTCACAAGGGATTTTTTACACAGGACAGGGCCACGTGGGCCACTGTCAGGAACAACACTTAGCAGAACTAGCACTTCTAGAACATAGAATAAGTGTAGCATAAAATAACAATTGTAGAACACAACCAGTAACCACTGGTAAAAGGTAGGCACAAATTACGCAATACTAATCACCATAGGCATAGATCATGCAGGGACACATAACCTCATTAGTATAAACTATACTAGGCAAAACAACCTCCTAAGCATGAAAACACATGTAGAGGTATCACAGGCATAACGGCGTTGCACATTACGCATAAATCACATTAGGCGTAAACAGTCTAAATACACTAGGCAATCTCTTCACTAGTCTAAACACATTAGACCCTACCCCCTAAGCATAACTCACATTTAGGGACGTAAATCACAGTGAAGCACAATCTCACTAACACAAACCTCCATAGGTAAAACCATCTCTAGAGGTATCAACACAGGGTGCGTAAAACATACTAGATGCATTACATTCCCTAGCACCACATTTAAAGCCCCACAAACACATTAGGGCCTTGTGCCCTATCCATATACCAGCCCCCCTGGCCAACTGGCCAACTGGCCATCACAAGAAGGGGCTCAAATGCCCTATGTCCCGAATGTCAGGGCGCGCTGCCATTGCAGCGCCAGTCAGGGGTGGGCCACCGGTGCAAACCTAAACGTTGCAGCTGCTCACTACTTGCTGGGCAGCTGAGAAAAATAACAGGGACTAAACGCTGCAGCTGGCGCTAAGTGCTGCGCAGCTGTGGAAGGCCTGGCACCCCTGTGCCACTTCTGTCCGTCTCAGGGACTCTCCAGAATTGTGCCTAAATGGTGCAGCTGTCCACTACTTGCTGGGCAGCTGTAAATAAGCAAAACTGCTGCATGGGCTCTCACTAGCCCTTAAGGAACAAAACTGCGCCAAATTGAGCCATCTGGGCTCTAGAAATCATGAGGCAGAAATGTGAAGAACATGTGCCTTTAAAAGAAATATAGCCCCCGCCGGAGCCATCTAGGCTCAGGAACCAATGCTGCGCCCGTTGGAGCCTTTTAGGCTCTGGAAATCAAATGTACAGAGTGCGGGAGTCACAAAGGCTCTGAACAAATAAGGCGCCAACCGTTGGAGCCATCTAGGCTCGGCAAATAAATCATATACCCCGGGGTGCTATCGGGCTCTAAAAATATTAAGGTGGAAATGGGGGGAAAGGCTCGGGACCTTTAAAGTAAATATGTCCCCAGCGATGGGGCCATGCACAGGCTCGGGCATGCCTGGGACCCGAAAACAACACCACCCACGTGGGAGCCACTCGGGGCTCGGTTATGAACTTATGCCCGGGGCGGCCCACTGCCATCAGGGCCGCCCTTGAAAAATGGCACCAGTAAGCAGCAACGGGGGCAGGCACCTATAGGGTGCCTTGCTATGGGTCCCCCCTCCCAACCGGCATCACTCACTGGGCAGGATTCCTGCTGGCAGGCTTCGGTGGTCAGCGCGGCGCCTGCGGGGCTCCCTCCTTCATCATGGAGGCCCGCGCTGCTATCAGCGGCCTCGGCCGCTGCTTCCCTACTTCACCCGGGCCCCCTCCTGGGACCCGGGGCTCTCCTCAGGCGGCGGCGGCGTGTGCAGGACTTCCTCCCGCAAACCGGGAGTCCCGCCCGCTGCCAGGCACAGGGCTGCCTGTCTTCCGGTTTCGGCGCGGGGGCCGTGGCGGTGAAACAAAGGGCTCAATGAGGGCTAGGCTCCCTCAAGGATAAATATAAAGCTAGTATGCGGGGTGGGCACCCGCTAGGACGCTAATAAGCGTGGTGGGCATCCGCAGTCAGCATACTTAGAAAACGAAGACGCAGGTTGGGCACCTGCGCACGGGGCAATAAGAGGACATAATGCAGGGCGGCACCTGCAAGCAAAATATATCAATAAGCGGGGTGGGCACCCGCCAGGCAGGAGTCACGGGGGAATCCCTCCCCAGTGGATTCCCTCTTAAAGGGCCACAAGGAAATGGAGCACAGCGCTCCCAGGGGCATTCAGATAGCGTAAAGCCCCCAAGGATGAAAATAAAGCCAAAGTCTTTACAAGGTCCTGAAGTAGAAGCAAGGCAGAAGGGTCCCAGCCACAAAGTTCATCAGGCATCCAGGGGCTGGGCAGGGCCCAGGGAGGCAAGCGTTCCACTGGGCCCCAGCAGCAGCACGCCCCTGGTAGATTAAAGTCAGGAAACAAGAACCTTTTACATGGGGTCACAGCCCCTTTTTATACACAAAATCCCTTTGTTAACAAGGTGCAGGCAATGAAAGAACCAGCTACAGTTGGTTCAGGGGAACTCCTGAGGACTTTGTTTTGCTCAGCCCCTCTCTCCCTTTCATTGGCCAGGCTAGGGACATCAGACGCACCACAGGGGGTGGAGCCAGCATTGTGGAGGGAAGGCCCAGCACTATTCAGGTACCAGGTGCACTCCTCTCACCTATCAACATGCAGATCTCTCCATTCACCACCGGGGCAGACCCATTCTGACTCCTGGAGCCAGGCACACCAGCCAGCTCCAGCCAATCACAAGCCAGACAGCCAATTCACATTCACTGCACAGACAAGCCAACTTCTAGAAGGGGCCCTTCCAGACTAGACACAATAAATCCACGCACATCATCACGCAGCATTTAATCACACGAGTTTGCACATACCAATCTCGACCCTGCACTCCCCACACATCAGGAAGTACCATGGACACATATATTCCCCATGCATTCCTATGGGAGAGCAGGCCACTCACCACACATACACAGAGAGCTCACGCACTTTACACTGGACCTCAGTGAAAAAATGCACAGAGGCCTAAAATCACCAACACCAGGTTACAGAAATAGGCTAGGCAAAAGCAAAAAGTTTCGGGGTGAACCTGCCAAAAGGGCCAAGTCCAACAGTCTCTATCGCTACCTTTACCTCTCCCTTTCCCTCTGTCTCTATCACTTCCTCTGTCTCTAACTCTTCCTCTGCCTCTCCCTCTGTCTCTACATCTCCCTCTACCTCTCCCTCTATCTCTACCTCTTCCACTGTCTCTTCCTCTGTCTACCTCTCCCTTTCCCTCTGTCTCTACCTCTCCCTCTGACTGTACCTCTTCCTCTGTCTCTAGCTCTTCCTCTGTCTCTACCTCTGCCTCTACCTCTGCCTCTACCTCTTCCTGTCTCTACCTCTACCTCTCCTTCGGTCTCTACCTCTTCCTCTGTCTCTACCTCTCCCTCTCTCTCTACATCTTCCTCCTTCTCTCCCTCTGTCTCTAGCTCTTCCTCTGTCTCTACCTCTACCTCTTCCTCTGTCTCTACCTCTACCTCTCCCTCTCTCTCTACGTCTTCCTCCTTCTCTCCCTCTGTCTCTACCTTTTCATCTGTCTCTACCTCTATCTCTACCTCTCCCTTTCTCTCCCTCTGTCTCTCCCTCTACCTCTGCCTCTACCTCTCCTTCTGTCTCCATCTCTTCCTCGGTCTCTTCCTCTGTCTCTACCTCGAACTCTGTCTCTACCTCTATCTCTACCTCTACCTCTCCTTCTGTCTCTACCTCTCCCTCTGTCTCTACCTCTTCCGCTGTCTCTACCGCTATTACTACCTCTCCCTCTGTCTCTACCTCTTCCTCTGTCTCTACCTCTTCCTCTGTCTCTATCTCTTCCTCTGTCTCTACCTCTATATCTACCTCTCCCTCTGTCTCTACCTCTCCCTCTGTCTCTACCTCTCCCTCTGTCTCTACCTCTTCCGCTGTCTCTACCGCTATATCTACCTCTCCCTCTGTCTCTACCTCTTCCTCTGTCTCTACCTCTCCCTCTGTCTCTACCTCTCCCTCTGTCTCTACCTCTTCCTCTGTCTCTATCTCTTCCTCTGTCTCTACCGCTATATCTACCTCTCCCTCTGTCTCTACCTCTTCCTCTGTCTCTATCTCTTCCTCTGTCTCTACCGCTATATCTACCTCTCCCTCTGTCTCTACCTCTTCCTCTGTCTCTACCTCTCCCTCTGTCTCTACCTCTCCCTCTGGCTCTACCTCTATATCTACCTCTCCCTCTGTCTCTACCTCTCCCTCTGTCTCTCCCTCCCGCTCTCTGTCTACCTCCTCCTCTGTCTCTACCTCTAATTATCGTGCTGCTATTTGCAAGTGGGTATTTCATTTCAGTACTTGTGTTTGTGCTATGCTTTTCTAAATCTGTGAAGAGGCCCTTTCCTCTCTTTTGTACGTTTCGTTGTGTTGTTTCTGCATTGGTAAAGCAAGTCTCAGACATCTGGACCTACAGCCCTCACTGACTCTTTACGTTCTAGGTACAGTAACTGTCATGTCAAGGGACAAAGAGACACTAGGACCATGGAGATGCTGTCCACTGGGCACCGTTTCCTAAGTGACAGTGGGAAAGGCAGAAAGTAACAGAATCAAGGGCATTCCAGACCAGTGCAGCGCCGGAGAAGACAGACTCCCAGTGCTTGAAGAGAAAAAAATAGAAGTGCAGGTGCCTTCTACCAGAGTACCTGCTTACTTCTGAGAAGTGCCGGTACTCTCCAATTAAAAGGATTGCACCTCTGCAGAGAAGTGCAGGTACGCTCTCTCCCCAAATAAAGAAGTGCAGGTACACTCTCTCCCCAAATAAAGAAGTGCAGGGGCGCTCCCGCTCCAAATAAAGAAGTGCAAACACTCTCCCTCTCCAAATAAGCAAGTGCAGGTACTCTCTCTCTCCAAATAAAGAAGTGCAGGTACGCTCCCTCTCCAAATAAGCAAGTGCAGGCACTCTACCTCTCTAAATAAAGAAGTGCAGGTACGCTCCCTCTCCAAATAAGCAAGTGCATGCACTCTCCCTCTCCAAATAAAGAAGTGCAGGTACGCTCCCTCTCCAAATAAGCAAGTGCAGGCACTCTTCCTCTCTAAATAAAGAAGTGCAGGTACGCTCCCTCTCAAAATAGGCAAGTGCAGGTACTCTTCCTTTCCAAATAAAGAAGTGAAGGTACTCTCCCGCTCCAAATAAAGAAGTGAAGGTACTCTCCCGCTTCAAAAAATGAAGTGCAGGTACGCCCCCTCTCCAAATAAGCAAGTGCAGGTACTCTCCCTCTCCAAATAAAGAAGTGCAGGTACTCTGCCTCTCCAAATAAAGAAGTGCAGGCACTCTCCCTCTCCAAATAAGCAAGTGCAGGCACTCTTCCTCCCCAAATAAAGAAGTGCAGGGACGCTCCCTCTCAAAATAAGCAAGTGCAGGTACTCTCCCTCTCCAAATAAAGAAGAGAGGGTACTCTCCCACTCCAAATAAAGAAGTGAATGTACTCTACCGCTCCAAATAAAGAAGTGCAGGTACTCAGTCTCTCCAAATAAAGAAGTGCGGTTACTCTCCCCCCACAAATAAGTGAGTGCGGGTATTTAGTACCCGCTCATTTAAAGCGCCGCAGACTCCCCAGCAGTATGGAGCAAGGGTGGAAGCATGAGACAATATAATAAAGTTGTTGATATGGATCCTGAAACACAAGACACATTCCAACCTTGCGCTCCTTTTTTAACTTTCCGTTAATGATTCGAAGAGTCTTTAGTCATTGTTCTATATTTCATTTATTAATAACGAAGATTTTCATTGTAGGTATTTTCATGAATATTTTATGTCATGTTTCATGGTATTGTTGTGCCCAATGCATTTCAAGCATATAGCCCTTCATCAGGGGACTTCGGTTATACCTTGTATGTGTTTTTACAGCGTTATCGATGGGCGAGTAAGTTGTCATGTGGATCTCTCCTCGCTATCCTTGGCGTGCAAGCCAATATGATATAAAATATTCATGAAAATACCTACAATGAAAATCTTCGCTATTAATAAATGAAATATAGAACAATGACTAAAGACTCTTCGAATCATTAACGGAAAGTTAAAAAAGGAGTGCAAGGTTGGAATGTGTCTTGTGTTTCAGGATCCATATCAACAATTTTCATGATGTATTAATCTTGACAGCCCAGCAAGATTACCACCCTATGCACCAACGAAACATATGAACATAATACTAAAGATTTATTTACAAGATACACATTTGAGTGCGGAACCTAACACAATTACCTTACAATATAATAAAGAACTCGCGCCTCCTACTTGCACCGCCACCTCTTTGGGTATCTTGTTAAACACAGGTTGTGACGTCAGGTGCAAGAGCCCAGCCGTTCTATGTGGAATTGGAAGCTTTTCTAGAAAGGCAAGCCACAGGTGATTTATTTGACCCGGTTGTAGAGACTCTTCAGGGCCGGGTGTCATGAAACCCCCCAACTTCAGCTCACAGAAAGGGAGGGTGATGGGTGCCACTGAGCAGGGTGTGTAAAACAACACCTTTGAAATGTTGTTTATGACTCCTTTGAGTTTGATCAGAGACATTGACGCCCCATCAGAAGCTCTCAAATGTCCTGTAAGAGAACTGCCTAATGGGGCTGAGGGCAGCAAAAGGGAGTGTGAAAGGAAAGAAGGGAGGGATGGAAGGAGGGAGGGATAGGTAGTTGAAGGTATGCATGGGTGAGGGAGTGAAGGATGGAGAGAGTGAGTGAAGGGTTGATGGATGAATGCATGGAGAGAAGGATGGAAAGATGTTGAGATGGCTTGAAGGATGGAGAGCATCATGTATGTAAAGATGCAGAGATTGATGAATGAATGAAGATGAATGGATTGATTGAGCGATGGAGAGAAGAGAGGAGCATAGAGATAAGGATGGACGGAGAAAGGAAGGATGGATTGAGAAAAGGATTGATGAACCAATGATTACATTAATTGAGAATTGAGGGGTAAAAAGCACTATTTGGCCAGGCTCTTTTCAGGATTCCCCCCAGGAAAGCAACCAAATGAATGCTCACTCGCTCACTAAGTGTCATTTGTCACATGGTTCAAAGTCGAGGGCATTTTATATTTTTGGCCACTCATTTCCCTCTGCGGCACAGGCACAAGGGAATATATTTTCTATTTCACTGTAAATCAGACTTTGTCATAGCTTGTTTAAATAGGGCCACTGGAATTATGTGACAGGGAAGGACCAATTTATGTTGCAAGAAAAGGCAAGTTATATGGCATAGTGTGGGACATTTTATGATATTATTGCATCTTTGCTTTGTCATTTTTACACATGTTAACACTGTCCTTGACAAGGTGCAATCCCATTAGAACCAGTTTAACACCCAAATATAGCAATAACCCACTGATAGCTGGGCATTCAACATTTCAGAAGGACTTTTCACTATAGGGCGTTGTGTTGCCGCGTTTTTAGTAAACGATAACTAGTTTGATCCTTGTGAACTAGAAACAAATTGTTGTTGAAATCTACAAATTATACATCAGATGATGGATTATGTGGAAAATGTAATAAATTCGTAATTATGCAGAAAACACCACAGCTGCAAAATAGCATGATTCCTATGGCTCAGCTTTTAAACTGCCCAATAACGAAAGACTACAGAAGTGCATGTCATTTAGCCGAGTCCACTGAATTCCTTGTAATTAACTGTAAATAAAAAATTATATCCTTTTTTGCTGGAGTAAACCAAATGGGTTACGCCATCAGCAACCTTCAAATATCCCTTGTCTTTTCTTATTTCTTGCTTGTTTTTGAGGAACCAGTCCTGAGCAGATGAAGGGTACACAATTATGATAAACATGTCATATATAATTGCAGCTTGGTCAGGGTACCAAATATGACAAATCGTATATATGTGGGATACGTCTTCCAAATTAATCTATATTGTTAAGAAATACTAACTAACGTCATTAAAATTGAGTATTGGTAACAAGGTGGCGCCAGGAATGGCCACAGAAAGCTGCAAATCGTTGGTACAATTGCCCCCGTGCCACTGACGTCTTATTTGAGTAGTCAAGTCGCTCAGACATAATGGGAGTGTTGTACATGATCATACGTAAACATGAGGTAAGCTGTTTCTCAAGGGGACCTTTTAAATGGTATTTACGTATTAGAACTGGCAGCTTTTAATGATACACCCACAAAGTTGTCAGGGATCCAAGAGAAGCCGGTCTGCTTCAAGCACAAACCGGTTTGAAGCGCTTTTCCTTCCAGAAAGCAAAGTTGGTATGCGGTGTTGTGCCAGGATCTAATGTCAGTTGGATTAGGGATTCTCCGGGGTGTGCCGATGCAACTTTGGGGCATATTACCAACAACTAGCGATAATTATCGCTATGTTGGCTTAGCGGCAATAATTTTATCGCCGTGTTGCGGCGATTTTTATCGCTTAGGAGCCTTGCTATTATCAAGGTTTATCTTCTAAGCGATAAAAATCGGCCGAAATGCATGAATATCGCTGTAAAGTCAGCGATATTCATGTATTACCGAGCTAATGCTCTTAGCCATGTTATCCACCTCCCATTGGATAACATGGCTAAGAACTGCTCAGGGCAGGTGTTAGCTTTTGGAGATATTCGCGCTTAGCGCGAATATCTCCAAAAGTTGGTAATAGGAGATATCGATGTTAGCGACTGTTTCCAGTCGTTAACATCTTGGCACGCCCACTTTGCATGTCATTAGTGATAAATATCTCTGACATGCAAAGCGGGGCCCAAGATGGTCGCTATCTCCTACTAGCTGTCGCTAACTGGTGTTAGCGACAGCTAGGTAATAGGGAGATAATTTTATCTCCGCTTTCTTGGCTTTTAAAGCCAAAAAAGCGGAGATAAACCCCCTTGATAATATGCCCCTTTCTTCTGTAGAAGCTCACCAGACAGCCAGCTCTGTGGTTGCAAAGACATATTGGGGGGGATGCAGAAAGCTGACCTAGGAATGCATTCTGCCCATTGCTTACCATTGGCTTTGTGTGTTGTCACTCACATGTGCTTGCTCCCTATTCGCTGACTTTATTTGTTTTTTGGCCGTTCAGCATTGCTCTGTTCCTCTCCTGGAACATAGTCTGATTGGCTCCTTCTATCCTTCCACCAGCACTCGTATTCGTGAAGCACACCTTGAGAATGCATGTGTTTTCAAGCTGTCTCCCTTCTATACTTCGCTGCCCCATGCTCCATGTTAGTCTTAAACATCACATGCTTGTGTGCACGCTGGCTCTCATGTTTGTGCTCCACCTTAATGTTTCTCCCTTGCGCTTCTCTACCGCCCTGCCCCATACTCACATATTACTCTCTCTTCTCTATGTGCTTTTCTGCCCCAACACTCTCTGTATTCCTCCATCTTGTCTTTGTGCTTCTCGCCGCCCTCAGCGTTTCTTCAACCACACCCGTGACACGTTTCCCAGTTAGAATGCTGTTAAAAAATTATATATATTCTACTGATCCATCTCGAAGCAGTACATAAAATCAAAAAACTGGCATGAAGACGTAGTCGCTGCAGCCCCCTTATTTTATAGGCGCACATATGATGCAAGCATTAACAAAGGCTTCAGGTCCTTAAGCCAAGACTATTGATTTTGCCAATTCTTTTTAATGCAGTGGTTGCCAGCAGGAAATACCTCGAGACAGAGCAGCCTTGTGGGCAGACCATTGTTCAGGGCAAGACAATGAAAATCCATAAAGAAAACAAAGGGATCAAACGGAGGGACCGTAGAGTACGAACAAGAGTCCAACCCATCCTGTGTACCTAAACATCTCATGAACCTGCCGAATCTCTGCTTAGTCAGCTTCTACCAGGGCCTGACACCGCACCTTCACTCTCTATGCGCATCTACAGCCACGGTCACTGAGCTCTGTGCGCCACCACTGGGTGACCCTATCCCATGGGAGTAGCCAGAAAATTAAAATACCCAGGCCCGGACTGGGACCCGAAACCAGCCCTGACAAACTGCTTGGCCGGCACCCCTAGTGGGGCGGGGGGTGCGGTGAGCTGTTTGCTAGTGCCAGTTTTGGCCGATTTTGCTACAGGGGGTCAACCCCCAGTAACAGAAACGGCTCCCCTGGGGCCCAAAACCTGCCCCAACCCTGCGGCCCACCGGGGAATCGCCCGGTGCCCGCTATGGCCAGTCCGGCCCTGAAAATAACCCCATTTGAAACATACCTCAAACAAGACCGAGCATGGAAATCGAGCAAATGCAACCACCTTTCATCTATGCACCCATTTACCCTTCTGTCTACTCATCAATCCATCCATCCCTTCCTCTCTCCATCTTGCCACCCATTACCCTATCCATCCATCCATCTGTCCTTCCATCATCCATCCATCATTGTATCTATCACCTCATCAATATGTTCATGTATCAATCCATCTTTTAACCATCCAACCGTTCACTCTTCTCCCACTATCCCTTCTTCCAACCTTCCATCTATTCACACTTTCAGCAGTCAATCCTTTCACTCTTCCATCCAACCTTTGCCCATTACATCTATTAATCCTGGCATACACCCATCCAGTTATTATTTCACCCATTCACCTTTCTCCAATCTTTCCTTTCACATTTCCTTCCTTCGTGCCACCCTCCTTTCACCTCTGGTTCTTTTTTCTCTATCTACTCATCTTTTTCTCTCATCCTTACTTCTTTTTTCATAACTTTCTTTCTCATGCTCATTGTTTTTCTATGTGTTCCTCTCTCTGGTTTCCTGTAATTCGTGTTTTTCTCTCTGTATTTTCTTCCCAGTGCATGCCCGTAAACGCTAACAACCCTCTCTACTGGTATTTCGTAGCAGTGCTATTTATCGACATTTTATTTGCAGACCTGTAGACATAAGAAGCCCAAATATATCCAATTAATGTTTATGTGGGCCTAGTTCACCAGCTTATCCGGCCCAGTGACTGCCCCCACTTAAGCTGGTAAAGTGGGGGTTCGTTCCCTAAGCCGCCATCCACCAAGATTACTTAGTAGTCAAAGATGAAACGAAGAACATTTTGGGCTGGTGAGGGGAGCTTTGCATACACATCATCATCATTAGATTCTCGAGCAGAAGAAACGATGCACTAGGCACAACTACCGGACTCGCAGTCTCTGGTTAAATGAATGCATCAGATTCCTCAGGATTAACTTTGGTATCCGATCTCCAGATAAACTCAGTTCTATTGGTGGGCTAGTCAGCATTGTCCTTCTTGTGGGTATATAATTTGCCCAGCGCAGGCTAGCTCTAGCCGTGTGTGGGGCTGTTATTATTCTATGTGGTTCAGTTCTGTCTGTGTTGGTTCTAGCCCAGTGCTAGGCAGTTCTTTCACAGAACAAGGGTGGTTTTCTTTCTGGCATCACCAAACTGTTAGACCCAGTGGCGTCACTGGAGTTGGTGTCACCCGGTGCGGGTAACTCATGGTGTCACCCCCTCACGACTTACCGCATGGACCACCTCTGTCGGAAAAGTATGGCGCTAGGTACTGTCTTACTCCCTCTAGCTCCCTCTCTCTGTCTTACTCCCTCTAGGTCCCTCTCCCTCTGTCTTACTCCCTCTAGCTCCCTCTCTCTGTCTTGCTCCCTCTAGCTCCATCTCTTACTCCTTCTAGCTCCCTCTCTCTCTGTCTTACTCCCTCTAGCTCCCTCTCTCTCTGTCTTACTCCCTCTAGCTCCCTCTCTCTCTGTCTGACTCCCTCTAGCTCCCGCTCTCTCTCTCTTACTCCCTCTAGCTCCTGCTCTCTCTCTTACTCCCTCTAGCTCCCTCTCTCTCTCTTACTCCCTCTAGCTCCCTCTCTCTCTGTCTTGCTCCCTCTAGCTCCCTCTCTCTGTTTTACTCCCTCTAGCTCCCTCTCTCTCTCTGTCTTGCTCCCTCTAGCTCCCTCTCTCTGTCTTACTCCCTCTAGCTTCCTCTCTCTCTGTCTTACTCCCTCTAGCCCCCTCTCTCTTACTCCCCCTAGCTCCCTCTCTCTCTCTTACTCCCTCTAGCCCCCTCTCTCTCTGTCTTGCTCACTCTAGCTCTCTCTCTCTCTCGGTCTTACTCCCTCTAGCTCCCTCTCACTCTGTCTTGCTCCCTCTAGCTCCCTCTCTCTCTCTTACTCCCTCTAGCCCCCTCTCTCTGTCTAGTGCCCTCTAGCTCCCTCTCTCTCTGTCTTACTCCCTCTAGCTCCCTCTCTCTGTCTAGCTCCCTCTCTCTCTGTCTTGCTCCCTCTGTCTCCCTCTCTCTCTGTCTTACTCCCTCTAGCTCCCCCTCTCTTTGTCTTACTCCCTCTAGCTCCCTCTCCCTCTGTCTTACTCCCTCTAGCTCCCTCTCTCTGTCTTGCTCCCTCTAGCTCCCCCTCTCTCTCTCCCTTACTCCCTCTAGCTCCCGCTCTCTCTCTTACACCCTCTAGCTCCCTCTCTCTCTTACTCCCTCTAGCTCCCTCTCTCTCTCTCTTACTCCCTCTAGCTCCCTCTCTCTGTTTTACTCCCTCTAGCTCCCTCTCTCTCTGTCTTGCTCCCTCTAGCTCCCTCTCTCTGTCTTACTCCCTCTAGCTTCCTCTCTCTCTGTCTTACTCCCTCTAGCCCCCTCTCTTACTCCCTCTAGCTCCCTCTCTCTGTCTTACTCCCTCTAGGTCCCTCTCCCTCTGTCTTACTCCCTCTAGCTCCCTCTCTCTGTCTTGCTCCCTCTAGCTCCATCTCTTACTCCTTCTAGCTCCCTCTCTCTCTGTCTTACTCCCTCTAGCTCCCTCTCTCTGTGTCTTACTCCCTCTAGCTCCCTCTCTCTCTGGCTGACTCCCTCTAGCTCCATCTCCCTGTCTTACTCCCGCTAGCTCCCGCTCTCTCTCTCTTACTCCCTCTAGCTCCTGCTCTCTCTCTTACTCCCTCTAGCTCCCTCTCTCTCTCTTACTCCCTCTAGCTCCCTCTCTCTCTGTCTTGCTCCCTCTAGCTCCCTCTCTCTGTTTTACTCCCTCTAGCTTCCTCTCTCTCTGTCTTACTCCCTCTAGCTCCCTCTCTCTCTCTTACTCCCTCTAGCTCCCTCTCTCTCTGTCTTGCTCCCTCTAGCTCCCTCTCTCTGTTTTACTCCCTCTAGCTTCCTCTCTCTCTGTCTTACTCCCTCTAGCCCCCTCTCTCTTAGTCCCTCTAGCCCCCCCCTCTCTCTGTCTTGCTCACTCTAGCACTCTCTCTCTCTCGGTCTTACTCCCTCTAGCTCCCTCTCACTCTGTTTTGCTCCCTCTAGCTCCCTCTCTCTCTCTTACTCCCTCTAGCCCCCTCTCTCTGTCTAGTGCCCTCTAGCTCCCTCTCTCTCTGTCTTACTCCCTCTAGCTCCCTCTCTCTGTCTAGCTCCCTCTCTCTCTGTCTTGCTCCCTCTAGCTCCCTCTGTCTACCTCTCTCTCTGTCTTACTCTCTCTAGCTCCCTCTCTCTTTGTCTTACTCCCTCTAGCTCCCTCTCCCTCTGTCTTACTCCCTCTAGCTCCCTCTCTCTGTCTTGCTCCCTCTAGCTCCCCCTCTCTCTCTCTCTTACTCCCTCTAGCTCCCGCTCTCTCTCTTACACCCTCTAGCTCCCTCTCTCTCTTACTCCCTCTAGCTCCCTCTCTCTCTCTCTTACTCCCTCTAGCTCCCTCTCTGTGTTTTACTTCCTCTAGCTCCCTCTCTCTCTGTCTTGCTCCCTCTAGCTCCCTCTCTCTGTCTTACTCCCTCTAGCCCCCTCTCTTACTCCCTCTAGCTCCCTCTCTCTTACTCCCTCTAACCCCCTCTCTCTCTGTCTTGCTCCCTCTACTTCTCTCTCTCTCTGTCTTACTCCCTCTAGCTCCCTCTCACTCTGTCTTGCTCCCTCTAGCTCCCTCTCTCTCTCTTACTCCCTCTAGCTCCCTCTCTCTGTCTAGCGCTCTCTGTCTTACTCCCTCTAGCTCCCTCTCTCTGTCTAGCTCCCTCTCTCTCTGTGTTGCTCCCTCTAGCTCCCTCTGTCTCCCTCTCTCTGTCTTACTCCCTCTAGCCCCCCTCTCCCTGTCTTACTCCCTCTAGCTCCCTCTCTCTCTCTGTCTTACTCCCTCTAGCTCCCTCTGTCTGTCTAGCTCTCTCTCTCTCTTACTCCCTCTAGCTCCCTCTCCCTCTGTCTTGCTCCCTCTCTCTCTAAATCCCTCTAGCTCCCTCTCTCTGTCTAGCTCCCTCTCTCCCTATCTTACTCCCTCTAGCTCCCTCTGTCTCCCTCTCTGTCTTACTCCCTCTAGCTCCCTCTCTCTCTCTCTCTTACTCCCTCTTGCTCCCTCTCTCTCTGTCTTACTCCCTCTAGCTCCCTCTCTCTGTCTTACTCCCTCTAGCTCCCTCTCTCTCTGTCGTACTCCCTCTAGCTCCCTCTCTCTTACTCCCTCTAGCTCCCTCTCTGTCTTGCTCCCTCTAGCTCCTTCTCTCTCCGTCTTGCTCCGTCTAGCACCCTCTCTCTGTCTTACTCCCTCTAGCTCCCTCTCTCTCCGTCTTAGTCCCTCTAGCTCCCTCTCTCTTACTCCCTCTAGCTCCCTCTCTGTCTTACTCCCTCTAGCTCCCCCTCTCTCTGCCGTACTCCCTCTAGCTCCCTCTCTCTTACTCCCTCTAGCTCCCTCTCTGTCTTGCTCCCTCTAGCTCCCTCTCTCTCTCTTACTCCCTCTAGCTCCCTCTCTCTGTCTTACTCCCTCTAGCTTCCTCTCTCTCTGTCTTACTCCCTCTAGCCCCCTCTCTCTTACTCCCCCTATCTCCCTCTCCCTCTCTCTCTCTTACTCCCTCTAGCCCCTCTCTCTCTGTCTTGCTCACTCTAGCTCTCTCTCTCTGTCTTACTCCCTCTAGCTCCCTCTCTCTCTTACTCCCTCTAGTCCCCTCTCTCTGTCTAGTGCCCTCTAGCTCCCTCTCTCTCTGTCTTACTCCCTCTATCTCCCTCTCTCTGTCTAGCTCCCTCTCTCTCTGTCTTGCTCCCTCTAGCTCCCTCTGTCTCCCTCTCTCTCTGTCTTACTCCCTCTAGCTCCCTCTCTCTTTGTCTTACTCCCTCTAGCTCCCTCTCCCTCTGTCTTACTCCCTCTAGCTCCCTCTGTCTGTCTTGCTCCCTCTAGCTCCCTCTCTTACTCCTTCTAGCTCCCTCTCTCTCTGTCTTACTCCCTCTAGCTCCCTCTCTGTCTTACTCCCTCTAGCTCCCACTCACTCTCTCTCTTACTCCCTCTAGCTCCCGCTCTCTCTCTTACACCCTCTAGCTCCCTCTCTCTCTCTTACTCCCTCTAGCTCCCTCTCTCTCTCTCTTACTCCCTCTAGCTCCCTCTCTCTCTGTCTTGCTCCCTCTAGCTCCCTCTCTCTGTCTTACTCCCTCTAGCTTCCTCTCTCTCTGTCTTACTCCCTCTAGCCCCCTCTCTTACTCCCTCTAGCTCCCTCTCTCTTACTCCCTCTAACCCCCTCTCTCTCTGTCTTGCTCCCTCTAGCTCTCTCTCTCTCTGTCTTACTCCCTCTAGCTCCCTCTCTCTGTCTAGCGCTCTCTGTCTTACTCCCTCTAGCTCCCTCTCTCTGTCTAGCTCCCTCTCTCTCTGTCTTGCTCCCTCTAGCTCCCTCTGTCTCTCTCTCTCTGTCTTACTCCCTCTAGCTCCCTCTCTCTCTGTCTTACTCCCTCTAGCTCCCTCTCTCTGTCTAGCTCCCTCTCTCTCTCACTCCCTCTAGCTCCCTCTCCCTCTGTCTTGCTCCCTCTAGCTCCCTCTCTCTATATCTTAATCCCTCTAGCTCCCTCTCTCCCTATCTTACTCCCTCTAGCTCCCCCTGTCTCCCTCTCTGTCTTACTCCTTCTAGCTCCCTCTCTCTCTGTCTTACTCCCTCTTGCTCCTTCTCTCTTTGTCTTACTCCCTCTAGCTCCCTCTCTCTGTCTTACTCCCTCTAGCTCCCTCTCTCTCTGCCTTACTCCCTCTAGCTCCCTCTCTCTTACTCCCTTTAGCTCCCTCTCTGTCTTGCTCCCTCTAGCTCCTTCTCTCTCTCTCTTACTCCCTCTAGCTCCCTCTCCCTCTGTCTTGATCCCTCTAGCTCCCTCTCTCTCTATCTTAATCCCTCTAGCTCTCTCTCTCTCTGTCTAGCTCCCTCTCTCCCTATCTTACTCCCTCTAGCTCCCCCTGTCTCCCTCTCTGTCTTACTCCCTCTAGCTCCCTCTCTCTCTGTCTTACTCCCTCTTGCTCCCTCTCTCTCTGTCTTACTCCCTCTAGCTCCCTCTCTCTGTCTTACTCCCTCTAGCTCCCTCTCTCTCTGTCTTACTCCCTCTAGCTCCCTCTCTCTTACTCCCTCTAGCTCCCTCTCTGTCTTGTTCCCTCTAGCTCCTTCTCTCTCTGTCTTGCTCCGTCTAGCTCTTCTCTCTGTCTTACTCCCTCTAGCTCCCTCTCTCTCCGTCTTAGTCCCTCTAGCTCCCTCTCTTTGCCTTGCTCCCTCTAGCTCCCTCTCTCTCTCTTACTCCCTCTAGCTCCCTCTCTCTCTGTCTTGCTCGCTCTAGCTCCCTCTCTCGCTGTCTTACTCCCTCTAGCTCCCTCTGTCTCCCTCGCTCTGTCTTACTCTCTCTAGCTCCCTCTCTCTCTGTCTTACTTCCTCTAGCTACCTCTGTCTCCCTCTCTGTCTTACTCCCTCTAGCTCCCTCTCTCTCTGTCTTACTCTCTCTAGCTCCCTCTCTCTCTTTGTTACTCCCTCTTGCTTCCTCTCTCTCTGTCTTGCTCTCTCTAGCGCCCTCTCTCTTTGTCTTACTCCCTCTGTCTCCCTCTCTCTCTTACTCCATCTGTCTTCCCTGGATTTGTATAAACAAGAGTGGGAGCAACAGGTGGCACTGTAGTGAAGAGCAAGCTGAAATTTGGAACTGGTTCACTGGAAAACTGAAGACTGCAAGATACTGAAAAATAGGAAACCATGCACCCTCAGATGAGCTATGCTGCTATAGAGTTGCCTTGTGAGCAAAGAAAATTGCAGTCAAGCATTGCAGATCTCCTGCGAGACGCTGGCGAGTGTGAACAGCATGAGGAACAAGCTTGCACAGGGAGCGACTGTAAAGGTGAGAGCAGAGGCGAGGCTGCAGTGCAGATTGGTGTCACCCCATGGGTTGGTGTCACCCGGTGTGGGCCGCACCCCCCTAGTGACGCCACTGGTTAGACCACTCAGTTCCATTGGTCGGTCCAAAGTAAGATGAGGGTGATGTTGCAGGAAAGAAGATACAAATCCATGGGCGTCCGCAGGGGGGGGCAAGGAGGGGCGCTTGCCCCCCCCTGGAGCGACCCTCCTTGCCCCCCCCCTGCAGACGCCCATGAAAACCGTGACTTCAAGAAGGGGTTCTCACTCTCTTTCCTCTCCTTTCTTTTATTTGCTTCCCTGGGAAATGGATCCAAAAGATAAAGACACTTTTGCTGGAAATGTCGTATTTTTCTGACATTTTATTTCCAAAGTGCAGCATTGGGAATAAAAGGCTAAAAATATGAAAAATAGATAAATAACTAAATAAATTAAGACAGAGTGGTAGCAAACTGGCCAAACCGATTTTATTCACACTGAAACACATTAGCGCCACTTTTACAGAGTTTGCCAGTGAAGCGCTATTTTTGTTTTCTTGTCTTTGTTTTCCCTGGACTTGGAACTAGTGCACCAATCCTGGAGGGACTGTAATGTGTGGATTGGAAAACAAAATGTGTGCTGCGGCTCTGCGTCCAGGGATGTGGTCTACTGCTCGACATTCTACTCCTGAGGCTTGAGCCGGGAGGTTATTTTAACTTGCACTGCTTTTGATTTTAAAAATTGTATTGCTTTTCCCCGTGTGTCCTCTCCCCTGACCCCCTGGCACTCGATCTGTTCTCGCGCTGACATTACCTTAGCGGCGGACAAGATAATCGTGATTGTGCCCGACCTCAAATTTCCTCTTAGTTTGGCGGCAGATTACTTGCTTTGCCCCCGTGGGTGTGGCCGATTCACAGGCCGTCATCTGGTGGGGACTAACTAGGTATCTGAACTAAAGAAAGCACAGCGGCCATCTTTGTGAGGGCTCGCACTGCCCGTCGCGCGTCCGACTGCATAAAAGCATACGTCAATGGCTCCGCGCAGCGGACGCGCATTGCGGGCGCGCCGAAGTCAAGCCTGAGTCCTGCCCGTCTGCGCCCGTACGCGACCGACCGGGGCACGGGGCAGGACTCTATGCCCCCACAGAAAAACCGCTAGAGACAGTCTGGGAGGATCATCATCAGATAATCCACTACTCAAAATCGACCCTATTCGAACTTGGTAAGACCTTCACCAAATCATGCCTCCACACCATAGACCCAATCATGATACCAGCGTCCTGTAAAATATGCCACAAATCAATTCCCACAGCAAATAACATCGTTGCCCCGACAACCAAATTAAAAATGATGATGCTTAATTGCGGATCAATGATAAAACATAAAACTGAAATACACGATTTATTACAGAAACATGACTTCGATGTAATGTTTCTCACAGAAACTTGGTTGGAGGAATCTTCCTCCCCCGACATCTTAGAGACAGTGCCCTCGAACTACAGTTTTCTAAGAATCGATAGGCATAAACAACGAGGTGGAGGACTCGCACTCATATGCAAAAAGGAGTTAGAATGTTCCCTCACTAATAAGGCCATCATAAATAGTGAATGTGGTACATTCTCTATAAAACTGAAATCAACTACGACCATTACTGGGCTCCTTATATACCGCCCTCCTGGCACCTCAACCCCTTTCTGCAACCAACTCATAGAAGCATCTACCCAGTTAGCTATAAGACATAATAATCTTATGATCTTAGGTGACCTCAATCTTCATTTTGAAGATAGCAATGCAAAAGAGGCACAAATACTTAAGACAGCACTGTACTCGCTGGGAATAAAATTGTTATCCACCAACCCGACTCACCAACAAGGTCACCTCCTTGACCCAATTTTTGCTACTTGGGAAGGAATTGAAATTTTCCCCCCTACCCCGCTAATTTGGTCCGACCATTATATGATCACTTTTGACATATTTACTAATATTACCAATAACGCTCCAGACAAATTATCACCACTGAAGCGTCGCAATTGGAAAAACTACACCCCTGATCGATTTATCAGCGCATTAGAGGAACACCCCCCCCCCCACAGGTCAGTCCTTACAAGACACATGGAATAACTATGAATTATGGCTAGGCAAGGCATTAGACAAAATTGCCCCGTGGACCTTTAAACCTCCAGTGAGAAGAACCAAATCAGAGCTTTGGTACTCTGAGAAATTAAAAATCGCAAAGGCCCAATGCAAAGCGACAGAACGCAAATGGAGAAAAAGCTACACTCCCGAACTTAAGGAAATTTATAGATTTGAACTAAAAAAATACCAAAAAATGGTGAGAGAAGAAAAAAGTGTCTTCTTCAAAAACAGAATTGAAGAGGCAGATAACCCTACAAAGGAACTGTTCCGTATCTATAAAGAACTAACAGACACCACACGCTTAGACACTCAAGACACATATTCCAACGATATATGTGAACAAATAGCAGATTTCTTCGTCGAAAAAGTCGAGAAAATTCATGCTACTTTCCCCAAACCCACTAAATTAGGAAAGGAGGTAGTGACTAAAGACTTCCCTACTCAAAATTCCAAACTTACCACTTTCACTATACCTGACAAAAAATATCTTATCAATATCATCAATGGTATTCATTCAGGTTCTCCTAGTGATGTGTGCCCATTGGCAAAAAGTAAGGACATCATGGAAAACTTTCTCATAGATCATATTAGAAACATGATAACCCTATCCTTTCAAGAATGTAAGGTACCGGAGGCTTGGAAAGCAGCGCAAGTCATACCCTTAAAAAAAAAAAAACAATATCCCTATTACTCAGTTCCAAAACCTCAGGCCTATCTCTCTTTTGCCACAATGTGCCAAAATAATAGAAAAAATAGTTAATAAACAGCTTATGGCATTCCTAGAAAAGGAAACTATACTCCACCCCTCCCAATCGGGTTTTAGACCTGGCTATTCCACAGAATCAGCGGTTCTGTACTCCACGGAATGTATCCGTAGGATGGTGGACGAGGGAGAGACAGCAGCGTTGGTCATGTTAGACCCAAGCGCAGCATTTGATACTGTGCTTCACTCAACGCTGCTGTCCCGGCTCTCGGACATAGGAGTAAAAGACCAGGCACTAGCTTGGCTCGAATCTTTTCTCACCAAAAGATCGTTTCAGCTGCACTGCCCACCCTTTAAATCATCTTCTCGAAGCGTTAGCCATGGGGTTCCACAGGGCTCCAGTTTGAGCCCTACCTTATTCAACATCTATATGGAACCCCTGGCTCACGTTGTAGAGAATTTTGGGGTGGGCATTGTCAGCTATGCCGACGACACCCAATTAATGTTCAAACTTACACCAGACAGCGAGGATTATGCCACCAATTTCTCTAACTGCATGGCTGCTGTAGCCACCTGGATGAACAATAATTGCCTCCGCTTAAATGGAGACAAGACAGAGGTGTTGGTGGTGGGGAACAAAACATCCATATGGTCCCAGGCATGGTGGCCCTCGGTCCTGGGAGAACTCCCCTGCCCTGTAGAAAAGGTCAAAAACTTAGGGGTCATGCTTGACACGGACCTTTCGGGCAAATCCCAAGTCAGCAAAATAACAGGCAAGTGCTTTGGCACACTAAAGACCCTGCGGAAAATCATTGACCTAATCCCCATCGGAGCCAGAAAGATCATTGTACACGCCCTCATAACACCCCATCTAGATTACGGAAACGTTCTTCTATTAGGCCTTAACCAGAACAGCTTACATCAGCTACAATGCATTCAAAATGCTGCCGCTCGCATGGTGTTGGGTCTTCCCAATAGAACCTCTTCCAAAGCTGCCCTTTCTAAATTGCATTGGCTCCCCATCAGGGAAAGAATCAGATATAAGAGCCTCTGCTATGCCCATCGGATTGCCAATAATAAGGGACCCATCTACCTCAGAAGTCTCTTGACCATCCATCGCCCGATTAGAGACTTAAGATCATCTGGTATGATGCAATTCAAACTTCCCCGCATCTCCAGAGCGAAAATGGGGGGTAGATCCTTTCGCTACCAAGCAGTGAAACATTGGAATGCCCTCCCAGTGCATCTGCGGATGGAACCCTCGGAAACTCTATTTAGAGCTAAACTGAAAACTCACCTCTTCCCGCAATAAATTTATGTTATGATTTCTTTCCATCTCCTTCCCTCTGAAAGTTTTTTGTTAGTAGTAAGCGCGGGGATACACAGTTTTGTGCAGCCATGCGCTTTACAAATGTCTTATTATTATTATTATTACCCTACTGCTTACGTTTTGTTAGGATATAAGCAATGGCCATTGAAATGGGTCCATTCAGGGCCCTGTAGTCGTGTCCTTAACTTTTCAGGCAAAAGCACTCACTGATTTCTGAATAGTGAGTGCAAAAACATTAAGGTAACCATGTTGTTCCTGCTTAAATTTCCCATGGTTTGCTAAATTTTGCATTCCCTATAAGTGTTTGCTTTTTCCAGGATGTTGTTACTTTTTTTTTGTAGGCCGCATATTGCTCTTGTCTAGTGCGTAATTTAAATTGAGCCGCATCCAGGTGTTTATAGCGGGCAACAATTGGGTTGTAGTTGATAACAGTGGGAGTTTTTCTCAGTGGGGCAGTACGGTGTTCAGTGGGGGAGAGGATGTGGCACTATGGTCAGAGCTGCTGAATTTGGAACTGGGAACCAGGTTCAGCCTTAATAACCAGTCCACCAGACCACTCTCCTGCGAGAGCACAATCACATGCTAGACCTTAGAAGGCTTCGCAACACCTTAGAAGTCCTGGTGTCTTCGCATCAGCAGGTGGACCCAAGCATGACAAGTGTAGGTTAACCTTCAAGTCTTGTCCACCACTATCCATACTGAAGTTCACCTCCAGTCTTGCGGGCAGGCCTATGAAGCAGCACACACTAGAACAACAGTCACTGAGGTCACAGGACCCTGGAGAACGGCCAGCTCTAGGGCAGTGCAACCTGTGTGACCGCACCGGGTGCTGACTTTAGGTGGAGGCATCATGTTTGCAAGTATATTATGGTTTTAAAAAAGCTTGATGCCTCCTTCCTGGCCTTCGATTCAGAAAAGGGGGTGGTGATGAACAGAGTGTCTGAATTAAGCAGACCACTCTTACCCAGTCCAAAGATCAGGGCTTGATCCATCACCGTTATTTAGCTCACTGCCCCATCCCAGCTCAGAACCTGGCTATATGCAAATTAGTCTGTCCCTGGCCCAGTGCATCATGGGAACAGGGCGGACCAAACTACCAAGCCAATTCTTCACCAGAAAGGAGACAAGCTTCCGGGGACCGGTTTCTGGCATTTCAGCCGTCGTCGGCCCGGCTTGCTTGAATCCTGATGGAGCAGTGAGCAAGGGACTCATGTCTGAGTATACCCTGCCACACCTATAGTGGCCAAAAACGATTCAGAAAAGGGGGTGGTGATGAACAGAGTGTCTGAATTAAGCAGACCACTCTTACCCAGTCCAAAGATCAGGGCTTGATCCATCACCGTTATTTAGCTCACTGCCCCATCCCAGCTCAGAACCTGGCTATATGCAAATTAGTCTGTTATGTTATGTTATGTTAAGCTGTTTTATAGCGCGCACAATTACTGCCGGAGTATCCTGGCGCGGAAGAAGGAAAAAGGGAAGTATAGCAGCAGAGCCCTGAAGTAACATAACAATTTACACAGCTAATCTAAACAAATGGGTTTTTAGTGCTTTCTTAAAAGCCGTGAAGTCCACCGTACTGCGCAAAGAGACTGGGAGCGCATTCCATGCTCGCGCAGCTCTCACTGTCACAGAGTGCCCACCCAGCCGGATGCGCCGAAAACGCGGTACTTGCAAGAGGTGTTGAGATGCTGAACGCAGATCTCGGTTGGGAGTGTACCGCAGGAATCGTTTCATCAGATAGGCGGGACCGCGCCCATTGATGGCTTTGTGGGCCAAAGTCAAGATTTTGAAGGTAATTCGATGCTGCACCGGAAGCCAATGCAAGCTCTCCAGGTAACTCCTAACGCTGATCCGCTTGGAGATATTCCCCAATAGTCTAGCGGTAGCGTTCTGAATAACCTGGAGCCGCCCTATCAAGTAAGCCGGAGAGACACTAAACAGAGCGTTAGCGTAGTCCAGGCGCGAGAGAATTGAAGCTCTCGCGACTGACTCGCGGGCAGAGGCCGGCAGAAGCGGAAAAAACTTTCTGAGAGACTTCAAGGTCCCAAAGCAGCCTCCAGTGAGCCTCTTAATGTGCCCCTAAAAACGGAGGTCCTCCCCGAACCAGACCCCGAGGTTCTTGGCCAAGGTGTTTGAGGCACCTGGAATGGGGAAGCCATCTGGCCACAATAGTGACCTGAAGTCAGGGGGAAACTGGCCATAGAGCAGGATTTCAGTCTTGTCCTCATTACACTTCAATTGTGATGACGCTAGCCAATTGAAGACTGAGGACAGACAATTTTGGATCTGCTTTGTATCCAGTGCCTCACCTGGCCAAGTGAACAACAACTGCGTGTCGTCCGCGTATGCTATAACTTTGGCTCCCCAATGTTCGGCTAGTTCAATCAGGGGGGTTAGATATATATTAAAGAGCAAGGGGCTCAATGTCGAGCCCTGCGGGACCCCTGTCCGGAGTGGTCTAGCCGAAGATGAAAACGGAGGGAGCCAAACCTGTTGAGATCTAGCCAACAGAAATGAGCTCAGCCAGTCCAAAGCAAGATCACAAATACCGATGTCGGCGAGCCTGGACAGGAGGCGTTGGTGGGGAACCGTGTCAAACGCGGCAGAGAGGTCCAATAAAATTAGAGCCACTCTGCCGCCC
The DNA here is from genome assembly GCF_964261635.1 of Lissotriton helveticus. NCBI lineage: Eukaryota > Metazoa > Chordata > Amphibia > Caudata > Salamandridae > Lissotriton > Lissotriton helveticus. Next base: position 688,232,151 of record NC_136068.1, on the reverse strand, counting down.
CCATCCAAACATTCCCTGACCGCCTCAGAGACTTCCACCAGGGCCGACTCCGTACTGTGGGCAGTGCGGAACCCGGATTGAGCCTCGTGAAGAGCTCCAGATCCTTCCACAAACTCATTAAGCTGTTGGAAGGCCAGCCTCTCACCGATTTTAGCCAAGGCAGGAAGCAGCGATATAGGCTGATAATTGGTCAGTACCGCCGGATCAGCGCCGGCCTTTTTCAGCAGAGGTAGGAGCTTAGCTTGTTTCCACTCTGCAGGCAGACTGGCAGCTTTGAAGGAGAGGCCAACTAAGTGCGACACCTCCTCAACCACCACATCAGCAACAGCGGCCAACACTCTTGCTGGACAGGGGTCAGAGGGAGACCCCGATTTCAAAGACTTGATCACGGCAAGAGTGTCAGTGATAGAAGGTGGAACAAACTCCGTCAGCTTGGTCGAGAGAACCTTCCGAGGAAGAGAGAAGTCCTGCGGGTTAACAAACGGACTGGTAGCAGCAAAGTTTGACTGAATAGCCGCTATTTTGTCCACAAAAAACCCAGACAGGCTCTCACACCAATCTTTCGAAGCTGGAACTATCCGCTGCTCCGCGCAGGGGGCCAGAAAGCTATTCACAATTGAAATAATCTCCCGACTGTTATTATTAGCTTTAGCAATTCGGTTGGCGTAATAGATACCTTTGGCCTTTTTAATACTGGCATAATAAATTTTCTGTTCCTTACGCAGTATTTCCTTGGCCAGAGGGCAGTACGATTGACGCCAATCCCGCTCGAGTCTTTTACAGGACTGTTTATGGAGACGTAACTCCTGGGAGAACCAGGGTTGTGAGGCGGTGGAGCGCAGTTTACCTCCCCTTCCTTTAGAAGAGGTCGAAACCCCCGCAACCATCCACTCATTGAAGGACGACACTGCTGTAGTGAGATCTTTACCCAGCGCAGGCCGATTCTCAACTAGGGTGGCCACCAGAGTTTCGTTATTGATTTTATTGGCACACCATGATTTAATCCTCGCAGAGGGAGTCCCCTGAGATGACCAAGCAAACCTAATTAGCTGATGGTCGGACCACGGCAAAGGTTCAGGAGCATCAGCCTGGAGGAGAAAATTGGAGCAGATCACATCCAGGGTGTGCCCCCCCGAGTGCGTGGGTAGAGAGACCCACTGAGACAGGTGCACAAAATCCAAAAAGTCTAGAAAGCTTTTGCTCTCCGGGAGACCCACCTCATCAATATGAATGTTGAAGTCGCCCAGAAGCAAAAAGCTCGGAAATCTGAGGGCTCGGGGGGTACAAAGCTCAGTCAGAGCCGTAAGAAACGCACCCACAGGTCCTGGGGGCCGATAAACCAGGGAACCCCCAAGGGTAAAGTGCGGGGAGAGAACCACAGAAAAATTCATAACTTCGCCCCCCACCAGGGTTATCGGGGGTCTACCTGAAGAGTTAATGAATCTCTGAGAATAATAGCGACACCCCCCCTCTTCCCAGTGCTCTGTCCCTCCTATGTATTTTGTAGCCACGTGGGACCGCTAGCTCGACATCCGGGGCACTGGCCTCAGTGAGCCAGGTCTCCGTCACAAACAAAAAATCGAGCGGGCTGTCGACAAGCAGCTCAAAAATATCAGCAGCATGTTTACACATCGACCGCGCGTTGACTAGGGCGGCCGAGAAAACATGGGGGACTGGCTCCCGTGCAGAAGGGGTGGAGAGAGTATCCAAACAGCAAAAACCACAGATCGAACACGGGTTGAGCCATGGACAGTTCACTACAGCGCCTCCCGCATCCAAACATCCTGCAGGACGTAGAGACAACAACTGCTCCCTAGTGTACCTGACTGCAAGGTCTTGCACAGTCCAAGGCTGTTGAACAGCCCGCTCTGCGTCTGTCACGGCCGAGGCGCGGACGGGCGCAGACGGGCTGACCTTTGGCTTACCTTCGGCGCGCCTTAGGCGCGCCCGCCACGCGCGGGCGCTGTGCGACAGGAAAGGCATGGTAATTTATGGCAGAGCGTCACTCCCCCAGCTAGACCGCTGCCACAGGTTTCAGCCGGGGAGAGGACTCCTGCTAAGATGGCCGCCCACCCTCCACACAAACGGCACACAGCCGCGATGGAACAGGGTCGGGTAGGCTCACACAATACACAGCAACTGTCAGGTAAGTTTAAAACATCCCCACAGCGTTTCTACAATTTATTTAGCTGCCCTCAGCAGAGAGACAAACAGACTCGAAAAGCGAGTCAGATGAGTGAGAAATAAAAAGCCCCAAAGTCGCAATCACAGTGGGTTTCAAAATGATTTTAAAAGTTATTTAAGATCTTAGCACATGCGAGCAAAACGAGAAGCGGTTTGATAATGAGCGCTGCCACCACTCACTCTCACCGCCCAGTGCTTAGTCCAGCAGCTGATTTATGGCAGAGCGTCACTCCCCCAGCTAGACCGCTGCCACAGGTTTCAGCGGGGAGAGGACTCCTGCTAAGATGGCCGGCCGCCCTCCACACAAACGGTCCCTGGCCCAGTGCATCATGGGAACAGGGCAGACCAAACTACCAAGCCAATTCTTCACCAGAAAGGAGACAAACTTCCGGGGACCGGTTTCTGGCATTTCAGCCGTCGTCGGCCCGGCTTGCTTGAATCCTGATGGAGCAGTGAGCAAGGGACTCATGTCTGAGTATACCCTGCCACACCTATAGTGGCCAAAAACGATTCAGAAAAGGGGGTGGTGATGAACAGAGTGTCTGAATTAAGCAGACCACTCTTACCCAGTCCAAAGATCAGGGCTTGATCCATCACCGTTATTTAGCTCACTGCCCCATCCCAGCTCAGAACCTGGCTATATGCAAATTAGTCTGTCCCTGGCCCAGTGCATCATGGGAACAGGTCACACCAAACTACCGAGCCAATTCTTCACCAGAAAGGAGACAAGCTTCCGGGGACCGGTTTCTGGCATTTCAGCCGTCAGCCCGGCTTGCTTGAATCCTGATGGAGCAGTGAGCAAGGGACTCATGTCTGAGTATACCCTGCCACACCAATAGTGGCCAAAAACGATTCAGAAAAGGGGGTGGTGATGAACAGAGTGTCTGAATTAAGCAGACCACTCTTACCCAGTCCAAAGATCAGGGCTTGATCCATCACGGTATAAAAAACGGTTTTGGATCTAGCCCTGATCTCTTGACTGGGTGAGAGTATTCTGCTTAATTCAGAAACTCTGTCCATCACCACCCCTTGTTGTTAAATATTTTGTCCACCCTAAGCGTGGAAGGGTATACTCAGATGTGAGTCCCTTGCTCATTGCACCATCAGGATTCAAGCAAGCCGGGCCGACGACGGCTGAAATGGCAGAAACCGGTCCCCGGAAGCTTGTTTCCTTCCCAGTGTAAGAATTGGCTTGGTAGTTTGGTTTGCCCTGTTCCCATCACGCACTGGGACAGGAACAAACTAATTTGCATATAGCCAGGTTCTGAACTGGGATGGTGCAGTGAGCTAAAAAACGGTGTTGGATCTAGCCCTGATCTCTTGACTGGGTGAGAGTATTCTGCTTAATTCAGAAACTCTGTCCATCACCACCCCTTGTTGTTAAATATCGTTCCTGGCCTTCAGCAATTTTCACCAACAATAAAAATTTCATGATGACTCTGGTGATTAATGTTCTTCCTAGAGAGAGATCAGAATTTTGTCTAGTGGAAGTTTTGACTCATGGAAAGGTAGCTCAGAGGGTTAATGTACCGGCTGCAAAGAACATGCACCATGCAAATCACAAAGTGCACATAATGTACATAGGTCAGTGGGCTACTGCTTTTGTCAGAGAGATCCTTTTGTTACTTGCAGTTTATAAGTTAAAATCCTAACTTAGAACAGTGAGCTATTAACTGTCATCTAAGAGCTGCATACAAACTGCAAGGTATAAATTAGAGCGTTATGTCCCCTTCCCCCCACTCCCTCCCCCAGTCTTTGATTATCCTAATGTCCCAAAAAGTGTTCTTTTGGACAGAAATCAATTCTGATTATTAAGGAGAACCCCCAACCATGGTATTACGTTTTAAATTCCCGGTATTGTGTTTCTCCAGACCAATCACTATAAAACTATACGGCCTACTAGTATTGTTGTCATGTGACTCCTACACCTTGTAGTCCTTAGTCTTATGTAACATTTTCTATACAGTGATTTACACACATATTGATTGTCTCTGTGTAATGTGTGTGATGTAAAGTACTCTGACACCCTACAATGGTATGAGTTGCGCTGTAAATCAAATTAAATGCATCTGAGAGAGAGTGGTTATGGAAACTTGGGGGGCACAGTTAAAGGGTGGTAGTGGGGGAATCCATGGCAGAGGTGGTCATTAGGGGGCACTAACAAACATTAATGCACAGGACACCACCAGTGATATGGCTGACCGTGCCCTTGAGGCCAGTCTGCCTAACCCATAGGTACCTCTATTGGCCTGGTTTCAGCAGTAGTAGCTGCAACTCACCTGGGATTGGCAATGCAGGATTTGCACGCACACCAAACTAAGTTCGCAAACTTACAGTCACCCGGCTTCATTCACAAGCACTTTTAACAGGTGCTGCCTGCTTTGGGGCCACTGGAATTAATTATGCAGCAAAGGATGACAACATTATGCCGTAGTGTTGACTAAATTATGCATTTAAAAAAAGGCTGCCGCGTAATGCAGTATATTTTCAGATATTTTATTATTTTGACGTCTTTACACATGCTAACAGTCTCTGGAAAGATTTTGCCTTATTAGTACCAGTGTATCATACAAAATCAGCAGTGAGAAAGGTGACCAGTCAACCTTTACAATAGGCCATCCACACACGCAAGTCACATTGTATATTAACTTTTGATATGTTTTAGCTACAAACAATTTATTAGTTTAAATGGTCAGATCATGCAGCAGATCTTGCATTATGAGGCAAATATGGCAGAAACGATTCAAAAAGGGGGTGGTGATGGACAGAGTATCTGAATTAAGCAGAACACTCCTACCCAGTCAAAAGATCAGGGCTTGATCCATCACCGTTTTTTAGCTCACTGCACCACCCCAGTTCAGAACCTGGCTACATGCAAATTAGTCTGACCCTGGCCCAGTGCATCATGGGAACAGGGCAGACCAAACTACCAAGCCAATTCTTTACTGGAAAGGAAACAAGCTTCCGTGGACCGGTTTCTGGCATTACAGCCGTCTTCGGCCCGGCTTGCTTGAATCCTGATGGTGCAGTGAGCAAGGGACTCACATCTGAGCATACCCTTCCACACTTGTGGTGGCCAAAACGATTCAAAAAGGGGGTGGTGATGGACAGAGTATCTGAATTAAGCAGAACACTCATACCCAGACAAAAGATCAGGGCTTGATCCATCACCGTTTTTTAGCTCACTGCACCATCCCAGTTCAGAACCTGGCTACATGCAAATTAGTCTGACCCTGGCCCAGTGCATCATGGGAACAGGGCAGACCAAACTACCAAGCCAATTCTTTACTGGAAAGGAAACAAGCTTCCGGGGACCGGTTTCTGGCATTACAGCCGTCTTCGGCCCGGCTTGCTTGAATCCTGATGGTGCAGTGAGCAAGGGACTCACATCTGAGCATACCCTTCCACACTTGTGGTGGCCAAAACGATTCAAAAAGGGGGTGGTGATGGACAGAGTATCTGAATTAAGCAGAACACTCCTACCCAGTCAAAAGATCTGGGCTTGATCCATCACCGTTTTTTAGCTCACTGCACCATCCCAGTTCAGAACCTGGCTACATGCAAATTAGTCTGACCCTGGCCCAGTGCATCATGGGAACAGGGCAGACCAAACTACCAAGCCAATTCTTTACTGGAAAGGAAACAAGCTTCCGGGGACCGGTTTCTGGCATTACAGCCGTCTTCGGCCCGGCTTGCTTGAATCCTGATGGTGCAGTGAGCAAGGGACTCACATCTGAGCATACCCTTCCACACTTGTGGTGGCCAAAACGATTCAAAAAGGGGGTGGTGATGGACAGAGTATCTGAATTAAGCAGAACACTCCTACCCAGTCAAATATGGCAGAGACATCATTTTAGAGAAAACATTTGCAAAATAAGATATTTTGCCATTCATGTTTGAACTGCTGTTGTGGAAAAAGAGAGTAGTGCTGATGACAGAAACTCCATGGCTCGGAGACAAATGGCTTGTGTTTCCACATTTTATCGTATTTGGTACATTCTGTGATTAGAAGCATATCCCACTTTGTGAATATATTTTAATGTCAATAACTCATTATAACCTTAAATAATCATGTGTATCCATTGGTTGATTAAACTGGGCAGTGAAATGCCAAACAAATACTAAAAATTGGGATGTCTGCGCATTCTGGCCACACCTCTGGTTCCACCCACAGATCCAATCCTTTGTTTATTCCCGCCCTTTGATTCTCCGCCCATTGTTCCCCTACTTTTTTTCTCCCACTTCGACCACTGTGTAAGACTCCGTATCCCTGGACCTGTGATGTGCCGCCGCTGAATGCGCTGCATGTGCCACACATTTACGGTGCCGGCTTCCGCATAAGGGAGCTGGCCATTATTGTATCTCTAAACGTGGGCACGTTGTCAGTTTGACATTGACTACACGTAGAGGGACTCTAAGTTTCTTTTAAAAAATATAGCTAACATTTGGACCTATACATTTTATTTTGTATAAATTAATTGAAAGTGTGTAAAATTTAGCACTGCCCGGGGAATTCTAGTAAAGGGAGCACCCACCAATCACTTGCGTTTGTGATTGCTGCATTATTTATTACTAACTTTAACGTTGTGCTTTAACTTTGGATAAAAGTTATCATGAATTCTAGCACCAAGAATCCAATATTGGTAAATATGTGTGCTGGAAATAATCCCTAACATACACTGTGCATACAGTATATTTAATCTGGTGCTTTAATCATAGGCTGTTTTAAAGTATTTTGATGAAAATCGAATCATGCTGAAGATAGCCTTGATTGGTGTTGGATCGAGGGCCCGGAAGTCTGCACACCTAGCAGACAGAGATGAATCACCTTGTCAGAAAGTTTAGCATTTTCCTTATAGGTGGTGTTTGTTGGCCTGTGGCAGGGTCAGTCACATGACCTGGATTCCTGGCATTTAATTGAGTCTATCCCAGTTCTGCGCCCCAGTGTTTCTTATGCCCCACCTGGCACACATCATGTCGGAGGATGGTGATGACGTTAACATCCCCCCCCCCCCCTGGAAAAATGTCTGCGGGCGCCCATGTACAAATCTGGAAAAATTAAGAAAATCGATTACGCAGTGACTCATCTCATGTGAAATAAAGACACATTGAACAATGAAACGTTGAAGATGATGACAAAAGGGGTGAAAAATGTCAGTTCTCGTGCAGCTCTTCCACAGTGTAACAACATTTGTTGCAAATGTGCTATTCAGTCCGGGAGATGTCAGAAGAAACAGTTATCATTTCAATACAGTTTGCTAGATTTCAAGAACTTCCCCTACGCTTTAGAATATTCAGTCCATGACTTCACTGAAAAGGTGAAGTGAATTTAGTGAAATATGAGGCCTTCATGAAAAGGTTGGCTTACATACGACAATAACCATGCTAAATTGTGAACTGCACATTAATATGAAAGCTAGCATATAACTTCAAAATACATTAATAAACAGTTCAATCTGATCATAATTAGTACATATAGGTATAGGGTACTTTGTTTGTGTCATCATTACACTCATAAGACAATGTATTTTAATCTTTGTCGTTTTTGTGTTATCCCACTAATAAATTTATAAAATGCACGCTAAAGGAGTTTCACATAGGCACATTTAAATATATTCATGTAACACCTACTTTTCTTTTGTCATTTTTGGTGCAAGCATTATAACATAGAATAACATTTGGTAACTTTTCAAGTGAATCAAATCCATTAGTATTAAAATCCATGACGTAAGATTGTTCTCCTACATTATTCTAGCACATATAAATGAGTAAAATTAGCATTTCAAAATCAATAATCACATCTATATAATACTTAAGCATATATTATGTCTCAAATCTGTCTTTTCATCTGCATGCTTTTACGATGCAGTATCAGAATTGTATTCGTTGCATCATTTTTATAACGTGGAACTTAACGCACATTTTGTCATCATCTGTGTAAATGTAGCCATAATCATTTCTTTTATCAGTAGAATCATTTGTGTCATGTCTGCTCTATCCCAGCTCTGGCTGGGAGGCCACCACTGCTTTCCAAAGTTTGTATCCCTTTATTGTGCTCAGCTGTTTGCCTGTGATGTATGGTGTTTCCTCTTGTCTGAGGTTGCATAAAGTAGCTAGCTGCTTATGCAGAGCCAACATTCATCAGACAATGCCAGTGAGCGCCTTTCCTTTGTGCAGTGGTTCGTTGTTGTGGTTCAGTCTCTTAGCTCGTTGGTTCTTTCTGTATGCATTGGCACTGTCTCTCTATAGGGTGGTACTGTTTATTTGTGAGCTGATCTTTCCCCTGGCATTTCCTATGTGAAAACTGGTTCGTTGTTCCACGTTTGGGTCAGTTGTGTCCCTGTACGGATAGGCCCCTGCCTGACAGTACTCCATTCCTCCGTACAGTGAGATCTTTTCCTTCTACAAGATGGCTTCCACGGTGTGCAGTGCGGCTCGGTTCTGTCGCTGTTTGGGTCGGTAACAGTTATTTCCCAGTGCAGAGTGGGTCCTGTCGGACAAACCTAACCTTCCACTCTGCAGCCTGTCCCTTTCCTTGTACTTGGTGGCCTCCTCAGAGTGAAGGGTGGCTCACTCCAATGCAACTTTGTTCCACTATATGGGTCCGTTCGGTGGCAGCGCTTATAGGGCCAGCCTGTGTGTCTCTTTTCCCTGTGCTCAGTGATTTGTTTCCATGTTTGACTTGGTTCTGTTTCTTTGCCAGGCTATGTTTTCTCTGGTTCCGACCCTCTGCTCTCAGCACTCCACAGATTCACAGCCAGCCGCTACAGAATTATTTCCCAAACAAAGGGCACGTTTCGAAAATCTCAGTATTTTATTCCAGTCCATTGGCACAAATTGCTTACAGATTGAAGCCTTTCATAAATATTTTACGCTAAATATTGATCCTCAGAGAGGTCAAGAGTAACATATCAACAGATTAATAATGCTATCGACTGTCAAATGTCAATGGCCTAAATGATTGTTTAAAGGTGGTAAATAGTGAATTAGGGCAGTTGATCCGATTTGTTGGAGATGCGTGCACAGGTTTGTTTTTGTTCTGCAATATTTTGGAGTATGAGCTAGTGCTAGGCGCTGTGACGTGTCTCCCTCCTGGAGCCAAGGCTAAAGTCTTAAATGAGGTAGGTTACAATTGTTCTGAGTGAAGCTGCACTGAGTGGAATGCTTGAATTAACTAGAGCCTCTGATAATTACTCTGAGCCACATTCAAGTCCATCGTATTTTTACTCCCTGTGTTTCCACAGACAGGGTCTACCTATATGGAAAACTGCCTTGGTAATGCTCAAGTAGAATCAGTCTCTCTCTAACTGCTGAACACATCCCTTCTCAATTAGAATCACATTTTTATGTTGAGTCTACCAAACATCACAGCGGTGTAGTGGTGATAGATGTACTGCGAGCTTACCAAGCATGTACAGGGACTGGTCACCCAGCCGTTGCTTACCTTTGGTTAGCTTTATTGTCACTCTCATTTGTCTGCTTCTCATTCGTGTCCCAACTTGTCAATATTGATTTGACCTTCTCATGAAGCATAGACTCTTTTGATTGATGGCTTCTGTGCTTCGAGTGCTTGCTTTTTAGGCACTACTTTTTTCCTTTTTGCCAAGGATTCCACAAGAGTGCATGTGTTTTTCAGCTGTCTCCCTCTTGTAGTTTTTTCCACTGCACTCTGTGTTCCTCTCTGTTACCTGTGGGATTCTCTCTGCTCCCCCTTCATATTGTGCTCACTCTCGTGTCCTCTCATGGGTACTGCTTACCGTTCGTGTGCCTCTCCCCAGCCCACTCAACATTGTTCTCTCGCCCGTTGCTTCATCTTTCCATCCTCACACTCTGTTTTGCTTCCGTTCCATCTGCCTGTCTTTCTGTGTTGCCCATTGCTTTCACTCCCCACTCCTGCCCTACATGTTGCTTCCTCAACTCTCACACTCCTTGTCTGTCAGCCCTTGCTTCTGCTCCCCACCCCATGTGTTGTTTCTTTCATCCGCACCCTGTGTTTCCCCAGCTGTGCCCTCTGTGTAGCCCCCACCCTCAACTTCGTGTTACTTCCCAACCTGTGTTTTAGAAAACGTTTTTATCCATTACTTTATTTTTATTTGCTGATACAACTCAGACTGGCAAATAAAAATACAAATGTGTTATTTTTTTAGGCGTGCACATGCATGGTGTGAACACCTACACAATCATATGGCCTGTTGGATGATGGATATCTTTTCTTATTTACCCATGCCGCAGAGCATCAGGATGCTGTACAGCATGGTTAAAAAAAACCTTGATAAAGTCAATAGGCCTCGAAGGCAAGACCTCTTGGCTTGTTTCTTACATCAAATAACATTGAGTTGGCCAACCATCTGTCAACATGGCTAGAAGCACACATAGGGCCAATCACCCCACATTTACCAGAGGAGGCACAGAAAATAGGCTTATTATGACAATTCATGAACCAATTTAAACACCACTGGGCATGCCTTTAGGGGCCCCATTATTAGTTGACTGGACTTGTTGCCTTTTGGGATCCCACTTCAGGCAAACACATGTTGTCTTGTATTTATAGACCAAAAATGACCAGATCCGGAAACACTGGGTCAGGTATTCCTTTTTGTGGCTCCACACTCATTCAAAGCTAGTATGGAGAGGGGCAGAGGTTGTGGGCACAGTTTGGTTTCTAGCAGCCCCTCCAGCACCACCAGTAGAACAGATGTTGCCTGCGAAGCCAGGCAGCAGCAAACTCTCTGTAATCAGGCAAACCCTGCACCAAAGGACATGGTCATTCTGGGCCTGGTAGGTTATTCCCCATCCCTGGAAGATTAACTTGTGACCATCATTAAATCATGAGGAGCCACTAGCCGAAATCATAAATTCTGGTCTAGGTGTCTCCTCCATGAAGTAAAAAGGGGCGTTTTAATGGGGCCCTCAAAGGAAGTGAAGAGCATACATTCTGTTTATAATTATATTAAAATTGCAAACCACTGGGGCCGATTCATAAAAGCATTTATGAATATGGTAAGTAGTCCTAGAGGAGCATTCTGTATGTACTTTTATATATACCTTTATGAATTAGCCTGAAAGTCCAACTTCCTATTAATAAAAGTGTTGAAAGGGTGCTTGTACTAACTGCATATGAATATCCCCTAAATACTCCCTTTTATTCACATTTTACATGTGCTGGGGCCAATTTACTGAGGCATTTGAGAGTATGTAAAGTAGTATTATAGGAGCAACACTTCACATGAATGTATTCACCCACAGCATAACAGAACACTCCTAATGACTAGATAATATTTTTGTCAGTACTGAGAAAGACCTAAAAATTTGAGAATGGATATGAACACACCTAATGGTAACAAATGAATTGTATTTAATAAACGGGGTGCTACCCTTAGTTGAAAAAGCTGGCATTATAAAAAAAATTTAACTTTGTTTCCAGTGTTGTTCCCCCGTCAACAGATAATACACTCAGTACATGAGACTTTCATAGTCAAATGTAGGATTGTGTGAAATTCATGTAATTTTCATTTACAAAATTATGCGAAAAATTGGAAAAGATACAAAAAAGTATGCATAATTAAGCAAAACAAGTCAATTGGCACTATATTTTAGCATGAAATGCGATTATGTGTTACATTTGGACTACAGGACACATTTCACACTAAAAAATACCGCCATAAACACATACACCGCAAGCATCAGTTGCCTGCATACTGAACATTCATGAAGTTCCAGTGCATTAGCAGACATTTTTTTCTGAGAACGGTGTATCATTTGGGGAATTTCACATAACAAAAGTAACACAAAGTTGCTGAAATGACAGAAGATTATGCCAGCAGAGGCAATTTCATCCAGGCCTAGTCGAAAAGTCCATTCAATAACAGAAAAACATTATCACACTCTGTCCCAGCATTGAAATTGATTACAAGCCGGTAGCGCCAAAATACACTGGAGCAGAACAGTCACCTAAAACCCTTTTGCTTGATAGCTCACTTTTTAGAACCAGTTTTCTTTAAAGTCCTTCCAGTACACCTTCACGAGACATAATCGAAATACCAAGGCCAGATTCAGATCTTCTGAGCCAACATGACTTGAGAGTAGAAGTTGTGTAAAGAATTGTCTCTTTCTCTTACCAGTACTGCTTAGAGCTGTGATACTCAAAGTATGGCCCGCCCGGGGGGGCCGGGGGGGGGGGGGGGGTGCATGTGGCCCTCCTGGCCTTTACATGCCGGCCGCTGTTTGACAGCAGGACTGGGCTGCTCTTTACTTGACTCAGCACAAAGGCTACACAGGTTTTAAATAAATAGGCAAGCCTTTATTTAAACATTAATTGAAGTTGAAGTAAGGAAGTAACGAGGTTTCCCTGCATAGCTGGACTTTAGGAACACCTTCATTGTTAAAAACATAGTGCAGCAAAAGTGGAAAATATGATAAGGTTTTTTCAAAAATCAAAAAGTAAATTTCATTAACATGCAGAACCGTTTCACCTTAGTACATCAGATGATATCAGTGCATTGAGAAGCATTTTCTTTTTAAGTGATACTTTTCAAACATAAATTCAGAAACCCCCGCCCTGAAAACAATGTCAATAGTGAACTAAGAGACAGGTCAGTTGTTATGTGCACTCTTTGGGTGGCCTGGGTGCCTATTAACACCTTCCGTGCTCATGACGAGCTCAGCTCGTCATGAGGCACGGTTGCGCTCTGCTCATGACGAGCTGAGCTCGTCATGACACGTGCGGCACTCACACGGGGGGCTAATTCCCACGCTGTGCTGAGCGTTCTGAAAAACGGGCGTGGTCATGACGAGCTCAGCTCGTCATGAGCACAGCGCCACCGTGCAGCGTGACGAGCCGAGCTCGTCACAAGCACCCTGGCGCTACACGCGCCCCCCAGCGCCGCGGGGGAATTAGCCCCGCGGCGAAGGGGTTCTACATGAACAATATTATACAGCGCAGATCTTGAAATCATGCTTTTAGAGGTTCTCTTAAATGCCATTAAGAAACAAGCATTTACAATGCAATGGTTTTGCCTTTGGAAAAGTTTGAGCTATTGGCATTGTAAATGTTAAAATTTGTATTTATGATTTGGTTTTGAATACAGATAAATGTCATTGTCATTTACATTGTCATTAGCTTAATCTTTCGCAACTGTGAGACCTATTGTACCCTACGGACGAGCTCAGCAGACAGCAATTACTACTACACACACACACACCCAGAGCCACACACACACACACACACAGGGACGTCCTGGATCTTTTGTATCCCCATGATAGTGAGACATCTGGCAGCCTGGGCATGACCCCGCGAGTCTGATATTCCTCTCAGTTCAGGTGTCACGGTAACTAAATTCCTGACCCGGGAAACGGGGTAAGGGTGGTATTTCTAATCCCAGCGTTGCCACTACACTACAAAATGTGTGTTCTGGGCAAATTCATTTAGTACAATATGGCTGAAATTGAAAATATGTAGGTTTGTGTAGTTCGGTCCCCAATACCACATTGCATCATAAGCCACATCAAATAAACCGTTTTGTGTCATCGCTATTTAAATATGTCACTTGTGCTAGCCAAATAATAGAAACAGATTTGTGTTTGTAGTATGTGTGTTTGTGGCAATGTATGTTGGCGGCAGTGGTGTAGCAAGGACTTTGTGGGCCCTATTGGTAAGTCTTTATCAGTCTGAATAGAACTGTCACGAACTCTGAGCACTGACACTTTATAAAGCCAACAATAAAAGGACAACCATGGTGCAGTGCGTCTTGGCAATTCTCCCTACTTATTGGCAATCATGTAAAGGTAGTCAAGCGCAGTCTATCTGGGCAGACCTCTGATCCCCCTCATTCTTTCTCCCCACCTGCAACCCAACCCACCCAGGATCCTTATAATGGAGAGGAGAACATCCTGCTACTGCTAGCATAGGAAACTGGACTGAGAACAAAAACTAGAAAATACTGATATAAAAAATTTAATTGGAGCACGAATCAGAGCTGCCAGCATACCACAAAGTAAACATTTCTCTCTCAGATTTCCTGATCCTTCACATCACCAAGCACTACAGGCCAGAGCCGCACCTCAGTGATCCTTGTGCGTGACATAGAAACACTTCCTACATAGGCTCAACGGAGAGACAACTCTCATCCAACCACTCAGACCCCATGCAGGGTAGCGTGCTATCCGTGTGGATAAGTGCTTCAGCGACCCAGATAGGGACAGGAAGTGCTATACAAATGACACTATACCATATAATAATGTGTCCTCCATGGCCACAAAATTTCAGAGACCCTGGTTTTAGAGAAGCTGCCCTGCCAGAGTCACTTACTCAACCAGTAAGGGCTCTCTCCTAGCTCCACAACTGAATGTGGTAAGTATCAAATGGAGGGAGGATTGCCAGTGTGGTGTTTATCGGAGACAAGAAAAACTTGCCACAGAGAACCCCCTACACCCCCCCCTCCTCCCGCATGCATGATTTCGTAAGCTTCAGGGACGGCTTTTGTGCTGGTGCCCCCCCCCCCTACCTCCTCCTCAGATTCCCTCACTATCACACAGCAAAAGGGCCCCTCATCTCTCCATAGCCCTTCTCTCTCATACATTTCATTTGTTTCAAAGTGCTGGTAAAGTCTGGCTTTACTAATCAACTCAACTATCCACTTTAAATACAGATCTGTTCTTTGCAGCAGGCATATTAACCCTCTGTGTTACTTTATGGCAATTCGAAACTGCCACTAAACAAAACTCCGAATCCCTCTTTTTAGCAGGAACATTAATCACGAGTCATCTTGACATCTTTATTGCTGCCTGAAATCTGGTATAAGGAACTCCGCATCAACTGATTTTAATTCTTCAGGTCAACTGACCGCTCTACGGCCGACCCTGGCTACCTTTGTGCCAACTACACTGTACTCTGCTGGGGAGAAGGCCCTTTGCTGCCAGGGTATAGCCCGTTCAAAATCATAAACACATTTTTTAAATCGCAAACACCTCTCTTCACTTTTTACACCATCATCTAAAAATGCTTTCCTTTGTGCCAAATCGAGTCTTTTCCTATATCTCTTTGCCAGCAGACATTTAAGCGAGAGTACGTAGTAGCATGCAATGTACCCTTTTTTAAGCTGTGTTTAAGTTAGTTTTGCAGTTTTTCTTTCTGATTTAAGTAAAAGTGCAAACAGTTCCGTCCGTACTTTGTGACATACGCAGACCAACATAAAAACACTGCATATTCGCATCAGCCTGAACAGAAAAACATTGTCTCCTAAGATCTACTCGCTAATATGTAGTCTTATCCGGCAAAAGATATATATCAAAAGCGTAGGACGCGTGGGGGTCAATGCAGACTAATTCCCAGCAAAAGTGCCCAGTGGGTTAATGCACTCACTGCTGAAATGTGTGCCTAACCTGCAAGTCGCACATCTCCAAACACGGCACCCCACCAGGCTCGGGCATACATCCCGCACAGACCATACCTTTAGTACAATTGAGGTGGGTACCAGCAGCACCTATTATTGTAGCGCTTGGACAGCCCAAGCCTTGAGCGCTTTATAAGACACGATATTAGTAAAAGATTGGCAGACAAATTCCACCTACCTTCAGAGAGCTGTGCTCGCAATCAAAGGCCAGCAGCAAATGCAGTGAAGACAGCATGCAGAGATGCACAACAGCCCAGAGGCTACGCATTGTGTTCGGTGGTATCCTCACTGAATTAGCCCGACACAGTGATGCATATCAAAATATAAATAGCAGCAACAATATTAGAACACGATATGAAACATGCTATGTCGGGAACCGAACCCTGCTATGCAAAGCGCCGGAGCGCATCGTCCCAGACCCCGAGGCTACGGGAGGGGGGAGGGGGGCGGGAACGGGGACACGAACAGGGGGGGGGGGGAGGAAAAAAAATAGAGTATTGCCCGTCAGTATCTGGAGGAATATAAAGGCGGTCGAACTTGTTTAAAATTGGCCTGTTTAAAGATATGAATTAAATCTGATTTTCTAGGGGTTTCTAGTTAAATTTCATTTTCAAGAACCCCAGCTGCCCTTTGTAGAAAATAGTCCATTGTGCTGGTGACTGGTGCGGCGTGGACCACCGCCGCCGTTTTGCCCTTGCTCATTTTACCCACTCCCGGGCCTTTAATATCTGTTAATGCGAGCCTTCCCTTATTGTGAATACCCCGTCAAGTCAGGTCAGGGTTTAGAATAGGCACAGTGACTGGTAGATATATGCAACGTCAAAACAAACTCTATTTCTGGAGCGATAACTTCCGATCCACTATGCCCACTGAACGAACCTGCATTAACGATGACTTGAGAGCGTCCCAAACAGTGCCACGATATATATCAGAACTCACCCTCTGATGAAGTTCATCTTTGCAGGGGTGTTAATAATGTGGCCCAGCTGGGCCTCCTAGGACGGGCTAAAACAGGCATGTCTTGGCCCGGGCCAAGCATGGGCACGCACCTCGCAGCGGGAAGCCTCGGGCCGTAATATGGCGCTCCTGCGCCCGTCGAGCCTTGTGGCCCCTCCTCGCAGGTCCGGGGCAGGGACTCTCGCCAAAGTGCGCTGTACTGTGGAGAAACAAGGGCTCCCTGTCCATTATCATGGTTTAATAGAGCTTACATTGCTAATGATTTATTGGCAATAGGGAAGAGGACTATCATTACGAAACGAACGGATCAATAAACGCTTTTGTCACACAAATGATGTTTTCAGAGAAGAAATATTCAGTGAAAGGGAAAACGAACACTCGAGGCATCTTCTGAAAAGTGCCCCAGTGAAGACAGCATGCAGAGATGCACAACAGCCCAGAGGCTACGCATTGTGTTCGGTGGTATCCTCACTGAATTAGCCCGACACAGTGATGCATATCAAAATATAAATAGCAGCAACAATATTAGAACACGATATGAAACATGCTATGTCGGGAACCGAACCCTGCTATGCAAAGCACCGGAGCGCAAAGTCCCAGACCCCGAGGCTACGGGAGGGGGGCGGGAACGGGGACACGAACAGGGGTGGGGGGGGGGCAGGAACGGGAAGACGGACTGTGGGAGGGGGGAGGGGGGTGTGGGGACACAGGGAAAGCACTCACCTGGACCTAGACTTCATCCATTTGCAGTCAGCCACGGAATGGCAAAAACAAACCTGGACAACAACAAAAAACAAGTCAGGTCCCGGGCCGGCAGCCAATGACAGCGCGGCCCGGGAATGACGTCACGGGGGTGTCCCGGGCCGGCAGCCAATCGCAGCGCGGCCCGGGACAAAGGGGCGGGGCTTAAAAAAAGCACCAGAAACGCCCCCGAATCGCGTTTTCGAGAGAAAGCGCGATTGACAGCCTCTGCCTCCCAATGGCTAGCCTCCATTTATGGAGCTAGCCAATGATAGGCAGAGGCGGGTCATCACCCCACATAGAAATCAAGAGGTTTTGCTAGCGCATGCGTACTTCGTACGCATGGCTAAGGCAAAACCTAAAAAGTCCTCATTGGGTGAAGGTTTTAAAAGTATCCGACTGGTTCGTGACTTTTCCTGATTGCGAAGTTCTAATTTCTCCCGCTTGGAGCTTTTCCGGCAAAAAAACAACTGCTTCACCAGGAATACATCCACCGCTTATCTGGTCTAGTGAATCCCTCCTCAGCTCCTCCCTGCTGCCTTTCTCTGCTGAAGATGTTTGACTTCCATTCTTGAGAGTAAGTCCCAAGTTAAAACCTCTGCTCAGGTTGGACCCGTTTTCGGTATCCGACTTGTAAACCATTGCAGTTGGCCTCAAAACACACCTAGGTCCAGGTTTACCATGGTTGGCATATAACTTATTTAGGCACCATTTTTAATTAAATATAAAATGTTAAAAAAATAACCTATTCTCTGGCTCACCTCACTGGTTTGTCGTTTTATTTATTAACATGTAACCTATTTTTAAATTGTTTGGGATTTTTCTTGTGTTGTGACTATTACTGCATAAATAATTTACACATGCCTCTAAGCTAAGCCTCTCTCCTCTGTGCCATAGCTACCAGGGGGTTGAGCTCACAGTAATTTAGTGGCTATAGTGGTTCACCCTGACTAGGATTGTGTTTCTTACAAAGAGCAGTACTTATTTTTAACTGGAGAGATACTCCTGAAAGTTTGTACCTGCTGCAGAGATGTGCATGTAACCCTGCAGCCGCAGGTGAAAATCCTGGACAGGGAACTCCAGCTTCCGCAGTACCACAGAGTGAGTATAATACTGTTCGGCAGGCGGAGTTTTTAAACCGCAGAGCTTAGGCAGCAAACCCTATGTAAATGCCATTCTATTGTAAACAAGAACCACTTTGCATAGCATCAATAACAAGCGTTGACTAGTGAGTACACATAATACAATGAAATCTCTGAAAACAAGTGAAACATATTGGCCTTGCCAATGCTTGTTCGCCCCTCTTATCTCTCTTGGTCATTGTTTTATCTTCCCCCTTCTTTCTTCCTTTCTCGCTCTGGGTCAAAGTCTGATTATAAATACAGTGTGCCCAGAAATTAGATTTTTGTTTGCACCACCTGCACAAATTAAGCACTGTTTAACAACCATGAAACTGAAGCAAATTCATAAATGCGTCACCCGAAAGCAGCAGCTTAGACAATCTTACGGCAAGACTTGCCGATTTATACAATTAATTGGAGGTATTAAAGTACCGGCCCCGATAGGTTTATGGTTATGACAAGAATTAATGTCATCTGGACGACTAATTGCCAGTCATTGGCTTTCGGGTGCATCCCAATGATGGATTTATCTGGCAAAACTAAGCACTCATAAAACAGAAGATTGGCGAAAGGTCACCGCCCTGTCATGGGGTCAACTCTAGTTGGAGTCCCAAGAGGGACTTTGCTGCAGAGTTCTTAGGTTTCCAACCAGCTCAATTTGTGAATAGCTAATTAAAAATTGGTTTTTAATCTGCATTCTACTACAAACTCTGGACTACAAATCCCAGAATACAAAGAATAAACCTTGACTGAATAAGCTACACTCACACACGGACCTAGGAAATTTAAGACCTCTGCTGCTCATCTTCCAAACTCAGACATATGCTCTGGATAAAAAAGGAACATCTCTGTATCTGGTCATTGTACATCTATTTGTAAAAAAAGTGAAACATTTGACAAACAAATACGACTTTCTTTCTAAAAATATGTGAATTTATAGAAAAGTCGCTCGTGTACTCAAACGCACGTGCATGAAGCACGCGGAAAACAAGTATGTATATGTGCACCCAGGGGCCGCTCAAAGGACGGCTTGCTCGAGTTAGACGCTACTAATGTTCGCTTACCAATATTCTGCCTCAGTGCGACCGGCGGCTTCTGCAGGAACAGCGATGGTTGGGGGCACACAACAAACCCTTTTTGGCCCCCAGTTTCCTGTGTGACCTTTGGCAGAGGCGTGCCACCACTCTCGGGTACATTCACAAAGCCTTTTTGCCCCCCCGTTTCCTGTGTGACCTTTGGCAGAGGCGTGCCACCACTCTCGGGTACATTCACAGCAGCCTCCATCTCGAGTTCGACTTTTTCCATGCTCCAGACCAGGAACAAAGCCTCGCACAACACAGGTGCGAAAGAGGTTCTTTTTAATCACTAAAACGTGTGAGGAAGGAACCGACGAACACAGCTGCAAATCCAAACCAGCTTGATTGTGCGCGGGCCAGCGAAGGGTCATTTCACCTTATTTCCTCAGGAACGGAGACAAGTTACCTGTGGGCAGCTTCTGGCGTCACGGTTTTCGTTCTGACGCAGTGAGTTGAGGTTAGAAATTATTACTTATGAGTGTGGCAACATTCCAGTCTTTCTGGAACTTCTTTAAATAATGTTCATCAACATGCAAGCAATTTCCACCCAAAAAGAACACGAGTTCCCCCAAATTGACTATTTTGTTTTCTAGCATATATGACGCTGTATTCTGGGACATGTAGTTTTGTCATGTAGAGTTGCTAGGATAATTCATTGAGGTGATTGCTCGCTGAGGAAATGTGTGGCGATGTACAGGTCATGAATGTATTTGAGTCACTGCAAAGATTCCTAAGTCTTTCATCCGTCTGATGGCTGTTTATTGCGGTATAGTAACAGTGGATTCATCTGTGTAATAATATAATTTTAATTAGTCACTCATGACCTGGTAAATATAAATACGAATTTTTGCTATTAATAATGCATGTAATGGGAAAACGAAAATTGAGAACTCACATTAGAGCATGGATACCCGCAAACATTTTTTCAGGGATCACAATGTTTGGAATGTGGTGTGACCGAGGGCGGGGTGGGGGTCATGGAAATCAACATATGACGGGAAAAGCTAATAAAAACAAGTCAGGTCCCGGCCCGCGCTGTGATTGGCTGACGTCACGGGGGTGTCCCGGCCAGCAGCCAATCACAGCGCGGCCCTGGAATGACGTCACGGGGGTGTCCCGGGCCGGCAGCCAATCGCAGCGCGGCCCGGGACAAAGGGGCGGGGCTTAAAAAAAGCACCAGAAACGCCCCCGAATCGCGTTTTCGAGAGAAAACGCGATTGACAGCCTCTGCCTCCCAATGGCTAGCCTCCATTTATGGAGCTAGCCAATGATAGGCAGAGGCGGGTCATCACCCCAGATAGAAATCAAGAGGTTTTGCTAGCGCATGCGTACTTCGTACGCATGGCTAAGGCAAAACCTAAAAAGGAGGGACAGGGAAATAAAACAATTGCCATTGATCAAAAATTTGATAAAGTGGGGAAGCTGGGATTATTCATAGGTTTTCTGGTTTCACATTGTGCAATTCAGCCTCTAGATGTATATGCTACGCTTCTCCTACACCCACCATACTGCCATAACCCCAACCAAAACACAGCCTTCATGACCGCCACCGTGCAAGCATCAATGCAGCCCTCTGTCACATCACAAACCAAATTTTGTGGCCCCTGGGAAAATGTTTGCGAGTACCCATGGCTTAGAGTGTGCAAGACTGATGTCGCAAGCCAGGAGGAGTCATGGCTGTAGTTGCAGGAATCCCATTAAAAGAAAGATCGGAATCAAGATTGTAAAACCTGTTTGTTCAAGTGAGAACACTGGACAAGTTGTGACACAATGGCCCTGATTTACTAAGGATTTACGCCATTGCACATAACGCAAAGCAGTGCATTGGCATTAATGCCAACAGTTTACAACTGAAAAGTAGGACATTTGAAAAATAATTGGGGGAATGTATTTTATCCATTGACTTAAGTTGAAGCACATGCAATTTTAGGCCTGAGATACCTAAACAAAATAGCCATTTGTGGCTTAACAATTTTTGGAAGCAGCTGCCTGAATCGAGTCTGTCAGCAGGTATGCATTGGTTTTTACTTTGAAGTGGAAAAGGTATTTTGCACTGAAAAGTGTCCTTTTCTCAGTGCAAAAAGCACTTTGTGCTCCTCTATGTCACTTTGTTTCAAGGAGGAATGACTGGTGCATTAATTGGTTAGATCAATGTAAACACCCTTAGGTTTTGACACAAGGCTTGATCAACTAAGATAGTCAGACCAGGTCTTGAGTTAAAAAACTAACACCAATTTGAAGCATGGTTAACAAGGAGAAATGTGTTCATTTCCCAAAAACAACATGCATTGCATGTGTGCTGATATCCATGTCCAATGCTTAGTATACTTTCGAGTTTGTCAAGGTATAGAAGTTTGTACTTAAAGGATATGCTTCGAGTAAAAATCCCATGCTAGGCAGAGCACTCTCACCTATACACCATTGTACAAGGCATCCTTATTAGAGTGGCAGCCCAGGGATGACAGCAGCAGCAGGGCAATCTTAGTAGATATAGCTCTACGCTGTGCAAACATGCCAACATCTACAAAGCAGAAAGAGGAAGATGTTAAAAAACATAATCAGGCGATATATTTTCCCCATTGACTTGTGTTGAAGTGGGGACAAATTCAAGTTGGCGGTCTGTTGGCATGAAGGGCTGTAGCTTTCCCCTTGCGCAATGCCACACATCAAAATTGGTTTCTGCACTACATTGAGTGAAAAATAAGCAATTCTGCCCAAAGAGCCAAAAGGCTGTACTATTATATACAATCTTGTACAAGGAAGAAGGGGGCCATTGGTTTGCCATTGCGGATGAGTCTCCATTTATGGATGGTCTGCGGCCATCTTGGTCTTGATAACTGGGAATGATCCCTGTGATGAACCGCATGGAGCTGACTGCCAGCTCGTTGTAACACTCCTCTAAAGATCGCATTACCCCCTGGCTGCAGGAGTCATCCCTGTGCCACCGCCAACTTTGCCTGCAATTCCAGCAGATACCATGAAGACAACTGTCCACAAGCAATAATGTCATACATTGTGACTTTATGTCAATCAGAAACTCAGAGCATCACCAGATTCCACTTAAAGAGGGATTCTTCCAGCATAAGGTATTACTCCAGCAGAAGGCATCCATGAGCAGACAAAACACCTTCAACATATATGCAGTGAGCAATCAGTCTGGTAAGACATTAAACTATTAGTATGAATGGTTTTAATGACACAGAAAGAGGTTCTGATTGTCAATCTGATCTGTCAATGTATGCGTTGCTTTGGTGAGTGTGCACCTAGCCTAGTAGGGTGTTGCATTTTCCAATCAACCCAGCTATGTACTGTGACAAGCTTCTGGTGATCCCGATTTGCTCACATTCAGCTGTGGACATCACCGTTGCAACACTATGACTCCATCCCTCACAGCATGTGGAACGGAATGGCCTCACCAGCGGAGTCGACAGGCCTCTCTATGCTTCGGGCGGGTAGATAGAGGGACTAGCGTCAAACCACCGAGCTGGCAACCCATTGAACAAGCAGGCTAGACTGTGACTCACACGCAACACCAGGAGTTAATCAAATAGGCGTGACTCACCTAATCCTGCCAAGTACATAGCATCTGGTTCCCACCCTGGCCAACAGCGCCAACGTACCTACGCTAGAACTGCTGAGACACATCCAATATTTATGAAGCAAGCACGTAATGCCACAACAGTAAGATGATGTTTACCAGCAACAACTGAGCGAGGGAGTACGTCACTGTGGGCAATGATATGGTTTGTAGCTCTGTCACGACCTGTTTTGGCCTATCATTTTTATAATTCGTACAGCTCCTGGCTTTGCTCTGTTTTCCTATTACTCATCAGCCAGGTGGGGAGGGAAACTCTGTGGAAAGCAGCAATTGCTTCCAGTCCTATCCTATTCTAGTTAGGTCTCTCCTTCTGCAGATAGCTCCTGCTTCTGTCTTCTCCATTTTTCCTGTCAGAGATCATCAGGAACTGTGGAACGTTCACTTAGACCCGCAGCACAATTTCCCACTCAATGCAGACCACCATGCACAGCACAATCAGCCTTGTAATGCCAAATGGATTTATGCAGAACACTGTCCCCGACACGACTGGTGCAGTCGCTATGGGCTGATGCTCTTCGAGTGATCATGTGTCATCCTCGACCCAGTCACTGTTTGATGGCATTATGCACCTTAAGATCTGAAAACCACTCATGCATCATACAGAGCATGGTATCATCTGTCACCAAGTCACTGTGTAATGCTTTTATGCACTCCACCACACCAGCACGACGGATGCACTGTCTTCTGATGCAGTGTTCTGGCACTCTCACTACTGACGGACCCAATGTAGGAGCCTGTAATGTATACCCGCTTTGCGACACCACTGATACCATTCACTGATACCCTTATGCAATGCGCAACACCATGCAGACACCACTGATGCCACAATGCAATGCACAGAACCATCTGACAGCATATCAGTCACTGTCCGAAGCTACAATGCACAGCTCCATCCACCACCATAGATGCAGTCTTTTTCTGATGAGGTAACACAAACACGAGCAACCCTTGTTCGAGAATACAGGGCATAGGAGCAGACCACCGAACTGTGCACACCTTTCTTGATCCACAATTAGCTGAAGAGCATGGGTGCAACTACTGACCTCTCAATCACGAGCTGAGCCCTGTCTAGGGGAGCAGTACAAGGATAAAGCCTGACAATGTTGGCCAAACCACAATCTGGGGCTGGAAATCAGATATTAGCCAGGCCCCTCACCTGAGCACCAGGCTGTAGAACAACGATCCAACCACTAAATGAGGATAAATTGCAGATTTTACCCCTCCCCGGGCTTGGCTACTCTGTATGCTGTCTAACGCTGCAATAAAGTGTACCATTCCCTGTATGCTTGCTGCAGTCAATGTGAGGTTTTAATATTTAAAGTCTGCCCCTTGAGACCACAGCCCACAAGCTGCTAACATACATGTATTTAAAAAACTCTTGCTGTTTTTAATCCTTATTTATGCAGTGAGAAAGAGAATGGAACACTGTCTGGAGAGGATGTACAGTCAAGTACTCTAATAGTGGGCAAGTCTAAATAGTAGGTTTCTCTCAAATGGGCTGGAAGATCTGACCAGCGCTTAGTTTGAACCTGTGTTTGCAGGTGGGGCCCAATGGCACTCTTTTTCAGGGACCTGTCAACAGACTTTGATCCAGAGCAGCAGTGAAACACACAAAAGGCGGAAAGTTGAAATAAGAGAAAGACAGAAAAAAACATGAAATGAATGTGCAAGAGTGAGGTAAAGAGACAGGGAGTGTCTGGTGGTAGATTATTGCGGTTTCAGGTGGAACCAAGACTACCCAGCATTGGTATTAAGCACCCTGACCCTTGACAGCACCAGCCACCGGCTGCTGAGCAAACCTTTGGGCCCAGCACTTTTTCTTTTACAAATTAAGCTCTAAATCTGATTAATACACTAGCTAGCATGCTTACTGCTTGCTAGTGAGCAGTAAATTAGGTTGCAGTCTTATAATACAGCACAAACCACCATCCAATGTGTTGGGACAACAAGTACTGCCTACCGGTCACGTGTAAAGCATCTATCTTGAGGTCACTGCTCATAAATGTCATGTATGATGCTACTAGATGCCAAGCTGAGCATCATCTGGCATCTCAGTTAGTGAAAACTGATTTGCTACCGAAGCTCCAATGACTTGGATATCATTAGTGGACAAAATGACACCTACGCTAGTTTCCTATTCTTCTTTTCCTTTTCTTTTTAAAAAGGTGATCTTCAACCACAGTCGCACTTTGTTGCAGATACACAGTGGGTGGTGATCAGTTCAATACCTCTGCACTCGTACTAGCGAACCATGCCCGTACTCGGGTTACGCTTTAGTCTAGTGCATAGGGGGAGCATTGAAATTTCCACCACTGTCTAACATATTCCACTGATTGTCAGAACCTCAATTTCAGCATATCACTGGCAAATGCCTTTCTGTTCCTGGTAGGATTTGTGAAGCTCTATTTACCTGTCTTTGCTCTTTGGCTGAGGTGACTCTGTTCAGACTGTTTGGTGGAACAAGCAGTGGTCTTAATTTATAGGAAGGTATTGTGGGTGGGTCGATTGTGGAATTAAATCCTTGATAAAGTTTTGGAAGAGCGAGAACTCCGTTGCTTGGAAAATTAGCTAAAGAGTTGTTCCTGTTTGAAGGTTCCAGAGACTATGTTTCCTTGTGATGTTTCTTGCATAGACTGTGTGCAATAACCCCAGCAGGTTTTTGCACTAGTCAGCTAAAATTCCACCAGAGGAGGAAGACGTTAATACCATCCATTCAGCAAAGGCGGCCTACTATCCTGGTTTCAATGTTTTCCATTAATTGCTGGTTGCAAATCTACTTTCTTGTAAAAGTTAAGACACATGGGGCCTCATTTATGAGGCCTTGCATCAGTTTTGCACTTCCGATGCGTCACTTTTTGTGACGCATCGGCGGGGTAAAACATGTCTCCTGTTGCGCACTATTTACAAAGTGACGCATCTAAGCAGATGCGTCACTTTGTAAACCCCTGCGCTACATTATACCTGCGTCAGGTATAATGTATGCAGAGGGGGCATTCCCCCGCAAAAAGCCTCGTAATAGTGACGCAGTGAAATCTATGAGATTTCACTGCGTCACTTTTAGGACGCTGTTGCGTCAAAATCTTGCGCCTGCCTCACAGCAGGCGTAAGACTGACGCAAGCCCTTTCACATGGGGCTTTCCCCATGTGAAAGGACGCATTGCTGGAGTTGCGTCACTTTTGTGACACACCCCAGCAATGCGTGACTTTTGCGCTTACAGATATGTCAGAAATACTGACGTATCTGTAACTCCTTGCGACATGATGCGTCATACTGTAAATATGACGAATCATTGGTGTCGCAAGGAGGACGCAGTGAAAAGTGACGCATCGCTGTTTTCACGCAGCGATGCGTCACTTTTCGTAAATGAGGGCCCATAGAATGGAGCCAGTCAAGGTGACAGAATCGCAGAATCATATATTAAAGTTAAAAGGAAAGGGTGGTTTTCAGGACGTGGCGTTTTCAAATCTGTATTCTTAATAAGCCTTGATTAAATATGTATTCTTAGTACCTAGCTTCAAACTATTATAGCCTCTCTCCTTTACTCTCTCTCTTCTCCTTTGGTGTCCATCGATGTCCGAGTTTCTTGAAAGTGGATTAACACATGTCAGCTAGAGTTCTCAATTTTCCCAAGTCCATGTCCAGGAATTTTATTTGTCTTTGGACTTGTAAACAACAATACAAATTCCAACATGCAAACGTTGAACTGAGTAAGTTTAGAGCTCTGACATGTAGGTCTGCCTCCCTTAATTGTGCTCTACTTGGGGAGGAGCCAAGATGGCGATCGGAACAGTCGCATAAACGCTTGGCTCCGAGGGCCCTTCCTCCCCGCACGTCTATCCTGACGATAATTCTGAGCGAGGCTTGCTGATCTACGTTGTTAAAGGGAAGCGATCACTTACCATCTGTTTCTGGGGCTCCACCGTGCAGTGGATCCGAAGAACTGTCCCTGTCTCCTTGCCGGCCTTCGTGGCGCTGACGCCGGGGCCTCGAGTGCAGAGGTTGCCCGGCAATGTTCGTAGTGTTGGCGGCCCTGGTTGCGATGAGAAGCCGGTCAGTGGGAACCTGGGAGCCGAGAGCCGGGAGAGTTGGTATCAACCCACTCCCAATAGTGGGTTGCCCCGTGAACCCGAGATATCGCCGAGCCGGAGAGAGGCCGTGTCGCCCGGTTCCCCTTGGGGGTGACGCCCGGCCATGTTAATAGTCCTGTCTGGGAACCGGCAGTTGGCTCCCGACGAGCTGCAGGGAGCGCACCCGGCCTTTTGTTGACTCTCCTTTCTGCACCAAGCGCCGACTATAGAAGTCCAGCCGTGGGACTGGCTGACCCTTGTGATCGGACTGGACTCGGAGGTGGAGGGGAAGCGACGGAGACCGAGATGGCTGAAATGGCGGATGGCGCCTTGGAGTGCACCCCCCCCCCGGGGACGGAGAAACCGCTGTGCTTGAGACCCCCGGAGTTCGCCTACATGGGGGAAACGATTACGCGTACCCGCATACTGGCTGCACTGATGACTCTGCGGGCTGTCCTGCTCCGGAGATCCCGGGACTTGGAAGGAAGAATCGCCGCCATTGCTGACCCGCCATTTTGTAACATTGTGGTTTGTCCCCGAGTCGGTGCCGACGTGCCTCCTTCTGCTGCGTTGTCATGTTCCCTGGATGAGTCTACAGTCTTGAGGACACGAATAGATTTGGTTCCGGAGCTTATTGTCGTCACACCTGTGTCGCAACTGGTGGTCTCATCGGGATCTTTCTCTGACCAGCAAGTGGAGAAGCCCCATCAATCCGTAGTACCTGAGGCCCTGACAGCGCTGCTGTGCTTTCCGCATCCTGTGCTTTCCTTTCCGAGCTTTGTGGACCTGTCTTTGGACTTGGAACTGTTGGTGGACTGTGTATTGTTGCATTTCGGCCTCCGCCGTACATCGTCAGTTCTTTCTCGGTGGCTGGGACGATGTTGGGCGGCGGAGCTACCTGGTCTGCCCGGAACGATTGAACTTTTCGTATCGAATTGTCTCCCGATTGCAAAGTTGCTTAACAATGCTATTATTAATAAAAGTGGCCAGGGGTGACCTCGCTTGGGACTTGGAGGGACTTCTTGCTGGTTAATGGTGATTCCAGGGCACGTTTAGTGTGGGCTGTAATTGATTGCGTTTTATGTGCTTGCTGATCGTTGTACTTTTCTATGGCTTCTGTTTATACGATTTTAGTATGCGGGGGTGGGAGGGACCGAATGTCCGAATTGCCGGCCCTTCCCCTCATATTTTTCTTTATTGTCTTTCTCTCTTGCTTGTCTTTTCTTTCCTTTCTTCAGGGTACTTCTGGGGCGACAGGCACGCTGTTAGTGGGGTAGGCCATAGCCATTACGGTGATGTGGGGTGGCGGGTGTTGGGGGGGTTTTGTTATTTTAGTTTCTTTTGTTCTATGGTCCCTTTCTCTTTTCTTTCTTAGTGGGGTTGGCTGTATCTCCCTCTTTCATCCTTTCTTTGTCGGGCGTCCGCACTTGCCCCTATTTTATTGTCTTGGAAGGGTGGGTTTTCCATATGATGTTCTTGCTAAATTGCTCGCCATGGTTTGACCTTTACTCCTGGCCTGCATTCGGCGGGCGTAGTGTGTTTTAGGCCTGACTGCTCATCATAGATTCCCGATTGCGTGGAGGGATATGCCCCTCCCATCTCTTCTTGTCTATTGTGTAGTGTGATGCCTTTGATGGTATAACCGCAGCTTCTTCTTCAATGTTATAAAAATGAAACCTCTCTTATCCTTGTGCTTCGTTTTGCCTACAACCATATATTATGATTATGCCATGGTTATTCCTTGCACCGTAAACATTTGCAATGCTCCTGTTTCTATATCCTGAGTTTGCGGCCGGCCCCTGTGGTTGTAGGCCTGCGCCTGTACTGATTTGTTGACTCAATAAAGGTTTTTTAAAAAAAATAAAAAAATAAAAAATTGTGCTCTACTTACCAACATGTCGAAAAAATTCTAAATTCCCTGTGGGCTAGTACTCCTTGGAGTAACACACAACACAATCAAACCACTAAAAACATGCTTGTGAGGTTTTGAAGACTGGAGTTTGCAGGCCTTAAAACGCAAGCCATAAAGACTGCAGTTCAATCAAATCATCACCTTGCCCTACAAACAGATGAGCGCTTGGCTTCTCCCGCCCTCCAGCTCCACCTGATCACTTCCTGCCCACAAGAGCTGAGGGGATTACGTTTCGGGCTCGCTGAGCGCGAGATCTAGGCCAGCCGGAAGCCAGAGGCCTCAGAACCCGGAACAAGGTCAGCGCGGCGCGTTTGTTCTTCGCCGCTGGCAGCGTGCGCTCACCCCCTACTACTTACACGCGGAAGCCAAGGGATTTGCGTGTCTTTTTAATTAGTATTTTGAAGGTTTTGCTTGGAATGCAACTGCGTGGTAAGAGACGTTATACACAGCTAGATCCCTGTGAGAAAGCTAAGCACACAGCTTACTTCACGACAGGGAGGTAGCTGCGGGCGGTGGGGAGTTTGGGTGCAGAGACGTACTTTAAATGGAAAAATCGAAGTGCAGGTACTGTGGGGCTTATTTACAAGCCCCTTGCGCCACTTTAACGTCATTTTTAACATGGGGAAAAATGACGCAAAAGTGCAGCAAGGGGCTTGTAAATAAGCCCCTCTGTTTCTGAAAAGTGCCGGCACTCTCCAATTAAAAGAATAACGTTTAGCTGAGAAGTGCAGGTACTCTGCCTCTCAAAATAAATAAGTGCCGGTACTCAGTACTGGACAGTACCCGGCCATTTAAAGCACTTGTGCAGGGGCGAGCTAACATTGGCGCAGTGGCACTTACGCATATAGCCCCGAGGTGCCAATTGAACACTGATCATTGCTGTAGTTTATGTACCACCAAAAGCAGTCAAACGGGCCATTTTTTCTTGCTGTGCACCAAGGCCCTTAACATCTTTACTACGTTTCTGGTTGCGGGTGGGGTGCGTGTGAGACGAAAGAAACGCTAGGCTCCACGTCAATTGTGATTAACATCCGACAAACGTACAAAAGGCTGCAGCTAAGTGCAAGACGAGCTCCGCAACGTAATACAAATATTTGTTGAACACAAACCTTTACTTTTCCGTCAGTAAATAAAGCCGACAATAAAACAGCTTTTTGTCAGTTCTCAGTCACCTGCCAAATTCGAAGTGGGCTGGAAATGAGATGCCAGTAAAAAAAGATGCTGCAAACACATCTGCTGAAGTCTTGTAGCACCCGAAGCAAGAAGCACTATATACATTTAATTACGCCACAATTCTCATCCTTTTACACAAGACTATCCTCTTTTATAAAAAATCATGCCCCCCCCCCCCCCCGGGGGCGCCTTTTCCCGGTCTTTTCTCTTGTTTTCAGTTATCTCCCATGTATATCCTCTGCACCATGTAGATACAATTTTCAATTAAAAAAAAACATGCAATTCTATAACATTTTGCACGACATTCATTGTACATAATTCAGTGGCACTGGAGATATATTTATTGTGGGGTATCAAAATGATTTAAATTAGTTTGCACATGGGGTTTCATTCTTTTCCATAAAGCTTCCATGCCCCTAGTACTCTTATCTTCAGTTGATATGCCCTGAGCCCTTTCTCTCCGGTATCACAATATATATCTCCTCCGTCCCGATCATGTCCAATATTTCTCCTACTTTTCCGCATTAGTACTTTCAAAGGGCCTAAAGACACAATAAACTCTAAAATAAATTATTTACCACTGGTAAAATACATATTGGTACCCACAGTGGGCAAGCAGCCACTGGCACAGGGACACTGAAATGGGTACCCTACGACTGTTATAGTGACACCAGGCCATTAACTTTCATAGACTGGAACAAATGGACAGAGACTTAGTGACACTCATGCCACACTAATCCTCTCACAGGGGCACAGCCACAAGACTGATGGGTGCATGGGCACAGGAAAGCATTAATGATAGTCGGACATTACCATTAAGGCAATGAGACGAAGGTTTTTGAAACACTGAATCTGCCACTGAAACATTCACATAGTCACCAGCTCCAAGCCAGGGATGGGGACAGTGGCATGGTGGTACTGAAAGAGCAATGTTGGCATTGGCACAAGGACAATGACAGACGCTATCACTGATATGGCACTAAAAAGTACATGACGCTGCCATTGATGAAATGATGCTGGTGTATACTACTGCGGTGTCATTCATACTAAGATACCAGCAATGGCCACTAGCCCTGGGACACCAGTACATTGATACCAGGGCACTTAACCTGAGGTACTGACACTTGGGCCCAAACTGGCATGCAGGCACTGACATTGATAACTGAACATAGCCACTGACATTCAGGGTCTGGCTTGGTTCTAAGAGCTTGTGCAAGAGTTGAGCTGTGAGAAAGCTTGGCGTGAATATCATGCTATGAGTACCATATAAAAATATGATTAAGCTTCTTCAAAATTCAAAGTGTATTTCTTAACATCTGTAAGTGTTTCACTTAAATACTTCAGACTATATCACTGTACTGAGAGGCATGGGTTAAAAGTGAGTTTTTAAACATGAACTTAGAAACATTCATGCCACCCATGGCGGATGTATGATGTTACAACACATACTTTTACAACGCAAACCTTTACAACGCGACATCCATTACAACGCATTCCATTACAACGCATGCCATTACAACGATTTTTTAAAAACTACCTTTACAACACATTCCATTACAACGCATACTACCTTTACAACGCATACCATTACAACGCATAACATTACATTGCATGTATGGTAAGTATTGGATATTGTAGGGGTAAAAATTACTATTCTAACTCCAGGGGGTGCAACAGTAGTGTAAGTGTTGGATAGTGTAAGGGTACTATGCGTTGTAATGTTATGCGTTGTAATGACATGCATTGTAGTGGCATGCGTTGTAGTGTCATGCGTTGTAATGGCATGCGATGTAATGGATGTTGTGTTGTAAAAGTTTCGTTGTAATGGTAGTGCGTTGTAAAAGTTGCGTTGTAAAGGTTGTTTCCCACCCACGGCACCCACAACAAAGCTGTTAGTGAACTAAGTGCCATGTCAGTTGTAGTGAACCCTGTATATGGGCTAGATTATGATTATACATGGAACAACATTTTAGTCTATTAAATTAAACACATGAGGTTTTGGCACAGCTCATCCTATAGTCACTTATTTCAGGGTGCTCTAATATGCAATAAGGAAGAACCAGGAGGCAGAGTGAAATAAAATATTTGGCTAGAATCACACAATGTGGTCAAGCAGGAAGCCGGGACTGCTCCTTGGTTTTCTAGTTTGATTATGCAATTCAGCCACTAGATGTTCATCTCTTTCTTTCTCCTGTTTCAGATTAGAGGGTAAGGCTTTGTCTTTAATTCTTGGAGCATAAGGATATACCACGAGTGGCAGGCGGAAGCCACCAAACTAGCTTGCCTCGTTTTGAGTCTGATGGTCCAAGAGGATGTCGAGCTGTGCCAGAGCCAGCCATCTGGGCCGAGCCCTCAGTGGCTCACACAGCTCTGCTTCATATGCAGGAAGAACAGAGGAAATCATTTGCATAGAGAGGCATTACCCTTTTTCTTAACAGTTAATTCCTTAAATTTGCCTTTGGAGCCTTTTTTCCAACCTAGACAAATGAATAGCTTCTTTCCTGTGCAAAGTTGTATCAAGACTCACACCACTGCAGGTTATAATAAGGAAGGTTTTACTTCTGACTAGAGTATATAGGGAAATATATGCAAAAAGTGAAGGCAGTTTTATATCTTTTTAACGAGTTTTAATAAATAGTAATTTTCAGATCAGATAATTGTAGGTTTTTAGACTAAATATGTTTAGGAGGTTTTATGTGTGTCAATGAAATGCTTTGTTTTATTTGTTGGATGAACCTTTTATCGACATGTATTGTTTGTGGACCAACGGTCCGAATAAACGTAAAATAAACTTGAACTTGACTAGAGTAGATCTCCCCAACTCTGAATTGTTTGGGACAAACCTGGACAGGTGTCAATTCTAACATTTCTGTGGCTTGTGAAAGAACATTCATTGCTGGCCGAAATTTTAAAATCTATTCTAAAATATGTATTTTCAACTTCTCCCTCTTTTCATTTGTAATTCACCGAACTAAGGGAATAGGAAGAGCCTGCTCCTTGCCACTGTCTTGAGGTGCTACATGCTGCATTGTGGGCAACCCACCATGACACCGCAGGCCAAGTGCTCTGGTCATACTGGAAGCAAAGCAGTATAGTTGCCACCTGGCTATTTGTTTTATCAACATGACTAGTATTTTAAAGCCCACTGGTGTAAAAAGTAGGAAAATCACCTAAAGTCATTATTTCCCCCCTTAGCTGTACACACTTGAAAAAGCAAACATAAGCTGAAAACACTTTAAAATGTGTTCTAGAGCTACTTCAATGATTCATGACTGATAGTTAAAGTAAACAAAGACAGCAAAGCCATTTCAAAATGAATACAGACAGTTGTACATAAAGCCCTATTCAAGTATCATGTCTGGGCCTTAAAACATGAACAAATGGCTGGTATTTTTCTCTGGAAAAGGTGGCAACCCAACAAGGCAGTGAGGCAGCCTAGTGTCATGTTTCATGGAACCAAGGACCTTACATGAGTGTCTCAGTGCAGTTAGCATGCCTGAGTGTCCCTGAGGCTCCAACTTCACCTGAGTTTTGAGGTGCACCCAGTTGTGAGCGGAATCCATGAGGGTTTGGCAGTGAATGCTTTTTCTCTGAGATCATCCTTGTTTTTAAAGAAGATCCAACCTCCTGGCTCGAGCTAACCTAGGGACTTCAGTGTCTGGGAGAGTCACTCTTTGAGGGGATGAGGATGGAGGGTGGATCAGGAATGGGCCCTCTCTTAGAGTGACAATGTGATGTGTGCTTTGGCTCACCATTGCTGCTGGGATCAACAAACGATTGTATGCGAGAATATCGAAGTCAGAAATATAATTTGACACAAATATTGTGTCCTTAATATCATTTATAAAATCATAGCTCGTTGGGTGTAGATTTTCTCTTGGTAACTCCAATGTGCGATATTGTTTTAAGCAATAATTAGGACCTGAAATTTATATAAGGCAAAATTCTGATTACAATATTTTAATACCACACCTAAGCTCGCCATCTCACTGAACACACATCAGCTCCTTAATATTTTAGGCTGTTAAGGTTGTGGATTGGCAGTGCTGGGTGAGTGAGATGCGGGTGTCAGTCGTTCTACAATGGCTGCCGGAGACATTGGGCTCCCTCTTGTCCCCTTTGGGAAGATAAGGTCCCCAGACTAGTGATCAGCACACTGACACATCTCTTAGTTTTGCATGACTGTACTCGTAGTACACAATATTTCTCCAGTGCTTGCTCCCTTTTTCTTGGCTGAGCTGGTGCTTGATGAACCACTTTCCTGTTGAAGCATGCTTGTTTGTAATTGTAAGCCACGCCCTTTCTTGCTCCAGAGCTCAAGGGCGGCGGTTATCCAAACTGAGGTCATCCACCCTTTGAACCCTAACGAAAATGAATGGTCGAACCTTTGTCCCACCTTTAGCCCACCAACAGTCTCCTATTTCCTTTTACGGTTCTTGGGAAAGGCAAGGAAAGCAGAAACAACGCAGAGTGAAGAGGCGCCCAAGTGTCCTATGTACTTTGTGTTCATGCCACTGCCTAAATGGCCTCCGAGAATTGCAATGGCACTGCCAGGGAGAATACGGGGCATGCCAGTGGAAGTGATAGCTGCGGTCTATGCAACAGTTACATGTTCAGCATAGTTCCAGATTACTTTTGTTGCATCTAAAAAAATTGAATTAGGATATGTTTTGGTCCCCCACCTAAGCCCTTTAGTGCATTCAGAAAGACCTGCAGTCAAGTGGCACGACACTAGTTCTGTATATCTTGTCCTAAATTCAGCTACAGTTTTCTCTTTGTGATTAGCTATTTACAACAAACACCCTCGGCACATTTACTCTCACTTTTGACTCGAAGTCCAAATACTTGCTCCTCAAGGCCATTAGCCTTCCATCTGGGGGTGTGGTGGGGGGTGCAACAAAGAATAAGAAAATGGCTCCTGGTGAGGGTAGCCCTCAATTCAACTCAAAAGATGGTTTTGAAAGGCAAGGGGGCATTTTGACCTGCACATGCCATCTAGGTGGACCACCGGTGAGCCCACCCCAACTTCTGCCACTCACAGGGATGATGAGTGGGATGGAGGGTGGGGGGGGGCGTCATAAGTCCTGTATATGGTCAGCATGGAGACTGAGCAGAAGCTGACACACCCCTAGAGGGCATCTCTGAAGGGGAAGGCCATGCCTTCAGTCCACAAGGAAGGGCTCAAACTACATTGTTGGGGCCTCTTGTAGACATAGTTAATGTCCACTGAAATTACATTATGAGAGGAAGCCAATGCATTGGCTCAAAACATGTTTACACCGGTGCACAGCATTAGAGCTCTTGTGCTTTACGATATTTTGGAACACATTACGAGCCTAAAAATTCCCAAGAAAGTGTTGGAGAAAAATGTGCTTGAAGAGGAACGGAAAAAAAGAAATCAGATTAAATGTGCACCCCTGAGCCAATTCTGCCTTCCAGTTGGCTTTGTGTAATATATGTCAACAAATCCCAGACCCAACGCTTGCACTGAGAGCCGAACGTTTGGACAAAATTAGTCACCCCTGCACCATAGTAACGCCGACAACAAGCAGAGAGGAAAGTATAACATTGCAGCATGTATTTATGCAATCAGATGGATGATAGTCACGCCGGAAGGTGAGGCCGTGCCGCCGGTTCCTCCCACGAGCAAGAGTTGGCAAAGCCAGAGGAAACATGGCAGCGATAAAAGGAGTTTAGGGTCACTGGAAGCAGGAAAAGGGTTGCAGCTGTCCCCTCTAAATTCAAGGCCATCCGTGGGACCGAGACTAATGCCTGCTTCCATGGGATAGAGCAACCTGTCATGGAAAAATGAGAAAAGTGCGCGCGAAGCTCTGGCAGGTCACCATTGACGCTAGGAAGGGTGACTGTGAACCTCGCGATCTCGGCCTTCACTGAGGGACACCGTGTGGTCCTCGCCCACTGCTTGTCACGAATAGACGTAGATTGGTGATCGAAGAGGGGCTTGGACAGCCCTGTGCAACCTGTGCCCCAGAGAAAGGATGACCCTGCTCCGTCACAGCAAAAGGGGAGCAGATAGGGAGAGTCATGTCCCAAGGTCCACTGAGGCCAGGAGGTCTCGTGCATACACCATCTTGGCCCGCGTGTCACCGGCAATCATTTCCCTTACTATCACTCCCAGGCCAGGGGTAGTTCATCTTCTGTTAATGGTACCATCTACAGGGCCGGTGGTAGTCATGGGCAGTGTGGGCAGCTGCCCAGGGCCTCGCACTCAGCCCACCAGCATGGGGCCCCGCACCAGTGCAACACACCACCAAACCTCTTGTACTCCTGCTGATATAATTGAAAGGAAGGCGTCTCTTTTCAATTGGGCCCATGAGAGGGAGGAGAGGGGGCCCTTCCTGGGCCTCTTAGGGATGGTGTCCCAGTTGCAAGGAGACATATTTTGCAGGTTTGTCCATGTAGAGACACTGCGGGAGGCTCGTTGTCAGCACTTTAGTGCCCCCACAGTTTTAACTCTCAGCCCCCAAGCAATTCTCACACTTTCAGCCCGATATGAGCTGTAAAAGAGGTGCTTGTAGGTGGCAGATAGGAGGAGCTGTGGCCCAGGAGATGTCTGAACAAAGCTGCTTCTGGAGCCCTGAATATGTTGTGTATGCAATTTTGAGGGGCCTCACACATTCCCTTTCGGCCCAGGGCCCCAAAAATCCTACAACCGGCCCTGCTTCTACAGTTATAGTCTTCGTCTTAATTATCACTGTAATATATGTAGGCCCTACCCACCTACAGAGTAAGTGAGCAGATGAATGTAGCGACTAGATCACCAGAGTGCATTCCATGGGCAGGAGGTCGAATTGGAATAGAGGGAATGCTCCTTTTGAGCCCTTTGGTGGTAGTGGTGGGATAAGCATTGATCCCTTACAGAGAGGCGGGTGGTCTGATCATCTATCTGGGCAAGGCCTGGGTGCCAGTGTGCCCAGTAGCAGAGTGACTGGTGAGGTGAATGGATGGGCACGCCTGCGGCCTACCTGGCCCAGAATGCTCTGAGGGTAAGAGAGATGAGAGTAAGGTTGAAGAAGACTGCTGCAGAATCCTCTCTACCTCTGACGAGCCCACCCTGAAAGAGGGTCCAAAGCTGGATAAATGGGCATTATACTCAGATTCGGCGTCTGGTAGCAGACGCCCTGGTGGAAGGCCTAGTGCCAGCCTTTATGGCCTAGGGATACGCATCATAACTCTGCATTGCCCTTGTTTTTGCCCTGGAAGGGAGACAAAGGGGAGTGTTTCCCTCCTGGTACCCCATGGATTTACACTGGATTATGCAGGAGAGAGTTCCCGAATCTTGGGTTGATACACGCACTTAGAGGTGGGGATACCCCAGTACCTAGAGGGCCAGTTGAGAGAAATTCCTCAGGGAAATCCGGTCACTCACTAGCCTTCTATTCTGTTCCCAGGTATGTGATGGAACATATGGGTCTGTATGTGTGTGTTATGTGTCCCTGATTGAATGTACTTCTGCTACGTGACCCAAAAAGTGCCCCTTTATGTGTTTGCATCCCTTTGGGATGGGGGTTCCATCCACAAGCCTATACGACGTGTACAGGTGTCTTAGCACACAATCTGTGATCTTGCCTTTCTTTGCAGTAGTTTATGATTTTATGGAGCAGTTCGTTGACTTCATAATCACCTGGTGGAGGCTATTTGTTCAGGTGAGGTAGTCAACACTGTACATAGGGTGACCTGGAATGCACAGTGAAAACCCACAAACTTTTCAATATTAGACCGGGCCTGTGGACCACCACGGGTTGCACCACTCTGGCTCCTCTCATGTGGGAACAGGCACATTTGCCTCATCCCATATAGGAGGACCTGGAGGAAATGGGTAGATAGTCATCGGTCTTCCCACCCGTCTGGCCTACAAGTAGATTCTGAAAAGTGCCCCAGTTCTTATTGCTAAGACCATGCAACACTGTGTTCACCATCCTCTGGATTGCACTAATCTGTTTACATCTGTCTTTAGATGCAATCTGTACAACAGTTCATAAAATTCCACACTTTTGATCTGTACGATGTCGACACAACTTCCTTTTTTTATTATAGCCTGTCGTACGCACCACAACATCCTCCCCCACTGCCTTATTGCATCAAATTCCCTCTTTGAGGTCACAGGATATTTTCGGCCCTTTATCGTTCTTGTCTTTGTTGGCCCTCAAGACCTATCCTCCATCTTTTACTGCTCCCAAAGGGCACCCTGCTAAAAATACACGCCATGCACATTGGCAGCCTTAAATGTTAGTGTCCTCCCACCATAGTAACTACTTCGAGCATGAACCTTGGAGGACAGGTCTATGCGCACACACACATTAGATATAAACAATGGAAAATTACTGACCGCAAGAGTGTTGAAAGTTCCAACAAATATTGCTCTTCTGGTTGGGTCTGCAGTTAGGTCGACAGATAGGGTATGAGTAGGCGGTATCAAATGCCATCAACACCTGAAGCTGGTATACGCACGTCCAAGGCTTGGCTTTGGGAACACAAAGACTAGCTGATGTATGGTATACCCAAGTGTGGTCCTTTGGACTACAAATGGTTGATTGATTGACTGATTGAAGTTTTTATGGAGCGAACAAATACCTATGAACTGGAGTATACCAATGCTGAGAAATTACCATTCTGAGAGCAAAGCATACTTCGAGAATAGGCAGGTTCTTAGCAGTTTGTAAAATATTTAGTAGACATTTTCTACTCAGATAGACGAACACAAACGGGGGGGGGGGGATTCCAAACTTGTGCAGTGGTGGGGGGGCGTGGCTTGGCGGGCGATCATGGCGGACGTAGCTTGCTAAGAGCTCCCGCCGGCCCGATACTTATCCTGTGATTTCTCCTGGCCCCCGGACCCGAATTGTGTGTTTGGTCAGGGGTACCGGCGTCGGATGACACAAGGAGTAATCCGGTGCTGAGAGTGACGCGCTGGGACCTTTCTCGGCGCTGCGGCGATCCAGAGCGGTGAGCGGCCTGGTGCCGGTCGGGCGAGCCGGGGCCTCAAGTTTGGCGCACCCGGACTGGAGGTCTTGATCCTGGGCCTGCGGCGCTGTTCTTTGGCCGTGATTAGAAGCTGCCTGCTGCCAGCGACCGGCTGCGGAGTCCCCCGCCTCTCCTCACCATTTCAACGGTGGGGGGCTTGAGCCTAGTGGGGGCCGTGGAGGACCTGCGGCCTACTTGGCCTTAGTGGAGCCGGGACCTCGAGTTTGGTGGCTCCCCACCCGGAGTCGTCGGCCCTATCTACTGGACCGGAAGTGCGGACGCATCGGCGCCCCCCGGATCTGAGGGGTCGGTCGGGCGCTGGGCCTGAACTGTTGCCCCATCCTATCCCTGTGGTCCCCGGAGCAGTGGCCGGAGAGCTTGTGGACTGACCTGGAGTGACCCATCTCTGCGCTGTGCCGGGAGTACTGGTGGGCCCGGTGTGGGCCTGGCGCCGACCTGCGGAGGGTGTCCATCGAACAGTGAGTGCGCCCCCCCCTCCCTCCCACCTCGTGCTACGGGACCTGCTGTGAGACGTGGGGCCCCGGGAGTTCTCTGTGGGCCCTAACCAGCCGATTGGACCGGAGGTGTCCCCTGCGGTGCCCTGGGCCTGGGGGGTGCACGGGAGCGGACGGCAGGGATAAACTCTTGGGGTCCTGCCCTGCGGGGGTCGACGGCAACGATCTGCTGAGCGCTGGTGAGAGGTGCTACCTGGGGGCCTACTTGTGATTTGCGGGACGGGACTTGTGGCCCGGGAGGTGTTCTGGGCTAGTCAGTTTGAAGACCCGAGTGCATGCCCTGCATCATCAGCTGCTGTGTGACACGAGTGGAGTGTGGGGTGGCCGGAAGGACGGCGGGGCTGGACGCTCCAAGGTTTTGAGACTTTTCTATGCGCGCCCTGGCTCGCGGACCCTAGGTGAGGCCCGGACCGGGACCCTGGAAGCCCTAACCTAGTGTAGAGACTATCCTGTTTAGCATTCCTGCCGGGGCTTGCCGCCCGGAGCTGGGCTGCGGTGTCTGTGGTCTGGGAATGCCCACTGGGGTCGGCATTCAAGCCCTGACAGAGTCTCCTTGGCCCCCCTGAGTGGACGCTACTGCTGCATTGCTGTCGACGAGGGGCCCACCGCGAGGGCAGTGTGGCCCTCTTCCTAGCCACCAACCATGACGAGAGGTGGGGGCGGCACCGGTTCCACCAAGCAAGGGACGATCGATAAATTCACAGGGCCCAGTGGAGGATCCGGGGCCTCCGGAGGTGGCCAGAACACAGGACCTGATAATGCGGCCCTGATGGCCGCCATTACGCAGTCCAGAGACATGCTTGATGCCAAAATTGGGGCGGTTGGCGCCGATGTCATGCTGCTGCGTCAAGATCTCCGCAATGCTGTGGCCCGCATCACGGAAACCGAAACTCGGATCACAGGGGTGGAGGACGATGTGGTGGCCCTGAAGAAGAAGGTGGAGGACATGGCCAGGATCCAAAAGGGGCTGGCGCTCCGTGTCGAGGATGCCGAAGGGAGGGCGCGAAGAAATAATCTGCGATTTGTGGGCTTTCCAGAGGATTGTGAGAAGGGGTCCATGGATGTATTCTTGACACGCTGGTTGGAGAGTTGGCTTCCCCCGGACGTCCTGTCGCGCTGCTTTGTAGTGGAGCGCGCCCATAGGGCCCTGGCGCAGAAACCGCCGGCAGGAGAGCGACCACGTCCAGTCATCGCCAAAATCCTCAACTTTCATGACAGGGACGTGATTCTTCGAGAAGCGAGAGCCAAGGAGGACTTGTTGTTCGAGGGTCACAGGATTATGATTTTCCCGGATTATACCAAGCTGGTGCAGCAGCAGCGCCGATCCTTCCAAGATGCGAAAGCCAAGTTACGTGGGCTGAAAATTCAATATTCACTGTTGTACCCAGCTCGTCTACGTGTTGTGTTTCATTCCAAGACCCACTTTTTCGACACCCCGGAGGCGGTGTTTAGCTGGACGGATGAGACAGTCAGGATCCGACCGAATGCCCAGCCGGGCCTGAACCCCGGAGCATCGCGTGGGTCGTCGCAAGAGAGGAGCGAATCTTCCAACAGGAGCAGGAAACACAGGAAGTCTCGGTCACGGCGACGCTCCCAATCCGGGGGTGGCCTGCTGGATGGTGCACAGTCGGACACTGCTCAGTCTGGGACTGGGACCTGAGGGCCGTGGAGCCCCACTCCTGTATCCTAAGCGACATTTCGTCTCGGCATCTGCTGGTGGCCTTAGGGGTAACACTACTGATTGATGGGCTGGTGCATGGTGTGGGGTGGTCTAGGCCATGGCTGGACACGGGAAGGGCGTAATATCTGTTGTGGTACTGTCCCGCTGCGCCTAAGTGGTGGGTCACTTGTGCTTAATGGGGTTCGGGGTGCTGACCTATGGGCGGCCTACTCCTCTCATGTTCGAGGGGGGGCCCTAAGGGGAGGTACTGTTGGTTGGGGGGAGTGGGGGGATCCATTGGCATGGGGGGCTTTGGGCGCTCTGTTTTGGGCCTGAGGCTCTTTATGCCGCGACAGGTACTTCACTGTTCCATGAGGTATAGGGGTGGGGGAGGGGGGATAGGCGGGGGTTTGGTAGTTGGGGGTGTTGTGTTGGTGGACGGGGAGGGGGGGGTGCGGGGTAGTTGGGTGGGGATGCACGTGGTTTTTGCTGCTGTGATTTCTGTAGTGCAA
Organism: Lissotriton helveticus; assembly: GCF_964261635.1. Lineage (NCBI taxonomy): Eukaryota > Metazoa > Chordata > Amphibia > Caudata > Salamandridae > Lissotriton > Lissotriton helveticus. Next base: position 688,190,258 of record NC_136068.1, on the reverse strand, counting down.
GGTGCTTGGGCTAGGTCCGGGGGTTTCCAGATGCTCTCCCACCGAGACTATGGGTGATTCCCCGGAGAAGGCGCCTGTTAGTGGCTCCATGAGAATTCTTAGTTGGAACGTCAGGGGAATGCTGGACAAAATTAAACGAGGAGCAGTACTGCGCTGGGGTAAGAGAGACTCGGCGGATGTCATGTTGTTGCAGGAGACGCACATGTTGGGAACGAAAGTACTGAGTTTACAACGTTTTGGCTATACCCAGGTGTTCCACGCAGGCTTTACTAGGGGGTCGAGAGGGGTAGCTGTCCTCATTCATCGACGACTGTCTTATACTCACGAACGCCATTGGCTTGATCCCCAGGGTCGGTTTGTGTTTGTCAAGGGCATGATTGGTGTAGAACCTGTGGTGTTCGGCAGTGTGTATGCTCCCCCTCCCCTGCAATGGTCTCTGGCGGAGCGCCTGTTTGAATTGTGGGCCGAAATCCCGGACTGCCTGGCTGTGATAGGGGGTGACTGGAATGACGTGGTGGATGTGGGTCTGGACAGGCAGAGAATGCAGGTGGCCGCAATGGCGCCTACCCCTACACGTCTGAAAGCGATGATTGATGGGTTGGGTTGGGTGGACGTATGGCGACATCTGCATGCCAGGACGCGTGAGTACACGTATGTATCAGCTGTGCATGGCTCCTTCTCCCGGTTGGACTGTGTGTTTGTACCCGGGGCCTTCCTCGATAGGGTGAAGCAGGCCGTGATTCAACCTCGGGGACTGTCGGACCATTCCCCGGTCGCAGTACGGATTGCACTGTGTAAACCACATCAGCCGTTCCGTTGGCGGATGTCTTCGTGGCATCTCCAACGGACAGATTATACGACACACATGAGCGGGGCTATAGCCCAGTATTGGCAGGAGAACTTGACAGAAGGCATGGACAGCGTGATGGTCTGGGAAGCCATGAAACCCACGTTGCGGGGCGTAGACATCGCCTGGTGTGCTGCCGCCCGTCGGAAGCGTCAGGAGGCCACTGTGGCGGCTGCGGCTGGGGTGAGAGCTTTGGAGGGGCAGTGTAGAGGAGATAAAGGCGAGGTGGCGCTCAGGCTGCTCCTCCAGGCACAGCAATCATATGCCTCGATCCTACTGGACGAGGCTCGACAAGCCTGGCTGGCCACGCGGAGTAGGGTGTACCAATGGGGCGACAAATCGTGCACTATGCTCCACCGGTTGTGTCAGCAAACTCTGCAGCCGATTTCTCTGCCGGGCCTTACGGACGGGGAGGGGATTGCCATGACGGACCCTGCTGCGCTTGCGGCGAGTTTTGCCGACTACTATAGGGTACAATACGCTTCACGAGATAGTCTCCCACCAGAGGCAATCGACAAATTTATAGCCGACCTCCCCCCCCGGGTGATATCGGATGAGGCCAGGACAGCTCTAGACCTTCCCCTGTCGGCGGAGGAACTGGGTGACGCGCTGGGACAACTTAACACTGGTAAGGCGCCCGGACCAAGTGGCTTTCCCAGTGAATTTTACAAGAAATTTCATTTGCAGCTGGGACCGCACTATCGGCAGGCTCTGGAAGCAGCTCGGGAGTGTGGTTGCTTGCCGGTGGACTGGCGTCAAGCTGAGATTGTGGTGTTCCAGAAACCGGGCAGGCCCCCTGACAGACACGAGTCGTATCGCCCAATATCTCTCATTAACTTTGAAGCCAAATTATTGGCTAAAGCGTTGGCGAATCGTCTTCTCCCATACGTAGCAGATCTAGTCCACCCGGATCAGGCGGGCTTTATGCCGGGCAGAGCGACAAGGCACAACATCAGACGGGCACAGGTTGCGGTGGGTGCGATGGGGGCGACTGAGGAGCGGGCGGCACTCCTACTAGCGGACATCGACAGAGCGTTTGATTCTGTCAGCTGGACTTACCTCTTTGCTCTATTACCGCGCCTCAACTTGGGTCCAGTTTTTGTCTCATACGTCAAACTGCTATACACCGACATCACAGCCTCGGTGCGTATCTCGGGAGCAATCTCGGAGAGATTTCCGGTTGCTAGGGGGACCCGGCAAGGGTGCCCCCTGTCCCCGTATCTCTTTGCGCTGGCCATGGAGCCGCTGGCTGCCTGGGTGCGCATTGACGCGCAGCTTCGTGGCTTTGTATGGAGTGCGAGCCTCACAGACAGGATCGCGCTATATGCAGACGACGTCCTCTTCTTTTTGACAGACCTCGATCGTTCGGGCCCGCGTATTTTGGAGATATTACGCATTTTCGGTGACGTCTCGGGACTCTACCTCAACCCGCGCAAATCGACTCTTTGGGTGCTGGGGGGCCGGCCCGAGGTGTCTCCTTGGGCAGCGGATCTGCAGGTAGCGATTGGTGGACTGAAATATCTAGGAGTCTTCATATCAGAGTCTGCTGCTATTGCATGGGAGCGTAACATACAACCGGTGTGGGACAGGGTCCAAGACTGTATTGAAGACTGCTGTAAGGACTAGTAGGGTAAGGGCAACGGAACCGCCAGAATCTAGAATCAGCCTGATGAGACTGACTGCAGCAACTAAGCGGTCTCATTGCAGAGAATAGGGCGGAGCCAGACTGTAAATAGTTTAAACAAGAATATTTCTCAGTATATCTAGACAGTTGTTGATTCACACAACGTTCCATGATCTTAGCAGTCAAGGGCAGGAAAGAAGCTGTCAGATAAAAAAGTCACTGGCTTTCCTAGCACGATCAACTGCAGGCTCATTTAGAAAAATAAAGGTTTTTGTCCATATATCGGGTACTGTACCAGAATTTCATGAAGTATTCCAGAGTGAAGTTATGAAAGGAGTTACAGATGTGGCAACTCCTTTAGCCACCTTATCGAGAAAGAGATTCAAAGGAGAGCCTGATGAAATAGAATAAAGCCTGAGGAAAATGTCATCTTAGACAGCAAGGTCAAAAGAGGACCGAGCAGGAATTGAACTATTTGAAGGTAATCAATCAATCAGTATTTATATAGCATAGCTAATCATCCGCTAGGGTATCCATGCACAATGTTCTTGCTGTCATCACTCAAAATGTCAGGTCTTGAGTCCCTTTCTGAATTTTGGGAGACAGGAGGATGTTCGGAGGGGGAGAGAGAGGTCACTTCAGTTCTTGGCGGTGAGGTAGGAGAAGGCGTGTCCTGCACTGTGGCTTTGATGGATGCAGGGATTGTGTGTGAGGTCGAGGGAGGCTAAGTGCAGGTGTTTGGGGGTTGGTGGAAGTTCAGGTAGTGGTCCTTGTTCGTGGAGGGCCCTGTTGGCATGTATCAGCATCTTTAAATGCCATCTTTCTGGATGGGGAGCATGTGGAGGTTCCTGAAGTAGGAGGGAGATCCTTTTTGGGAGGTTGAGGATGAGTTTGGCAGCAGATTTCCATTTTGTCTGGAGTCTCTTCAGGAGTTGGGTGGTGATTCCTGCGTACAGTGCGTTGCCATAGTCCAGCCGGCTGAAGACTAGGGTTTGAGTTATAGTTTTCCTGGTACTGATAGGGAGCCACCTGAAGATCTTTTGGAGTATACATAAGGTGTGGAAGCAGGTGGAGTAGATTGTGTGGATCTTGCACTTTATGGTGAGTTTGCTGTCCAGGATGATTCAGAGGTTGCGGGCTTGGTCTGTTTAGATCCTTGTTCAGAAGGCCACCAAGTGTCACTCCACAGGGAAAATCACTATTCCCTCTTGTCCTTGTTGAATTTCCGGCAGTTAGTCTTCATGTATTCAGCGACACTCACCATGCAGTTTTGGAAGTTTGTACTGGTGGTGGATGGATCTTCTGAGAGCGAGAGGATGAGCTAGGTGTCATCTGTGTAGGATATGATGTTGAGGCCATGGGTTTTGATGATGTTGCCAGGGGCATCATGTAAGTGCCGAACAGGGTGGGGCTGAGGGATAAACATTGAGGGACACCTCAGATGAGGTTCTGAGGTGAAGAGTGGTAGGCTGATTCTCTGGGTTCGTCCTGTGAGGAAGGACGTGATCCATTTGAAGGTGTCTTCCTGGATCCCGATGTGGTGGAGTCTTTTGGTGAGGGTGTGGTGGGCTTCAGTGTTGAACGCTGCTGAGAGGTCGAGGAGGATCAGGGCTGCAGTTTCTCCCCAGTTGAGGAGGTTTCGGATGTCTGTGGCACCGACCAGGGCGATCTCCATGCTGTGGATTGTGCGGAACCCAGATTGGGATGTGTCCATCAGGTTGTTTCTCTCCAGGTGTTCGGTTAGATGGCTGTTGATGGCCTTTTTCGAGGACTTTGGTGGGGAAGGGAGCAGAGAGATGGGGCGGTAGCTCTTGGGATCACTTGGGTCGGCGGAGGGTTTCTTGAGGAGGGGCCTGACCTCTGTGTGTTACTATCTGTTGGGGTAGATGGCTGCGGTGATGGACTCTTTGATAATGAAGGTGAGTTTGCAGCTGATTACCTTGCTCCTGAAGTGAAGAAGGGGTGGGGCAGGGGTCCGTAGCTGCTCTAGTGTGGATGGAGGTAATCATGGCTATGGTCCTCCTTGTGATGAGCTGTTATCATGTGGTTAGTGGATGGTTTTGGGTGGACTCAGTTGGTGTGAAGAGGTTGTAGAAGTCAGTGGGTTGGGGATCAATGTTTCTGTAGATGGGGGGTATTTTGTTGTGGAAGTAGACTGCCAGGTAGTCGCAGGGTTCCATGGAAGGGGAGATAGTATTCTCAGTAGCTGCCAGGCAGGAGAACCTAGGAAGCAAAGCTTGTGCTGATAAAGAGTGCATCTTGTCTCTAGGAAATTATTTGAGTATACTCATGATTTTGTCCTGAAAAAATCAGAAAGATCTGAACAAAGTTATTGATTTTTTAAAAATTGTTCCTTTGAAGAGTTGTTTGGGGTGGTCATGAAAGGGTTAACATTTTTGTAATATCTGGCTGGTTGATCCAGCAGTGCCGTAAATAAAATAAGGGCCTCTGATTAGCCAAGGGAGCTATTTTCCTGTCTGGCTTTCTCGTCCAATCTGATTGGCTGGCCGCAAATTGAAGAAAAGTGTTGATGCTGCAATTACCATGATATCAGTGGAAGGCTCCAAATATGTCAATACACTGATGCTGGACCCCAAGCAGCTAGAAGACCTTGGTATCCAGTGTGAACTGGATTGTTGCTGTTTAACTGAATTTCATGCATTGTGAACCTGTATATTTTATACTGGGAGAACCGTGCGCAGCTATTGCAGCAAGGAACTTTTCTTATGATGAAACATATCAAATAAACATTGCGATATATTATTTGTTATTCTTACTTCATAATTTATTGTTTCACTATTTTGTAACGTTTCTTCGCAATATTAATCCATAAAACACATTGAATTCCAAACTGCAAAAACTTTTTGTTCAATATTTCGTAAAACCATATGATATATATTATCCATATATCCAGCATCCAAATTCGTATACCCAATGCAAATCCCAACACTTGCGCTTCATCAGGGGTAACTCTCTAAAAACAAAAACAATGATCAAGCCTAACAGAAAAACATCTTGAATCTTTTCCTCACAGTTATTTTAACACGTCATGCTGGGATATCGAAAAATCTTTACCAACACCAGGACAACGATTGACATTACTGTCCTTCCAAGCTCTTAATTCAGAACACACCACGGGGGACTTTAACACCACATTCATCATAGCTGGGGTAATGTTTAACCTTCCATAATCAAATTTGCACTTTCTCTGCCAGCACAAGTATCCGAAAACATACGACAATGTAACATCAAGTTTCAAAACATAACCAGGCCTCTATGCCCACACAAGCCCCATAGCGATCTTTCCAGAACTAAAAATTGTGGGCCTCACTTATGAGGTTTTGCTGTAGGGCAGGGCCACAGACCTTTCTGCTGCACTGCCCACAGCAAAAGAAAAGAGCAGGAATGCGCCGTATCTATCAAATACAAAGTAATCCATTCCTTTTCCCCAGCGCTGATGCTCAATGGGCTGCCTGCGCCAACGCAGGCACCTTTGCACCATGACGCAAGGGTGCCTGCGTTGCGGGGATGATTATTTTTGTGTAGGAAGGGAAACCTTCCTGCACAACAATTATCACAAGAGGCCTTTTCCTCTTTCTATGTGTGCTGCATTCTGCAGCGCACATTGAAAAAGGAAAAACGAGGAGAAATAAAGATATTTCTCCTCGTTGTGTCTCCTTTACGCCGGAGGCGTACATTTTTGGCGCTGCCTCAGATTTATGATTTCTCATAAATCTGGGGCAGTGTTAAAAAGCCACAGATGTTGCTGGAAACGCCCCCAGCAACACCCACTGCATTCCCCTTTTATGCAGAAAACTGCATTAAATGGGACGATATTTACGAGGCAGCATTAATCCAAAATAAAGTGGCCGAGGTGCCTCATAAACATGGAGCAGGCTCCTGCACCATGGAAAATCACAAAAGTGACGTTCCAGTGGCGCACGCGGCCTCATAAATGAGGCCCTGAGTTCCCTAATAAAGCCAGTGTTCCTGTTTTACACTAAATCACCCAGTTATCCAGTCCCTGGAGCCTTTTCTGTATATATAAACAACCATGGTGGTCCATCCAGTAGAGTGTTTTTTTGTGTGCATAAATAAACACAGACCAGTTGTAATTTGCAGCCAGTTACCTACAGTGCACTCTAGCAACTTTTAACTATGTTGTTTAGGTGTTGCCTGAGCCAATGCGCTTGCGAATTGCTCGGTGAGATTATTGTAAGCGGAAAAGAAAAGTCTACCAAAACGGCTGCGGATCGCATACAGTTCATGTGATCTATGCGCGTGCACACCATCGCCAGCTACATTACACACCACCATTTGTCTGTGCCTCGGCATCAGACTTCAAAGGCTGCCGCTCCCCCGCGTGCACATCGCGCACCACCATTTGTCTGTGCCTTGGCATCAGACATCAAAGGCTGCCGCTCCCCCGCCCTCCCCCCGCCACAGCAATGCCGAGAGCTTGTTTCTGGACGAAAGTGAAAGCCTACCGTGCTTGTTTACAGTAGCCTTGCTCCTCAAATGCTGTTGCTGTATTGCCATCTCTCTAGGGACACTCAGCTTGAAAACACTCGACTTGCTAGCTGCAATTCTACATCCGCTATGCTTTGCCTCTAGACACGTTGATCCCTCGCAGACTGTACTGACTCTGCCCAAACGCAGTCACCACGCAGTCTCTTCTCTCTGTCTTATGATGTCTGCCCTGCCACCATGTACTTTGGACCCTCACACCTTCTCACCTTCACACCCCCTCACCCTGACACACCCTAACCCTCACCCTCACACCCTCACCCTATCACCCTCACCCCCGTCACCCTCACCCTCCCTCTCTCTCACACCCCATCACCCTCACACACCCCCACTCACCCTCACACCCTCACCTACCCTCACTCACCCTCACTCACCCTCACAACCTCACACCCTCACACCTCTCACCCCCATAACCCTCTCACCCTCACTCCCTCACACACCCACACACCCTCACACTCCACATCACTCAGGAACACCACCACATCACTCAGGGGCATCACTCAGGGGCACCACCACATCACTCAGGGACACCACCACATCACTCAGGGGCGCCACTCAGGGACACCACCACATCACTCAGGGACACCACCACATCACTCAGTAACACCACCACATCACTCAGGGACACCACCACATCACTCGGGGACACCAACACATGACTCAGGGGCACCACTCAGGGACACCACCAAATCACCCAGGAACACCACCACATCACTCAGGGGCACCACTCAGGGACACCACCACATCACTCAGGGATACCACCACATCACTCAGGGATACCACCACATCACTCAGGGACACCACCACATCACTCGGGGACACCACCACATCACTCGGGGACACCACCACATCGCTCGGGGACACCACCACTTCACTCGGGGACACCACCACTTCACTCGGTGACACCACCACATCACTCGGGGACACCACCACATCACTCTGGGACACCACCACATCACTCGGGGACACCACCACATCACTCGGGGTCACCACCAAATCACTCGGGGTCACCACCACATCACTCAGGGGCACCACCACATCACTCAGGGGCACCACCACATCACTCAGGGGCACCACCACATCACTCAGAGGCACCACCACATCACTCAGAGGCACCACCACATCACTCAGAGGCACCACCACATCACTCAGCGGCACCACCACATCACTCAGGAACACCACCACATCACTCTGGGACACCACCACATCACTCAGGGACACCACCACATCACTCAGGGACACCCCAACATCACTCAGGAACACCACCACATCACTCTGGGACACCACCACATCACTCAGGGGCACCACCACATCACTCAGGGACACCACCACATCACTCTGGGACACCACCACATCACTCTGGGACACCACCACATCACTCTGGGACACCACCACATCACTCTGGGACACCACCACATCACTCAGGGACACCACCACATCACTCAGGGACACCACCACATCACTCAGGGACACCACCACATCACTCAGGTACACCACCACATCACTCAGGGACACCACGACATCACTCAGGAAGACCACCACATCACTCAGGAACACCGCCACATCACTCAGGGGCACCACCACATCACTCAGGGACACCACCACATCACTCAGGGACACCACCACATCACTCAGGGACACCACCACATCACTCGGGGACACCACCACATCACTCATGGACACCACCACATCACTCAGGAACACCACCACATCACTCAGGAACACCACCACATCACTCAGGAACACCACCACATCACTCAGGGGCACCACCACATCACTCAGGGACACCACCACATAACTCAGGAACACCACCACATCACTCGGAGGAACCACCACATGACTCAGGGGCACCACCACATCACTCAGTGCCACCACCACATCACTCGGGAACATCACCACATCACTCGGGGACACCACCACATCACTGGTGGACACCACCACATCCCTCGGGGACACCACCACATCACTCGGGGGCACCACCACATCACTCGGGGGCACCACCACATCACTCGGGGACACCACCACATCACTGGTGGACACCACCACATCACTGCTGGACACCACCACATCCCTCGTGGACACCACCAAATCACTCGGAGGAACCACCACATAACTCAGGGACACCACCACATAACTCAGGGTCACCACCACATCACTCGGCAGGGACACCACCACGTCACTCAGGAACACCACCACATCACTCGGAGGAACCACCACATCACTCAGGGGCACCACCACATCACTCAGGGGCACCACCACATCACTCGGGGACACCACCACATCACTCAGGGACACCACCACATCACTCGGGGACACCACCAAATCACTCGGGGACACCACCAAATCACTTGGGGACACTACCAAATCACTCAGGGACACCACCAAATCACTCGGGGACACCACCACATCACTCGGGGACACCACCACATCACTCGGCAGGGACACCACCACATCACTCAGGGACACCACCACATCACTCGGGAACACCACCACATCACTCAGGGGTACCACTTAGGGACACCACCAAATCACTCAGGGACACCACCACATCACTCAGGGGCACCACTCAGGGACACCACCACATCACTCGGGGACAGCACCACATCACTTGGGGACACCACCACATCACTCAGGGACACCACTACGTCACTCAGGAACACCACCACATCACTTGGAGGAACCACCACATCACTCAGGGGCACCACCACATCACTCAGGGGCACCACCACATCACTCGGCAGGGACACCACCACATCACTCAGGGACACCACCACATCACTCAGGAACACCACCACATCACTCGGGGACACCACCACATCACTCGGGGACACCACCAAATCACTCGGGGACACCACCACATCACTCGGGGACACCACCACATCACTCAGGGACACAACCACATCACTCGGCAGGGTCACCACCACATCACTCGGGAACACCACCACATCACTCGGGGACGCCACCAAATCACTCAGGGACACCACCACATCACTCAGGGGCACCACTCAGGGACACCACCACATCACTCGGGGACACCACCACATCACTTGGGGACACCACCACATCACTCGGGGACACCACCACATCACTCGGGAACACCACCACATCACTCAGGAACACCACCACATCACTCAGGGACACCACCACGTCACTCAGGAACACCACCAAATCACTCGGAGGAACCACCACATAACTCCGGGACACCACCACATCACTCGGGGACAACACCACATCACTCGGGGACACCACCACATCACTCGGGGACACCACCAAATCACTCGGGGACACCACCAAGTCACTCGGGGACACCACCAAATCACTCGGGGACACCACCACATCACTCGGGGACACCACCACATCACTCGGCAGGGACACCACCACGTCACTCAGGAACACCACCACATCACTCGGAGGAACCACCACATCACTCAGGGGCACCACCACATCACTCAGGGGCACCACCACATCACTCGGGGACACCACCACATCACTCGGGGACACCACCACATCACTCGGGGACACCACCAAATCACTCGGGGACACCACCAAATCACTTGGGGACACTACCAAATCACTCAGGGACACCACCAAATCACTCGGGGACACCACCACATCACTCGGGGACACCACCACATCACTCGGCAGGGACACCACCACATCACTCAGGGACACCACCACATCACTCGGGAACACCACCACATCACTCAGGGGTACCACTTAGGGACACCACCAAATCACTCAGGGACACCACCACATCACTCAGGGGCACCACTCAGGGACACCACCACATCACTCGGGGACAGCACCACATCACTTGGGGACACCACCACATCACTCGGGGACACCACCACATAACTCGGGAACACCACCACATCACTCAGGAACACCACCACATCACTCAGGGGCACCACCACATCACTCAGGGGCTCACCACTCGGGGGCACCACCACATCACTCAGGGGCACCACCACGTCACTCAGGGACACCACTACGTCACTCAGGAACACCACCACATCACTTGGAGGAACCACCACATCACTCAGGGGCACCACCACATCACTCAGGGGCACCACCACATCACTCGGCAGGGACACCACCACATCACTCAGGGACACCACCACATCACTCAGGAACACCACCACATCACTCGGGGACACCACCAAATCACTCGGGGACACCACCAAATCACTCGGGGACACCACCACATCACTCAGGGACACCACCACATCACTCGGCAGGGACACCACCACATCACTCAGGGACACCTCCACATCACTCGGGAACACCACCACATCACTCGGGGACACCACCACATCACTCAGGGGCACCACTTAGGGACGCCACCAAATCACTCAGGGACACCACCACATCACTCTGGGGCACCACTCAGGGACACCACCACATCACTCGGGGACACCACCACATCACTTGGGGACACCACCACATCACTCGGGGACACCACCACATCACTCGGGAACACCACCACATCACTCAGGAACACCACCACATCACTCAGGGGCACCACCACATCACTCAGGGGCACACCACTCGGGGGCACCACCACATCACTCAGGGACACCACCACATCACTCAGGGTCACCACCACATCACTCAGGGGCACCACCACGTCACTCAGGGACACCACCACGTCACTCAGGAACACCACCACATCACTCGGAGGAACCACCACATCACTTAGGGACACCACCACATCACTCATGAACACCACCACATCACTCGGGGACACCACCAAATCACTCGGGGACACCACCACATCACTCGGGGACACCACCACATCACTCGGCAGGGACACCACCACATCACTCGGCAGGGACACCACCACATCACTCGGGAACACCACCACATCACTCGGGGACACCACCACATCACTCAGGGGCACCACTTAGGGACGCCACCAAATCACTCAGGGACACCACCCCATCACTCAGGGGCACCACTCAGGGACACCACCACATCACTCGGGGACACCACCACATCACTTGGGGACACCACCACAACACTCGGGGACACCACCACATCACTCGGGAACACGACCACATTACTCAGGAACACCACCACATCACTCAGGGGCACCACCACATCACTCAGGGGCGCACCACTCGGGGGCACCACCACATCACTCAGGGACACCACCACATCACTCAGGGGCACCACCACATCACTCAGGGGCACCACCACGTCACTCAGGGACACCACCACATCACTCGGAGGAACCACCACATCACTCAGGGGCACCACCACATCACTCAGGGGCACCACCACATCACTCAGGGGCACCACCACATCACTCAGGGGCACCACCACATCACTCAGGGGCACCACCACGTCACTCAGGGACACCACCACATCACTCGGAGGAACCACCACATCACTCAGGGGCACCACCACATCACTCAGGGGCACCACCACATCACTCAGGGACACCACCACATCACTCGGGGACACCACCACATCACTCGGGGACACCACCACATCACTCGGGGACACCACCACATCACTCAGGGACACCACCAAATCACTCGGGGTCACCACCACATCACTCGGGGACACCACCACTTCACTCGGCAGGGACACCACCACATCACTCAGGGACACCACCACATCACTCAGGAACACCACCACATCACTCGGGGACACCACCACATCACTCAGGGGCACCACTTACGGACACCACCAAATCACTCAGGGACACCACCACATCACTCAGGGGCACCACTCAGGGACACCACCACATCACTCGGGGACACCACCACATCACTTGGGGACACCACCACATCACTCAGGGACACCACCACATCACTCGGGAACACCACCACATCACTCAGGAACACCACCACATCACTCAGGGGCACCACCACATCACTCAGGGGCGCACCACTCGGGGGCACCACCACATCACTCAGGGAAACCACCACATCACTCAGGGGCACCACCACATCACTCAGGGGCACCACCACGTCACTCAGGGACACCACCACGTCACTCAGGGACACCACCACGTCACTCAGGAACACCACCACATCACTCGGAGGAACCACCACATCACTCGGGGGCACCACCACATCACTCAGGGGCACCACTCAGGGACACCACCACATCACTCGGGGACACCACCACATCACTTGGGGACACCACCACATCACTCGGGGACACCACCACATCACTCGGGAACACCACCACATCACTCAGGAACACCACCACATCACTCAGGGGCACCACCACATCACTCAGGGGCGCACCACTCGGGGGCACCACCACATCACTCAGGGACACCACCACATCACTCAGGGACACCACCACATCACTCAGGAACACCACCACATCACTCTAGGACACCACCACATCACTCTGGGACACCACCACATCACTCGGGACACCACCACATCACTCGGGGACACCACCACATCACTCAGGGGCACCACTCTGGGGCACCACCACATCACTCAGGGACACCACCACATCACTCGGGGACACCACCACATCACTCAGGGGCACCACTCAGGGGCACCACCACATCACTCAGGGACACCACCACATCACTCAGGGACACCACCACATCAATCAGGGACACCACCACATCACTCAGAAACACCACCACATCACTCAGGGACTTCACCACATCACTCAGGAACACCACCACATCACTCAGGCGCACCACTCAGGGCACCACCACATCACTCAGGGGTACCACCACATCACTCAGGGGTACCACCACATCACTCAGGGACACCACCACATCACTCAGGGACACCACCACATCACTCGGGGACACTACCACATCACTCGGGGACACCACCACATCACTTGGGGACACCACCACATCACTCTGGGATACTGCCACATCACTCGGGGACACCACCACATCACTCGGGGACACCACCACATCACTCGGGGACACCACCACATCACTCTGGGACACCACCACATCACTCAGGAACACCACCACATCACTCAGGGGCACCACTCAGGGGCACCACCACATCACTCAGGGACACCACCACATCACTCAGGGACACCACAACATCATTCAGGAACACCACCACATCACTCAGGGGCACCACCACATCACTCAGGGGCACCACCACACCACTCAGGGACACCACCACATCACTCAGGGGCACCACTCACGGGCACCACCACATCACTCAGGGACACCACCACATCACTCAGGGACACTACCACATCACTCAGGGACACCACCACATCACTCTGGGACACCACCACATCACTCTGGGACACCGCCACATCACTCTGGGACACCACCACATCGCCCTGGGACACTCCCACATCACTCAGGGACACCACCAAATCACTCGGGGTCACCACCACATCACTCGGGGACACCACCACATCACTCGGCAGGGACACCACCACATCACTCAGGGACACCACCACATCACTCAGGAACACCACCACATCACTCGGGGACACCACCACAACACTCAGGGGCACCACTTACGGACACCACCAAATCACTCAGGGACACCACCACATCACTCAGGGGCACCACTCAGGGACACCACCACATCACTCGGGGACACCACCACATCACTTGGGGGACACCACCACAACACTCGGGGACACCACCACATCACTCGGGAACACGACCACATCACTCAGGAACACCACCACATCACTCAGGGGCACCACCACATCACTCAGGGGCGCACCACTCGGGGGCACCACCACATCACTCAGGGACACCACCACATCACTCAGGGGCACCACCACATCACTCAGGGGCACCACCACGTCACTCAGGGACACCACCACGTCACTCAGGAACACCACCACATCACTCGGAGGAACCACCACATCACTCAGGGGCACCACCACATCACTCAGGGGCACCACCACATCACTCAGGGACACCACCACATCACTCGGGGACACCACCACATCACTCGGGGACACCACCACATCACTCGGGACACCACCACATCACTCGGGACACCACCACATCACTCAGGGTCACCACCACATCACTCGGGGTCACCACCACATCACTCGGCAGGGACACCACCACATCACTCAGGGACACCACCACATCACTCAGGAACACCACCACATCACTCGGGGACACCACCACATCACTCAGGGGCACCACTTACGGACACCACCAAATCACTCAGGGACACCACCACATCACTCAGGGGCACCACTCAGGGACACCACCACTTCACTCGGGGACACCACCACATCACTCGGGGACACCACCACATCACTTGGGGACACCACCACTTCACTCGGGGACACCACCACATCACTCGGGAACACCACCACATCACTCAGGAACACCGCCACATCACTCAGGGGCACCACCACATCACTCAGGGGCGCACCACTCGGGGGCACCTCCACATCACTCAGGGAAACCACCACATCACTCAGGGGCACCACCACATCACTCAGGGGCACCACCACGTCACTCAGGGACACCACCACATCACTCAGGAACACCACCACATCACATGGAGGAACCACCACATCACCCGGGGGCACCACCACATCACTCAGGGGCACCACTCAGGGACACCACCACATCACTCGGGGACACCACCACATCACTTGGGGACACCACCACATCACTTCGGGACACCACCACATCACTCGGGAACACCACCACATCACTCAGGAACACCACCACATCACTCAGGGGCACCACCACATCACTCAGGGGCGCACCACTCGGGGGCACCACCACATCACTCAGGGACACACCACATCACTCAGGGACACCACCACATCACTCAGGAACACCACCACATCACTCTAGGACACCACCACATCACTCTGGGACACCACCACATCACTCGGGGACACCACCACATCACTCGGGGACACCACCACATCACTCAGGGGCACCACTCAGGGGCACCACCACATCACTCAGGGACACCACCACATCACTCAGGGACACCACCACATCAATCAGGGACACCACCACATCACTCAGAAACACCACCACATCACTCAGGGACTTCACCACATCACTCAGGAACACCACCACATCACTCAGGCGCACCACTCAGGGACACCACCACATCACTCAGGGACACCACCACATCACTCAGGGACACCACCACATCAATCAGGGACACCACCACATCACTCAGAAACACCACCACATCACTCAGGGACTTCACCACATCACTCAGGAACACCACCACATCAATCAGGCGCACCACTCAGGGACACCACCACATCACTCAGGGACACCACCACATCACTCGGGGACACTACCACATCACTCGGGGACACCACCACATCACTTGGGGACACCACCACATCACTCTGGGATACTGCCACATCACTCGGGGACACCACCACATCACTCTGGGACACCGCCACATCACTCAGGAACACCACCACATCACTCAGGGGCACCACTCAGGGGCACCACCACATCACTCAGGGACACCACCACATCACTCAGGGACACCACAACATCATTCAGGAACACCATCACATCACTCAGGGGCACCACCACACCACTCAGGGACACCACCACATCACTCAGGGGCACCACTCACGGGCACCACCACATCACTCAGGGACACCACCACATCACTCAGGGACACGACCACATCACTCAGGGACACTACCACATCACTCAGGGACACCACCACATCACTCTGGGACACCACCACATCGCCCTGGGACACTCCCACATCACTCTGGGACACCACCAAATCACTCTAATACACCACCACTTTACTCAGCCCAACCACATCATCACTCAGCACCACAACAGCACTGTCCTTGCTTGCTACCAACAAGCATTGCCATAGCCAATAGGACTCGCATTAGGAAAGTGTAAGCTATTGGCTTTGTGAATAACAATGCTATTAATTTATATATTTTCAAAGCCAACACATATTAAAAAAATTGACATTTACAATACCAATAGCTCACATTTCCCTAATGCAGACCTATTGCATTGCAAATGCTTGTTTTACCTTTTGCAACCAGCTGACCACTTTGATGAAAACCATCCTTTCTCCAGCCTCCGCCGAGTGACCGCCACAAACCTCTATTTAACACCACCACCATGCTCAACCATGTTTCGAACTAACTAGGATTCATTGCCAGTGCTGACTTTACCCCCATTCCATTGTAATTAAACTCTGTTTCACCAATCTATACTATCAGTGCTGGCTCTACCTTCAGGCCATGTAATCAAACTGTGTTTGGAGTTGGTGCCCCTCCAACACCTATTCAGTTGTGGTACCTCATTTGACTCAAGATGCATGGCGCATGGATAGCAGTGCTTAATTTGTAAAAAAAATAAGTGCCAGGGCTCTCCTCAGGAAACCACTGCAGCTAGCACCGCCCATTGCCCCTGTCGACATTGCTAATGACATACATACATAACTATCATACTACTACAAGGCAGACAATTCAGACTGCTCGAGACCCCCAAAGCTATAGGGAGGTAGGTATTTGTTGTTTTTTAATTCATAATACATTTATAAACAACTGTTGTTCTGCTCATCTTTAAATTACACAAAACAGCGCCATCATGTGGCAGCTATCATAAGTGCTGGTGTTGACAATTAAGTGTCTGGGGCAAACACCGGAAACCACTGGTTCAAATTAAGCACTGGATATTAGTCACGTACTGCTGGCAATTTAACACTCATTCCTGATTTAATCATCTTACCGTGCATCATGCCTTCTACTATGAAAGTGACACATAAATCCATCTGTAACATGAAACTCAGGTGTGCACCGTTTTCCCTGTATAAAACACACTGGATCACAATGCACGCATGAGGCCTACTGCCAGTGTCTACCCAATGCACCCATTGGAACACTGAACCTATAAATTACGGAGAGATTAATCAATGGAAAATATCTCTAAAAATAAGGAGTAACATAATTCAGGAGTGCTCACGCCAGACCCTAATGGGCCATTGTAGTGTTGACTAAATTGCACACAGCGAATATGTGCACCATAATGTAATGGAGTTGTTTGTTTGAAAAGGGTGAAGGGCGGGCACATTAAAACCACATACCATAGCCGATATGTTGCAAAATCCACCAAGGGATGTCACGGGCCAAGAATCAATGGCAAACCTTGAGAACTTCCTGATCGACTCCATGGCCCGTGCAGGTGACAGACGCCTGAAGCCTACTCACCTACTATTGGTCAACAAATCTTTTGTCACCATCTTCCTCAGCAAACCTCTTACATTTTAAGATGACCACTTCCAAACTTACTTACTAGACATTCACCTGGTGCAAAGTTATGTTTCTAACTTTAAAGTCACAGGTTACAATCTTCCAGAACACGTAGTCTTCTATCCTTATGATTTCAAAAAATGTATAACACCGAGGAAGGTAAAATGGGATCTGTTCTTAGAACACCATGAAACAATTCAACATTGGTGCACGATGTGTAATAGGGGAAAGTTTTTTGCAGCTCGTGTCAGTCCAGTGGGATTGAGCTTCAATCTGGTCCTTGTTGTATTTGCAGTGATTTCATGTGGTTCATCTCAGTCCCTTTGGCCCCTGTCCTTCTTCCCCCAGCTGTTTGCTGGTAGCTGCTGAGCCTGGAGGCTTGTGCTCCCGCCAAAATGACAGCTCATCCTTTTCTCAGGAATGCCTGTGGTCAAATCAAGCTGCCTGCAGAGCCTGCGTCAAGGCATGAGCTGGACATAAATGGAGCTCCTACGAGGCAAAACATAGCAACAGCAGACCATGAAGCTACAGCACACAGCAGCCTGTGTGTACTGCGATTTCTCAACATTACCTGCAGAGCTGGGTACAGAACAGCAAGAACCTGGAAAAAGCCAGAGAGCTCAAGCTGTTCTGTGCTAGGTTTGTTTTATCATTTGCAGTTTCTCTTCTCTAATTAGATACCAGGACAGCCAGTAACAGAATAGAATGCAAACAAATAAAAAAAACGGGGATTGGGAAAGATTCTCAGACATGAAAAGTGAGAACTCGGGGTCTCTAAAAACGTGGGTTGTTATCTTTCCTGGAAAACTGGATAATTGGCTGGGGCTCAGAGTGTGACACAGCTGTGGAAAGTTTTGGAAAGAATGGTGCCATCCAAAGTTTAATAAGCCAAAACCTTTTGTAAAGAAAAGTAATATATTGTATTTTTATTAAGCATTTTCAAACTAAATAGTCCCTTAAACACATAGAACCCTATTCACAAAGGTAAACTGAGATGACATTCTAACTTTATTGTATTCTTTATTCACAAAGGGCATTTACTAGCAGTAAAGTTTGAGTTTTGTTTCTGTTTAACTTAGACTTAAGACCAACATTTAATTTAAACTGAGGCAAAAGTCTAAATGTAATACTTTACATGCCATTTGTGAATACGGAAAGTCGTAAAGTTACATTTTCATCTCAGCTTACCTTTGTGAATCGGGCCCATCGTTTTGTTAACCCCTTAGCTGCGGTGGCTATTCCGCCGCAGCGCTAAGGGGGAGACGGGGCCGCGTGGCGCTCCCGTACTCGTGACGGAACCGCTCCGTCACGAGTCTCGGGTGCGCTGTGCTTGTGACGGAACGGTTCCGTCACGACCCCGCCCGCTCATCAGAACGCTCAGCGCAGGCACGGAATTCGCGCAGACCCAGCGAGCGGGCCGTGACGAACCGTTCCGTCACTAGCACAGCCCACCCGAGGCTCGTGACGGAACGGTTCCGTCACGAGCACGCAACGGGTTAATCAGAGAAATTTTGTTTATTTGATTGACCACAAGGATGAGTGATTCAGGAGTGTGCGCCCAATTGCCACCAAGCGAAAAGGAATTTGTAAGCGACTGGCTTTGGGATAGGTCAAGGATAGAAAAGCTTGTGTGCAGAAGGGCCAGTTACAAGCTGCCAACTGATGTCCCTTGGGCATGTCTTAACTTATGAAGCAGGGACCTCTAGTCTCCTGTGCAGCCTGTCCTTTTGCACCTCTCCCCCAGCTGCCTCTGATTCTACTCCGGGGATCTTGCCATGGGTAGTCAGAGAGCCACATTCAGACATTTCACAAGATATACCACGGCCATACAGAGGGCGTCTTAGGGGTTTCAGGAGTGGGTACCCCCTGGAGCGCTCAGTACCAGCAGAGGGGGTGGTAAAAGGTTGGCGAGGAGCACCCATTATCCCCTGGATGTCGCCGAGGCAGCGAAGAGGGGCCCAGCATTGGCTCTTTGAGCCGAGTTACTGTTATGGAGTCATGACGAAGACCAGACGGAGGAAAGCCTGGTTTTCAAGCGTAGGCCCATCGGTGTTTAGTCCCGGGGTGGGGAGGGGACACAGGTGCAGATGGTAGAAAGCTCAGTGGTCCTTCTGGAGTGCGAGAGGGAGACCTCCACACGCCGTGGTGATGAAGCTTTGAAAGTTGAGGGTCAGACAGTAGGGGTTTCTAGGAGCTGCACACCGGACCCATTCTCTTTCCTACAGGTCGCAAGTTCTGGTCAGGTGACAGACTCGTAACTGTGGCTCACACTCACCGAGTTGAAGAGAAGGTGTGGCGCACAACAGCCAACCAGATTCCATTATGCGACCCACCCTAAGGGCTGGTCGAAGGTTTGGTGAGGCCTCGCCCGGGCTACAGTCAGACACATGGAGAGCATTATCAACAAGATGGATTCACAGGTCACAACGTCCTGCATGCGGGGAGCTCCAGGGAAGGTTTGGTATGGCCTCCTGGGATGAGGTATATGGTGGCCCCATACGCTAATCATCATTCCAGTTTTGTCTTTCGGCCACCACAGGAGGTTCAGGCAAAATCTGTTGGTAAACAGCTGGAGGAATGGCAACTTTTACTGGTAAGACAACAGGCTTTGGAGCAACCTTAATGCCGGGTAAGAGTGGCTGGGCTACAAGGGCGGCCCCCCTGATGGTATCCATTAATCAAAAATGGGGTAACCCAAAAGATCTAGGACCTGGGTATTCAAGCAGTATTCCAAAACAATGGTCCATAGACTATTCTATTTAAATATTGCAATGCATCCACAATCAATAATTGAAGCTTATGAATACGCACATTGTACTCTGGATCACTTAATGTATCAATATCATAAAGAGCAACAGCCAATTATCAAGTGAAGGCAAATTATTATTTATTGCCAAACACAATTGCGAATAATAAAACATTACACGTGGGTCATACTGGTTGCCCCGAGGGGAGCGTGCAAGATAGTGAAAGATAATCAAAAAAGATTGAAACTAGAGAAGAGATAAAAGATAAGTGACATAAAACACACAACACTTATTTATATGTTTACAATAAGGATCAAAAATCATCCATTTAATTGGACTGGCCTCAAAACATTCAACACATGATTTCGAACATTTCTTAAAACATAAAAATGTAATCAAATAATTATGCACAGGAAAGAATGGGTATCTAGGTCCAGGGCCAAAGGAGGGGGGGGGGGGATTTTTTGTCGACGTTTCGACTCGACTTGGGGTCTATTGGTAGTTTTTGCCTTGACCATGCGAGTCTTCTTCAGGACTATAAAAACAACAACGGGCAACCTTAATTTTGTAGATGACCCCTCATTGGTCAGTTCCAGAGTTTTTTTATATTAATGATTCCTCAATCAATGATAGCGTCCTCCTTGTCTGCTGCTATTGCTGCTACCACAGGAGAGGCTCACTGTAGTAGTTTCGTAATCGATATTGTAGTGATATATGGACCAGTTACGTCTCTTATTATTTATTTCTTTTTTCTTATTTTCTATTAATACTGTTCAATCCGCTCCATCATTAAGTATCAGCACCCATTCCAGGGACTCAGGCTGTATTGTAATTTTGAAGCACTACTACGGACGACTATCAAGCCCTTCCATCAGTTTCCCGCTTCAGAACCGGGACTGCTGGGGATCAACCAGGTACTAGCGCTGTACCATTCACGCGCTCCCCTGCTCAGCCTGTGCTCCCCCATGTGCTGTCCTGCCGCATTTGTGGTGCTAAACTGCCCAAACTACCTGAACTGAACTGAACTGCCTTCTAAGCGCTCTCACCTCTTAGCGCTGGAACCCTAAGAACTGCTGTGGCTCTGGTAACTGCTGTGCCTCATAGCGCTGTGCAACCCTGAGCGCTATATCCCCTGAAGCGCCGCATACCTGCTTCACCGCTGCAGCCCGGGCTTTCCTGCACTGCCCCGCGCTGTCTGGGAGTCCTCTGGGCGCCGGGGAACACCGCCGCAGCCCGAGCGCCAAGTCACAAAGCTGTTGCTATCACGCAGTGGCCCGGGGATTGCTGGTGCTGCCCCTGTGTCGTCGGGAAGCAGTCTGGGCCTCGCTGTCAACGCCGCGACACGGCGCTTGCATAGCGAGACCCCCGCTGGTGTGCATCATTGCGGCGGCCCTTGGAGCCAGGAGTGGGCCGCCGGAGTGCAAAGTGGGCCGCGCTAGGCTCTGAAGCAGCTACACGCATCACGTGACGGGGGCGTCGTCACGGACTCTGCCCCCGCCAGTGCCGCACCCTGATTGGCTGTCCGGCAGAGCCCCTCACAAGTAAGCCTCGGATTGACTCTGGGGCCCTGCCGACGTCAGCCCTGTCCGGCCATTGGTGGAGGCTGCCGCGCCTCTTCCTTGCCGTGTCCTCGCCTGTCCCGGGGCCCCAAGGAGCTATCAGAAGGCCCGTGACCGTTTTCCCCACTTCCAGGGGGCTCCGTAGAAGAAGAGAGCCCCTCCCGCTAGCCGGCGCCATCCCGAGTAGGCCTGCCATACCGGCGAGGGGTCTCCGGGGGGGAGTACAAGCCCCCGCCTGGTTGTAACCTGCACCACCCACCTGCTGCATGCTGCAAGGGCCCCGAGAGGGCCGAAGAAAGAGGTAAAACCCCGGGCGAAGGGCGAAGGGCCTGGGACCCCCCCCTTGGGAGACTGTTGTTGGGCCCTGTTGGCACCCTGTTGCACGGTTGAAGGCCTAGAGCCAGGCACAAAGAACCAAGGCCCCTGAACTGGGTGTTAATAGCCCTATCTGACTGAGTGTTGCTCATAGGGACCCCTGGTTAGGGGAGTGTTTTCTGCCAACGGTGTCCCTGTACTGGAGGTGCCATACAAGTAAGGGTTCATGGGCTCCACTGACCCATCCCTGAGCCTGGGTATAATGTAAGGTTCCATCTCAGAGTGACCCAGGAAGTACTATGTTCGTTGACTGCACCTGCTTATGCCAAGGGATGCTAGGCCTGCCTAATGAAATGTTGCCTGTTTCTCTACAAGAGTGGTTTTACTTCTGCCTAATGAAATGTTAGCTGAGTTCTGAAGGAGTGAATTACTTACCTATGCTTTTATTAGGAAATGTTACCTGCGTCCTCATGAAACCGATTTACTTCTGCCTACAATGAAATGTTCTATTGAGCTAATGCTGAATTGATTAATTGGTTGCCCTGAATGATTTGCCAGCCCTGATTTTGATCTAGATAAAAGTGTATTGATTTTAACAAACCAGCTGGTGTGGTGTCAGTTATTGCATGCGTTTCCTGTCTCAGTGGGAGTGTGTGCTGCACTGCTACTTTACATCTAAGCTTTCGGGTGCCTTCCCGCTCGCGCCAAGCTACCCCCGTGGAATTGGTGACCCCAGTTCTCACAGAATCCAAGATAAAGGAACTCCTTCACATGAGGAATCACTAAATCGTTGGGGGTACATTTGATGATATCTACAAAAGAAATAATTTTGGAAAGGGGAGTACGTATAAATGTTTAATACCTTGGATAGAGAATTGAGTGCCAAGTAGGAATCCAAAGAGGAGGACTATGAAATAGCAAAAAGCACACAGGTGCTAATGACCATAGAGAACTGGTCGGTGGCCTTTTTAGGGCTCGGTGCGGAGCTCCGAGATCCTAATGTAACAGAAAAAAAAAAAAAAAAAAAGAGTCTTTAGGGCCTCGGGAAAGACACATTCCTTAGTTTTTTCTTATCTGAATGTTGATTGGTCGCCGCGGTGCTGTTTTTGTAGTAGTCTTGATGCCATAGGGCATTAGGCGTCCATGTTGGCATTTTCTTGGCGGTTTCGCGCACGGCCGTCCATAAATATCAATTAGGAGTTGTCAGGGTGGCCGTGTAATGCATTCCAGATGGTGTGCGCGCGTTCACCATAGAGCAGTGCATTTGTCGGGCGCGCGTCCTCCTCACGTGCACACAGGCATAGCGAGTGTCCTCAGGCGATGTCTGCATTTCGATTATAGAAGAATCTAACCTATGTCTTAGTGACATGTCTCTAGATCTCAAATGTATTTAATTTTCTGCACTTGGTGAATGCCCGCGCCTCCGCAGTCTGCCGAGGGTTGAAGATGGGGCTGGATTTCAGTCAGAGACCGTGGCTGGTCAACGAGAGCGGGAGAAGCGAGGCGCCGCGAGACGCACAGGAGCCTGGAGCAAGGTATTTACATGAGCGTAAGAGCAGACCGACAAACTACCAGAGATATCGCTCCCGTTTCATCTCCGCCAGAGCTCCACGTCAGTCAGTCAGTTCGTCTGCCTGCCTGCTTGGGTTATATGCACCTCCCCCAACCCTCGTTTTACCTGAGCTAATATCCGTCTCCGCCAGAGCTCCACGTCAGCTGTCCGTCTGTCCGTCTGCTTGTTTTATGTCAACATCCCTGTCATTGTATGCGTGTTTTTTAAATCCGTCCACCGTGCACGTCAGTCAGTCCGTCTGTCTACATGCGTTGTATATACCTCCCTGCCCCCACCTCCAAGTGTATCGGTGCTAGTATGTATCCCCGCAGACCTGCAGGTCAGTCAGTACCTCCGTTTGCCTGTTTGTTATCTGCCTCCCTCCCTGCCACCCACCCCATTGGGTACCCGTGCTATTTCCCCCTGTCAGAGCTCCATGTCAGCCGTTCTGTCTGCCTGCTGTTTATAATGCAGCCGAGAGTGTACCTGTGC
Organism: Lissotriton helveticus; assembly: GCF_964261635.1. Classification (NCBI taxonomy): domain Eukaryota; kingdom Metazoa; phylum Chordata; class Amphibia; order Caudata; family Salamandridae; genus Lissotriton; species Lissotriton helveticus. Next base: position 688,165,390 of record NC_136068.1, on the reverse strand, counting down.
TACAATGCAAACACTCAGACGTCGGTGTGTTCGTGCACATGTCTCTGACGTGGCCTGGCTGCATGGTGCGCATCTGTCTGCACCATTGGCGCACACAATCCCACTAGTTGTCAGGGCTGTATGTCTGTTTAATAGCAGCCATGCTACATCTGCATGTCTAGGGCATGTTTAGCTATAGTTTATTTCTATACTGCGTATCTCTCTATAGTGTAAGCCCGTCTACAATGCAGGCATGCCTTTATTGGATGCTTAACCGCGCTTTATCCCGTTATCATATATCTGGCTACAGTTAATTGTATATATTTACTATACCATTAGCTTTGATGTAGGTCTTTACTGCATGTAGAGCTATATGTGCTTGCATCTTTACTATAGTATCTGACTGCATTCCACGTATGTTTATAACAAACTACGCAGTATATCTGGCTATAGAGTATATATAGCTGTAACATCTATACATTTACTACATGTATGGCTATAATGTTGCTAAAATCCATGTAATTAAGGCATTGCTCCAGTAACGTGGGGATTCAGTCGAAGCGTAAAGGCAGTCCTGCAACATAGGGGATTGTCAAATAACTTAATATCCAAATATTTAACTAATAGGTAGCCACTGTCAGAGACGTCCATAGCCTAAAAGAAACACATGGGTTAAACAGTGGGCACACAGCAATGCTACATGAGAAAGAACTTTTGAGTTTGGAGGACCAACACTGCAATGTTGGTTATGCCTTTCATGTAGTGAGTAGAGTAGTGAGTAGAGTAGTGAGTAGTAAGTAGAGTAGGGAGTAGAGTAGTGAGTAGTGAGTAGAGTAGTGAGTAGTGAATAGAGTAGTGAGTAGTAAGTGCAGAGTAGTGAGTAGAGTAGTGAGTAGAGTAGTGAGTAGAGTAGTGAGGTGAGTAGAGTAGAGTAGTGAGTAAAGTAGTGAGTGCAGAGTAGTGAGTAGAGAAGTGAGTAGTGAGTAGAGTAGTGAGTAGAGTAGTGAGTAGTCAGTGCAGAGTAGTGAGTAGAGTAGTGAGTAGTGAGTAGAGTAGTGAGTGGAGAGTAGTGAGTAGTGAGTAGAGTAGTGAGTAGTCAGTGCAGAGTAGTGAGTAGAGTAGTGAGTAGTGAGTAGAGTAGTGAGTAGAGTAGTGAGTAGTGAGTAGTGAGTGCTGAGTAGTGAGTAGTGAGTAGTGAGTGCAGAGTAGTGAGTAGTGAGTAGTGAGTGCAGAGTAGTGAGTAGAGTAGTGAGTAGAGTAGTGAGTAGTGAGTGCAGAGTAGTGAGTAGAGTAGTGAGTAGAGTAGAGTAGTGAGTAGGACATCACAGGCAGCAGCTGTGCAAGCTTCTTACACTCACAAGGAGACCACAGGCAGCTGAGGTGCAATCTTCTCCCACTCACAAGAACGACATCACAGGCAGCAGCAGTGCAAGCTTCTTACACTCACAAGGAGACCACAGGCAGCAGAGGTGCAAGCTTCTCACACTCACAAGAAGGACATCACAGGCAGTAACGGTGCAATATTCTCACACTCACAAGGAGATCACTGGCAGTACACACCACATGAACACACTCCATAACACATAGCAACAATACATTGGCATTTACAATGCCATTAGCTCAAACTCAAATAAATCCGAGCCCGATTGCATTTCTAATGCTTGTTAATATATGCCAGTGTATACTGCGAGAAATACCCTGAGAGAAGTGTGGCCCTCTTCAAATAAATGTATGTCATACATAATGCGCAAATCTTGTTTGTGGGCAGTGCATGGGTGTAGTATGATGATGAATTTTGTGCCCAGATGGTGCTGGATCTGGAGGCCAAATGGGACAGAATTGAGTCTGATTGTATTGTATTATATGTATTATATTTTTGACTATTGTACATTTAGACATGAAAGTTTCTAGTGCTCTGGGAAATATGCCCTCACCCATTGCTATAGCAATGATGGGCGAACACAAGAAAGCCAGGCAGAGGCAACTGCAATCAGTGGCAGCAGACTGCAGGAGGATCAGACAGAGCAAATGCCACATCAGCAAAGTACAGGGGAGAAAGAGGGCACATGGACCTGGGGGAAAAAGCTTGTACGCTGGTTAAGCTGGACAGATTAATATTTTGGCTCCATTTCTACCTGCATATGGATGATGCAGTGTTCCTGCGAGCAGGTTTTCAGAGAGGGTTTCAGCTAGGGTACGAAGGGCCTAGAGTATGTAACTGAGCAGAATATATCAAGTCTTTTAAGGCACACCCGCAGGATGCACAGGAAAAGTTGACGAAAGAGGTACAACTAGTAGGATGGCAGACCCATTTGATAAATGTCCCATAGAAAATGTGATTGTCTCCCTAATAGCGGTGGTTCCCATGAAGTAACAGGTCAGTTTCGATTGATCCAGCACTTATCCTGGCGGGAAGGACAATCGGTCAATTACATCATCAGTGAGGGACTGTCGTCCGTATCATATTCGTCAGTGGATGTAGCAATGGCATTGGTCAAAAAAGCTAGTGTTGGTGCGCAGGTGGCGAAATTTGAAATGAAGTTTGAAATCAAATTGGCTTTCCAGTTGCTACCCGCGCATCCAGAGAATTTTCAAACAAACAATCAAGTAACTTGTAAAGCATGACAACTCACCCGTAAGGGTCTCAAGGTGCTGTGGGGGGGGGGGGGGGGTGAGGGTAGTTTGCAGTTCTGTCTGATGGGAGAGAGGCAGGGTGTTCCAGGTCTTTGCTGTGAGGTAGGAGAAGGATCTTCCCCCAGCTGTGGCCTTGAGGATACTTGGGATGGCGGCTAGGGGCAGTTAAGTGGAGTGTAGGTCTCTGTGGGTGCGTGGAATGAGAGGCGGTGGTTGAGGTTTGCAGTTCATGGTGAGCGAGGAGTCCAAGATGATGCCGAGATTTCGGGCGTGGTCGGTGGGTGTTGGCAGAGGCCCAAGATCTGCAGGCCACCAGGAGTCATCCCAAGTGGAGGGGGTGGAGCCCAAGATGAGGACTTTGGTCTTCTATACGTTTAGCTTGAGTTAGCTGCCCTTCATCCAGGTAGCGACAGCCTTCATCCCGCCGTGGAAGTTTCTCTTGGTGACTGTGGGTTCATTGATGAGGGAGAGGATCAGCTGGGTGTCGTCGGAATAGGATACTATGATGAGTCTGTGCTGCCTGACAATGGCTGCGAGTGGGGCCATGTATATGTTGAAGACAGTGGGGCTCAGGGAGGAGCCCTGAGACACTACGCAGCTGATTTCTGTGAGTTCCGAGAGGAACAGTGGTAGCCTGACTCTCTGTGTTTGGCTGGTGAGAAAGGAACAGATCCATGCCAGGGCATTTTTGTGGATGCTGGCGTCGTCGTATCTTGTGCATAGGGTGCAGTGGGAGACGGTGTCGAAGGCCGCTGAGAGGTGCAGGAGGAGGAGGGCTGCAGTTTCGCCAAGGTCGAGGAGGGTGCGGACGTCGTCTGTGGCAGCATGTAGGGCAGTGTCCATACTGTGATTGCTTTGGAAGCCGGATTGCAAGAGGTCCAGGATGTTCTTCTTCTTCAATGAACTCGGAAAGTTGAGCTTTGATTGCCTTCTCGATGGCCTTGGCTGGAAAGTGGAGCGGAGAGACATGGGTCTGAAGTTTTTGAGGTCCTTCGAGTTGGCAGAGGGTTACTTCAGCAAGGGGTTGATCTCTGCGTGTTTCCAGTCTTCTGGGAATGTGGCGGAGTTGATGGTGCAGCAGAGTTCAGGGCGATGGCGTTGCCGGCTCTGTTGAAGACGTGGTGCGGGCAGGGGTCTGAGGGTGAGCCTGAGTAGTTACTCTTCATGATCTTGAAGGTGTCGTCAGTGGTCGGGGGAGTCCAACTGATCAGGGTCTGCTGGGGTCTGGTGTTGTTGGGTGCGATGATTACGAGTGGGGTAAGAGGGTCGTGGGTATTGAGGTTGTTGAAGCTGTCATAGATCTCTTTCATCTTGAGGTAAAAGAAGGTGCTCTGGTTGTTGCAGAGGTCTTGGGAGTGTGGGATGTCTGCTGTCCCTGTGCTGGGTTTTTCGAAATCTTTGACCGTGGTGAAAAGTTCCTTGCCATTGTGCGCGTTGGTGTTGATCCTTTCTTTTTAGGGCCTCTTTCTTTGTTGTTCTGATGAGGTGATGATGTGCGGTGACAGTGGTTTCGAAGACTGAGCAGTCTTCCATGGTCTTGCTGCTCCTCCATCTCTTCTTGAGCTGTACACAGGAGTGTCTGACTCATGCAGGGCAGGGGAAAACCAACTGTCTTTTGGAGTGTGATTTGCCTGGCACTTTCTTGATTGGAGCCAGTACGTCGGCACAGTTGAAGAACCATTGGTGGAGATTGTGAGGTGAGGTATTAGTGTCCGCAGAAGTCGGAGGTGGGGTGTTGCTGAGGGAGGTGGTGAGCTGTTCTTCAGTGGCCATGTTCCAGCTTCTGTGAGGGTAGGGGTGGGCGTGGTGGTGTACGGTGGGTTTGGTGAAGGAGAAGTGGACGCAGCGGTGGGCAGTCCAAGGCAGCTCAGAGGTGTGGCTGAAGGAGACGTTATCACTGGCAGAGATGACGGGGTCGAGTGTGAGTCCTGCTGAGTGTTTTTGTCCTCATGAAAGTTGAGGTCGCCGAGGAGGATTTAGTCAGAGGAGGTGAGAGCGTGGGATGCAATGAAGTCGAGGATAGAGTTGCTGAAGTGTGGACGAGGACCAGGAGGTCTGTAGATGATGGTGCCATGGAGGGTGGTGTTTGGGTTGGTCTGGACCTGGAAGTGAAGGTGTTCCATCTTGGCTGTGTGGTCATCTGAGTGGGTTTTGAGAAGGAAGGTGCCTTTGTGAACGATGGCGATGCCTCCACCCGGTTTGTTGATGCAGTCCTTGTGAATGATCATGTAGCTTTCTGGGATGGCTGTGGCGATGTCCGAGGCAGAGGTGGAGTTCGTTCAGGTTTCCATGAGGAAGGCAATATTGGGGTGTCAAGAGTCGAGTAGGTCCCAGATCTTCAGTTACTGGGTAATCAGTTTGGACGGCAGTGGTATGTGGACAAGGCCATCCCCATGGGATGTTCAATCTCCTGCGCTCTGTTTGAGATGTTCAGCTCCTTCTTGCAATGGCTGTTTACATGATGCACTGGGCAGAAGTGTGTGACTTATTACTTGGATAATGTATTTTTTGTCACATACTCAGTGGGACCACAGAAAATGCTGTCATATCCATCCGTTCGCATAGTGACATGGCCTCCGTGCTAAGTCTTGTGTTGTGCTTCATAGAAAGTGGAGGAAGGAACTACTGCCTTGCTGACAAGGTTTTAGTGCACAGAAGCACAAAGTGCACCAAAGTATCTTGACCCCCTATAATACAGGCTGGGCAGTTTGTGTTGGACTGCTTGTTTGTATAGGCCAAGCTTGGAAGGACTTCTAGTCTAAAATGTATCTACTGGCTCGACTTTGCTTCCAGAGATATACGGTCTGTGCATGTTTCGTAGATGCTCAGTCCGGGCCTTGATGCTTAAGAACTGCATTAGCAGTCTACTCCTATTATGTAGTGTTAACAGTGTCAGCTCCCAGCAACTCCTTTTCATCATGGCAAGGCATGATCTATTATATTCATTGCGCCTGGATTCTTTCAAATGTCGTCATATCCTGTTTCTTTTAAGGTTTGAGAATTGTAATCAGGCCATTGTAATTTTAAGAAGTCTTTGCAGGCCCAAACATCTAGAAAAGCTTTTTGGTAGATATTCAGTGCAGGGTTTGATCATAGCCGGGCTTAGTGCCAAATAGGTTTCAGAGAGACCACAGGTTCAATGCTGTGTAAGCCCAGCTCAGGCATTGGTGCCTCCATTGGTGTGCCCTGGTCATGGCGTAATTAGCACCACAGGAAGCACTTCTTGATTTTTTGCAGTCCTGGTACTTTTTCTTTATTTTGATGATTTTTATTACGTTTTCAGAAAAAGAGAACATATAATAATTAAATGAACAGATTATGAATAAAGTACAATGATACATTTAAAGAGAAAATATGAACAAATAATTAAAAAGAGGAGAAGATAAAAGAGAGGTAAGAACACAGATGGAGGAAAAAGAAGAGATATATAGGAGAAGAAGAAAAGAAAGAAAGGGAGAAAAAGATGAATAAAGAGAGATAGAAATTGGGAAAAAGTAAGAAATTAAGATGCAGGTGCATGCGTAGAAAGATAAAAAGTGAAGGGTAGCCAAAGTAGGTCAGATTAAATTTTCTGAGGAAGAGTAAGAGAAGAAACAGTAGCAATTCTGTGTTCATCGCAAACAAAATTCCACCAAGTTAATAATGATAATTTAGAGTTATCTTTCCAACAGGACAAAATCACTTTAAATGCTATAGCAATAAATAAATCAAACAACAAAGTAATATGATTAGAAATATCAAAATCTGTACTTTTTCAATTCCCATAAGTGGGGGAAATAAGTGCAGGGAGTCCGTGTGTTCATTCTCTGGCTTGGAGAGCAGGTTCCATCAATCTTATGCCGCATTTGTTCAAAACTTGTAGGACAGCGGCTGTGTTCTGCCTCATGGTGGACTCTCTTTTTGCAACTTACTCTGTCCAAGCCAGTTTGTCATCAAAGTGTATTCCTAAATAGTCAAAACTGTTAATGTGGTCCAAACATTAGTTTGAAATGTAGACTTAAAATTCTTCTTTAGATTCAGTGCAATATCTTTGTTTTCTTGATATTAATGATCAGGTTTTTTAAAGTTGCGGAAAGATTCAAACCCTCTCAGTGAACGGTAAATTGCCAGCTCATTCGTTTGAGGAGAACGACATCATCAGCGCAGATGGCCCCTCCATGTACTTTGCAGAGTGGCCCCCTCAAGTTGCGTTACACCGCTGCATCTTTGACTGAGACACAGCGCCAAGATACCCCGAGGTGTGACAGTGTCGCGCTTCAAAAATGCTGTCTGATTGATTGATTGATTCTCTCCTCCCATTATTGGTAGATCCGGGTTCATCTCCAGAAGCAGTTTACCTACAACGTTTATAAACAGGTTGAATAGAAAATACACAGACTTTCTCGATTCTAGCCTAGATCTTGAAATTGGGAGTGTCTTCCAATGTAGCTAATTCCGTGCGACAAGGAGATTTTCTGGTAATCCTTGTTCCATTAGCACAGAACAGAGGAGGGGCCTGTTACTGAATCAAATGCTGTTTTTAGGGCTCCGAAGACCATGTACAAAGTAGATTTGTTTCAGCACCACATATTTAATACATGTGAAGTAAAGTCTTATTGCTTGTTCAGGGAAGAGGTGTGGCTCCGGTGGCAGGGGTCTGCCCAGCACCATGTGAGTCTGGGCAATAGCTTGCTTAATCTTCCCAACAGCCCCCAGCGCCGGGATGCCTCCAGGTAGCTCTGCGCTTTACAAATATTTGATTTACATCTACATTGTACAGTCTCCACCCCTTTTCTGAAGCCAGCATGATGGTGAGATGAAATCTTCATACATTTTCCATACTCCGTCCAGAAAGGAGATTTAGCAGCAATTTCCAGGCTCATAAAGGGACCTTTTTTAGGTCTGGCATTAGCCAAGACCTTTTGATTTTACTGAAACATGTATACTATACTTACATATAGGAGCTTTCAGCCACCTCTCTCAATCTATTAGTATGGTGTTGTGTCATTCTCATTTTGCTTCCGCCCACTACATCATGTGTTGGTGGGTCAGCCTCCTTAAACCACTGGTTAGCTTCTCTTTGAGTGACTGCATTTTGCTTTCTCACAATGAGCATGTCCATACACAATCAAGTTCCCTTCAGTGGCAGTGTATCTGTTTTTACTTTATAATTACTTTAGTGTTGTCTTTGTGTTTAGACCAGAGCCTGGTAGAAGGCATTTCTGATGTATGTTGTATCTTTATCAGGTCCCATGTCTCGCCAATGCGGTTGTAAATTCATTTTGGAGTGTTTTGCTTTTTTTTACTGCTGTTATTTCAAAGCATACCAGATTGTGTCTATTTCAAACTGGTCTGTATTATGTTATCCCCTTTTTACTTTCTTTCTTTCTTTTTCTTTCTTTCTTTCTTTCTTTCTTTCTTTTTTTCTTTTTTTCTTTCTTTCTTTCCTTCTTTCCTTCTTTCCTTGCCTTCTTTCTTTCTTCCATGACAAATCATAACAAGAATTGCAAGAAAGCTGGTGGCTAACGGCAGACATATTGGCTTTGCCAAATGCTTGTTATGAATTGGAACTATAATTGCAGTTTTCCAGAAAGGTGGAACTTCTCAATGTTCTCAAATAGAATTAAATAGAATTAAATGATATACTCAGGATTTATTTATTTTGAAGCTTGTATAGCGCACAACTACCCCCGACGGGGGTGTCCCGGTGCTGCAGACGACAGGCTAAAAGTATAGAGGGAGCACTTAAGGGCTAGTGAACAGCCAGGTTTTCAATCTTCTCCGGAACTCTAATTCCGAAGAGATAAACCTAAGATCTAATGGTAGGCTGTTCCACAGTTTAGCAGTCACTACTCCAAATGCTCTGTCACCCATTCTGGATAGGCGAAAGCGAGGGGAGATCAAGAGACGCAAATTGTTCGATCTCAAGGATCTGATAGAATGAACCAATTTAAACCTCTTTCTCAGATAACCCGGGCCCAACCCATTAAGGGCCCTAAAGGCAAAAATCAGAGCCTTAAATTGGATGCGGCGGGAAATTGGGAGCCAGTGTAGCTTCCTTAAATAGGAAGCAACTGAATGGCGATAAGGAATATTGCCAATCAGTCTGGCCGCCGCATTTTGTACAATCTGCAGGCGCTCAATTTGGTACAGAGGGGCGCCTACATAGAGACTGTTAGCATAATCTATATGTGAGGTGATCAGGGCATGTATAATAGTTCTGCAAGAGTCCAGCGCGAGGTAAGTAAAGATCTTCCTGATCATGGGCAGCTTACCGAAACAAGCTGCCGTGACCTTATTAATTTGAGTTTTACAAGACAATGCATTGTCAAATTGAAAACCCAAGTTTCGGACTGCTTGGACTGGGACTGGGGGTGGATTTAGCTCTGTAGGCCACCTCTGAATGGCCGGGAGTGAAGTCTTCTGATTAAAAAATAAAACATCAGTGTTAAGTTTAAGATGATTAGATGTCATCCATGCAGAGATGTTGCTAAGACAGTGGCGAAAGTTAGTGAAATTAATGCCAGAGTGATCTCTAAATGAGAAGACAAGCTGAGTATCGTCAGCATAAGAGATCACTCTGACACCCCAGGATTCCACCACCTTCGCCAGTGGTGCAAGGTAGACATTAAAAAACAGAGGGCTCAAAGCAGAGCCCTGGAGGATAAAAGCCCATAGTGGTATATTAGTGTGGAAGTTATCCGAGGAGATTCTGTTGGGGCGTGGAACTATTAGCAACCCTTGACTGTTTATTGTTTCAATGCCCTCCTCTGTGAATTCAGATACTGAGATATTGTTTTTTGCTTGGCTTATGCGGTCATAAATATCATTCCCTATTAGGGCATCCTCCAGTGAAGGTATACGTTAAAGATATTGAATTTCCAAGTGTCTCTTTTTAGCATTAGATGTTTTATGTTGCTATTAATTTTGGTGCTTTTTAGCAATTTAGCTGTAAGGCTCGTACAGACCTATATGAATAATCCGCGTAGGATGTGCCTCTGCTCCACTTGATCGCTGGGACAGAATGGAAGGCATAATCATCCAGTTAAACTTCTTTCTTAAACCGGGTTTCTTCAAATCAAGACATTCTGCAGGGTTTTATGAAAGGGACACAACGTTTGTTCGCTTTTTATGTAAACCATGTTATATTCCAGCTGTGTACTGGGTGGAATATTAGGCCAGACTCATATAGGAGTATTTGCTGTGGCTTATTTTTCAATGACTCCGATAGTATTTCTGAAAGCCAACACCAGTCTATTTGCTGGATCAGGATGATATGAAGAAGATGCTTATATTTGGGGCCAGGGTTTCTTTTTTTGTCTCTTTTGCTTTGATGGGTTTCAATCTGCAAATTAATAGATCGTCATGTTTGAGTGTTGTGTGTTTCGCGCTCCGGTTTTCCCCCTTTGAGGACTTCTAGAATCCTTGGGTATGGCTCTTCTCTTCCTGCAAAAATTGTTTTCCCCCAGTTCCCTAGTGTTTCATGATAAGACAGGATTATTTTGGCAGGTTCCAGTTTGCCCACAATGTCGCAGTGAAGCCTCTATCTTCGCTCGGATTGGGAATCCATAATTTTACAGATAGCAAATCGATGGGTGAAACTGCCTGGTCTGGCAGAAAATGTTATATTTTCTACTATGCTCCCCTTATTCACAATGTCATGATGGCCGAGCTAGCCTTTTCTGGAATTCTAGGGGCTTCTGGGGTTCCTGCTTCTTTGTATAATTTGCTGGTGTTCTCCTATTTTGGGGTGACCTAGTCCTGGTTCTCTTCCGTTCTCTTCCTACGTTATTAGAAATGTCCACTGATCTATGCAGCTGATTTTAGTTTTGCTTTAGAAGTGCCCCATTTTGAGCGTCACAAGTTGCATTTACTCTGGTTAATTGGCCTTTTGTATGCTTTTGGCAGGTAGCCTACATTTGTAGTGTTTTGTTGTGATTTAGTAATTGAAAGCTGTCAATACTACAGGATCATTTCGGAGGGCCGAGCTTATGTGGTGCACAGTCTGCTCCGGCAGTCCCACAAGGGCTCCTTTCATCTAATTGAGTCTCGCCCCTGCCTTGGGTGACCTCCTGTTCAGTTGGAGTTGTTGAGTCAATAAGGTTTCTTTTTTTTTTTTTTTAAGGTTTTATAGAACTCGAACAAGATCCTTGCGGATATCAGAGCGCCTTACATTAGGCACTGCTAAGTATACAAACAAATAAATGCAGGTAAATCAAGAATACATAACATATCTTGTAAAGAAAGCAGTAGAGTACAAAACAGGAGCATCCCCATTGAGACAAGTCAAGGGCGGAAAAGTGAGTGGGATGTTTAGTTGGCCCCTTATCAAAGTGAGGGGTTACTAGACAGGGTACAATTGATCACAGAGTTAATTTAGTCTATAGTCAGGTAAATTTTGCCATGAGAATCACTTTTACTTCCTTTTTGAAAGATGCAGCAGAAGCATTCAGTCTGGTTTCTGGGGGAAGTGTATTCCAAATCCTGGGCGCCATCCCCGAGAAGGTTCGTTTATATGGTTTCTTTTTGTTGAATCTTTGAGGTTTCAATAATAGGTTTTTCTCGCTTCTTGAGGATCTTAACTCCCCCAGAGATCGTCGATTTCTGTGCGAGGTAGCTGGGTGCATTATGGTGTAAGGCCTTATGCGTCATGCACGCTATTTTTAGGTGAATTTTGGCTTCAAGCGGTAGCCAATTCAGGGATTTTAAGTCAGGGGAGATGTGGGAGCTTCTTTTCGAGCCACTGATGAGTCTTGCTGCCGCATTTATTAAGGCTCTTCGGGGAGCTGTTGTCGTTTTTGAAGGCCATATAAGGAAACACTTCCGTACTCCACACGAGGAGTATTAAGCAATTTGATGTCTTCTAGGGTGTTTATTTTAAGATAAAGTTGTGTATCGACAGCATACATATGATATTGCACGTTAGCCGCATGTAGAATTTCGGTGAGTGGTTCCATGAACAGGTTAAACAATGTTGGAGAAAGAGAGGACCCTTGCGGGACTCCCAACGTGACTGGTACGGGATTGGAAAGACTGTTGTTGACCTTGAATTTTTGCGTTCGGTTATGGAGAAAAGAGGTAAACCAGTTTAACACTGACCCTGATAGACCCATTCTATGTTTCAGAAGATCTATCAGATTCTCATGTTTGACTGTATCAAAGGCTGAGGATAGGTCTAGTAAGATGAGTAGGCATGATCCGTTCTGGTCAAGGATTTGTAGTGCATCGTCAATAATATGTGTCATGGCTGATTCAGTGCTGTTACCTGCTCGGAAGCCTGATTTGTGTTTTTTAGGAAGGTCAAATTGCTCAATATGTTTAGTCAGTTGGTGGTGTACACATTTTTCAAGTAATTTGGCCAAATTAGGTAGGTGCTGTGGCTACTGGTGAAGAAAATTACATATTTATATGTATTTGTGCCCCCACGCGCTACCCTTTCACCATCTGCCATGTTGAATAAAAACCCCTGCATTACTTCACATTCAGAGGCCTTATTTCTCTGTCACCAGGCCCCTCCATGCCAGACCCTGAAAAAGGCACACGTTACATTTCTCTGCAGCACATTAGATATTTTGCTGAGCAGTCACGGAGAAGAGGCCCAGCCCAGGGTGTCTTAACAGTGTCAAACAAGGGTCGACCTGATAAAGCTGCATTCCGGCCCTGAGCAGGAGGCGAGCAGAAGCCCCTCTGCAGAGATAAGGCCCAGTTTTGCTGTCGGCTCTCAGAGATAAGTGGGGCCCATGTCAAGGGAAACCTCCTAGACAGTTACACAAGGGGTGAACAGGAAGGGCCAAACCAATTTGCTAGTATGAAGCAGCAACACTTCTACAGATGAGAGCAATCTGCATGGTGCCCCGAGGTAGAGATAAGACCAAACATGCTAGTCACTCTGACACCCAGGACCCTCCCTAACCAACAGAAAGGAAACAGGCCTTGTGTAAAAGTCTGATAAAGTTACGCAAACAGGCAGTGCGAGTTTTAGCTGACCTTGCAACCCCCTCTATGCACCCACCCACCTATGACTCATTATAGTGAACGCCTACATGCTCATATCTTTTTCTTTCCTTCTGCTTGGAGGGCTCCTCCCTATGTATGCAAAGAATGTATAAATATTGTACTCTGTGAATAAAGCCCAGACCACTCCTGTGCCCGCTTGGTGCCGGAGCTCTCCCTTAACTCGAGTTAATGAAATAAAGCCCATTGACTCTAACACCACGGACTCTGCTCCTCATTTATGCTTGACCCTTTTGATATTTAATGAAATTATGATAGTGTAAATAATTTATTTACCACATTAACTGGCGCCCGAATAGGGACGCATCCCCTTCCCCACGCGCCGGCGATGTAGGTCCGGCCCCTGCCCCCTTCTACAGCCTATACGGACTTCAAGTGTACACGCCAGCGGGACTTCCCGCCAACTCCCTCAGGCCCACGGAGGAGACAGACTGCGACCAGACATCCACACGAGGCGGTGAGGAAGATTGCGGAGGGTCCTGACCCAGAGCCCAACCCGTGAGAGAGCCGAGTCCGAGGTCTTCAGAGGTCCGCCATTCCTGCGCAAGCGTCAAGCGTCCGATGACCAGGTCTTCAAGTTCTGCTTCCCGGTGAGTACCACTGAGAACGCATAAAGACGGGTTCATTTAATGAACACAGTAAAGACGTGTCTCCTTCACGAGACCGGTATGGTTGTACTGTATTTCAGTACATAAGTATATGTTGTATATGTTTTGAGTTTGAAATTGTTTTAGGTAGGTTCCAGCATGCCGTTGTTTTCAAAATTGCGTAAAATAGGCACTAAAAAGGGAATATTAGAAGAGGCAGTTAATGTCCCGCCAAGAGATACCCCCGGCCATTTTATGTATAACAAACATGGCATAGGCGCCGTTTTATACCTTGATCTCTGGGTAGATTATACAAAGGATTTAGAGGCAATGTATAGATGGCCTGTTACGGGAACCTGGGATGCAGAATGTATCACGAGAGTAGAAGAGGAACTATGGAAAATGAAATCAAGGCCTTCTCAAAAAGAAGCCATTGACTTATGGCGCAAAGAAGCGAATAGGAGAGCCCAGAAAGAACTCAACAAAGCTGAGAAAGGTAGACAGATGTCAGAACAGGCTAAAGAAAAGAAGTTACAAGATGAGGGTGAACAGGTCAGATCAGAACAGATGGATAGGGAGAGAAACGCTCTTGTTACTGGTATCTACCCTGTACTCTCAGAGGAAATCAAGGAGGAAGTTCCCCAAGATGTACCCTTTAAAATTAAACCAACGGCACCAGAGGCGTTCCTTTCCGCCTACCTAGCAGAGCCACCCCCAGCCTACATAGACGCACCATTTCCCCCGCTCCCACCAGAGGCCGTGCCCCAGCCAGTCCAGAACCAACAACAGGCTTCTGGGGGTGCGGAAGGGGGGGGGGATAAGGAAATAAAGGATGACGTAGAACTCCCTAGATGTATATATGATTTACAGCCAGGTATTACTGGTCCAATGCGCGCCATATCAATAAGAGTAAGGCAAGCCATCGCAGAGCTAGATGGACTGCCTGATATGAATACACATTTAAATGCCTTGTATGAGTTCATCAGAACAGGACGGAACCATGAATGCGTAGCTCAAGCTATGGAAAATAGAAAAGTAAAAGCTAAGAACAACATCCTCCGTTTTATTATCAACTGTCTGATCAGGGAACTTGATGGGGGTGATGGGGATGTGGAGGCTAGTTTAATAGAGTGGAGCGACAGCATCAATGACGGTAAACATGATAAGGCAGCGCAGACAGAAGCAATGACGAACAAGATTAAAAAGAAAATACTAGCAATACGCAACGCCGAGAAGGAAGGCAGGGATAGTGTGTCAGAGGAAGGGGATAACAGCGAGCCGGCAGACAAAATGAATTTTCTGGGCATAGCACGGCACTGTAATGGCGCCAAACACCATCGACCTCAGAAAACAAGGGTTAACAAGGAAAGAAACATCTCTCCTGAGGATTTGTTCCAAACAACTGAAAAAGCCCTAGACCATTGGATGGACGACGAGCCACCCCTCACGCCACATGAGAGGGAGTTGGCTCGGTCGGCCACCCAGTGGGTGTCCCAATATCATGTATATAATCCCGACATAGTGGCCCAGATGTTCCTGAGCCTCCCACCACTCGAACAACGCCTGGCCAGCATCTATATGGTCCAACACTTGATCACGTTGTATGAGAGCCAATATCACCACCCTGGCAAATTATATAAAATACTGGAAAAGGTAATACTAGATAGATGGAGGAAACAGGGCCCAGAACTGATTAACACCATTTTAGACTTGCGTCTCCAATATGAACAATTCCTGTCCGCCTCAATGACACCCGATCCTCGCCCCAGAGGACAGTACCCTCTGCGAGAGGTCCACCTCATAAGAAAACAAGATGGCTCTGTCCAGCGGGTATATGTCTATACCCCTCTCACGAAGCTAGAAATACTGGAAATGAAGAGGTTGTTACCTTCCCATGATAAAGACCCGGGGGGGTTTCACAGAGAAATAAAAGATATACTCCGTATAGGAGACTATACTTACCCTGATATCCTAAGGTTACTAAAGGTCTTGTTACCAGCAGGCATTTACGAGAAACTTAAAGAGAAAGACTGGGATGTGGGAGATAAAATGTTGAAATGGGCAGAGTTGCAAGCGGAAGATGCAGGTAGGGCCCGGGGGATGGCCTTGGTGAAAAAAATAAGGAGCTCCCCGAACTCCTTATACAAATTTTACCAAGACTATTGACGACCAAAAAGGAAGACTGGGATGCAATTTCAGCATGTAAACAGAAACCAGAGGAAGACACAAGCGATTACTACACAGAACCACATCTCCTTCAGAAAAGAACTGAAAACATGGCTATTCGATAAACAGTAAACCCCTCCCCCCAGCGCCTTGAGACCCCCTGGGTGAGTAGTGCGCTTTATAAATACATGAACTTGAACTTGAACTTGAACACTAGGTTGGAGAAATGTTTCGCTGTCAACAGTGGTTTAAAACACAGTAGTGAGGCCTATCCCCACCTTTTTGTGACCAAACTGGTAGATAACGCCCTTCCTCAGATTAGGAATAGGGTGCTGAAGGTTGAGAGTACTTGGCAAGCAAATAGCCCCTCACAAATGTCACAGATGTTGCAATACCACCAAAATAGAATAAGGGAAGAGCAAGAACAAGAAAAGAAGCGCATGAAGGATACAAAAATGGAGATGCTAGTTGCCCAAACAGTACCTGCAAACACGAACAAGAATGGTACCGCACCCACAAAAGGGACCTGCAATTATTGTAAACAACAGGGTCACTTTGTAAGGGAATGCCCTGTCCTAAAGCACAATATAGCCACAGGTAAAACAAAGGAACGGCCCTATACACCCAGACAGCACAACACTCAACAGAGACAAGCCCCCACCCCGCAGCAGGTCCAGACGCCCGCTGCCGCTACACCTCAAATGTATCAGTACAAGCAGTCAGACTACCCAGAATACCAATCTTTTTCATGAAACAGCCTCGAGAGGGAAGATTGCTTGCCCCTTATCCCAGTTCCTGTGGACCAAGAGGGTCCTTATGTACATGCTCGTTTGCTGGGGCAAGATAGAAAGTTTCTGATTGACACAGGGGCAAGCAGGACTACCATCAGTCATGACGAGGTCCCAGGGGCACCTCTCTCGGGCACACAGAATATATCCCTGGGATTTTCTGGAAAGCCAATTGTCAACAAAGTATCAAAACCAGTCTCTTTAGGGGTGGGTCCACTGACACGCACCACAGACCTACTACTCACTAAAACATGTCCAGAAAATGTACTAGGTATAAAAACCCTAAAAGAACTGGGAGCAGTTATCTGTTGCTCACCAGAAGGAGTAAGACTGTTTTTGCGTGATTTCAAAGGGCATTTCACGGTTAGAGATGTTGATCCCAGACTTCAGGATGTCCCACAGTATCTATGGGCACAAGGTTCGACTGACGTAGGTTACATGGATATAACACCACACGAGGTCACTCTTAAGGAAGGAGTAGTCCTACCCCGAATACGACAGTAGAGGATTCCACCTGAGGCTGAAATAGCCTTATTAAAAATAATTCAGGCACTCATTAAACAGGGGGTGGTGGTGGAGACAGACTCGAATGTGTGTAACTCCCCCGTCCTCCCTGTTCTTAAACGCACAGACCCTCAAGCACCCCCAGTTTACAGACTAGTAGTTGACCCTCGAGAACTGAACAAATGCGTGGTCCCACAATACCCAGTGGTCCCAGACATTTCCTCATTATTGACTGCCATTGATTCTGAGGCAACATTTTTCACGGTCATTGACCTGAAAAATGCATTCTTCAGCATTCCAATACATCCTGACAGTCAATATCTTTTCGGATTCAGTTTAAAAGGACGCAGCTTCAAATTTACAAGAGCTCCCCAAGGTTTTACAGAAAGCCCAAGTGTTTACAGTCAGGCATTAAAGAGACAACTTGACAGTATAAGTATGCCTACCAATACAGCATTAATACAGTACGTGGATGACATTCTCATCACAGCAAGATCAGAAACTGACTGTGAAAAGGCTTCCCTCACGGTCCTTCACTTTCTGGCGGACAAGGGGCACAAGGTGTCCCCTTCGAAGTTACAGTTCTGTGAACAGCAAGTGGCTTACTTAGGGCACTTGCTGTCCAAGGAGGGTAGGCAGTTGACACAAGAACGAATTAAATTGATTTCCAACATTTCACAACCCAAAACACAGAAAGAAGTACGTGCATTCATTGGCCTTACTTCCTATTGCAGACAATGGATTCCCCAGTATGCCCACAAAGTCAAGCCACTCATACAATTGACTACATTGGAGGCGGCCACCTCTAACGTCCTCCCTTGGACATCAGGGCACACCCTAGCATTTGAGGAACTAAAACGGGCATTATGTCAAGCGCCAGTTTTAGCCACTCTTGATTACAAGAAACACTTCACCCTGTTCGTAACAGAGCGGGATGGAACAGCACTATCTGTTCTCACACAAGACCAAGCAGGGAAACACAAGCCATGTGCTTATTTTTCTAGTACACTGGACCCTGTAGCACAGGCTCTGCCAGCATGCTTGAAATCCGTTGCGGCCACAGCTTTGGCCATAAGACAAAGTGACTCGATAGTGCTGGGATACTCTCTGACAGTACAAGTACCACACGCAGTGGAAGTTCTCCTGAATAGGACACAGACGCAACACCTGACTGTAGCAAGATTGACAGGATACGAGCTGACACTATTTCAACCCCACACAGAGATTAGAAGATGTAACATACTCAACCCTGCCACTCTTTTACCCTCAAGCACAGATGACACCACACCCCATGACTGTGTGGAAGTAATAAATGTAGTGACGAAGCCAAGACAAGACTTGACAGATGTTGCACTCCCAGACCCTGACATAACGTTTTATGTAGATGGATCATGCATGAGAACAGGGGCAGGAGAATTAGTGGCAGCATACGCCGTAACTACTGACCATGAGATCATAGAGACACAAAGAATAGATATCCTGTCAGCACAAGCAGCAGAGCTCATTGCTTTGACGCAACCTTGTAAAAGAGCAAAACAGTTAAGGGTTAACATCTACACTGATTCACAATATGCGTTTGGGGTAGTTCATGACTTTGGGGTACTATGGAGGGAGAGAGGTTTTCTGACCTCACATGGGGCCAAGATACAGCATGGCCCTCTCATACAGGCCTTGTTAGAAGCAATACACCTACCTACAGCCATAGCGATCCTGAAATGCAAAGCACACACCAAGGTCACAGATGTCATTTCCCAAGGTAATGACCTGGCAGACCGAACTGCTAAACAGACAGCTCAGACTCCAATTGACGTAACAAACTCACAGGTATTACCACTGACAAGGACTATGACAGTCAGGGATCCCTCCAAAGATGTACAAGATATACAGACCCATGCCACTCCAGATGAAATAAAGAAATGGACTGAACAAGGAGGGGTCCAGACTGACCAGGGTTGGATGACTAAAAACAAAAAGACATGGTTCCTCCCAGATTCTATGGTACAGGTGATAATAGAGACAGCACATAGCCCGGCACACTTGGGAGAGAAGGGAATGTTGGATGGCCTGCAGAATATCTGGTTTAACAAACACTTGCGAGCGGCAGCAAAACAGAAAGTGAAGACTTGCATGATTTGTTGCCAATTCAACCCTGGAAAAGGCATCTCAGTGGAACAGGGTGGATTTCATCCCCCTGATCACCCTTTTGAGGTTCTCCAAATGGATTATATCCAAATGGACAGATGTAGAGGTTACAAGTATGTCCTGGTAATAGTGTGTGCCCTAACCAGATGGACAGAAGCTTACCCAGTCCCAGATTATACTGCAGTTACAACAGCCAAACAGTTGGTGAGGGAGTTCTTCCCGAGATACGGGTTGCCACGTGTCATTTACTCAGACAATGGCCAGCCCTTCTCCTCCGAGTTCATGAAACAGGTGTCCCTTCTGTTGGGATATACCTGGAAGTTCCATTGTGTGAGGCATCCCCAAGCAGCAGGTCTAGTAGAGAGACATAACCAGACCCTCAAAACAAAATTAGCTAAAGTCTGTGCAGAAAAGGGCGTGGATTGGATGGTAGCCTTACCGGTTGCCCTCTTTTACATGCGCATGGTAGCTCATTCTAGAACCAGCCTATCCCCATATGAGGTGGTCTTTGGAAGACCGCCGAATATGTGGGGTACACCAATACCTAAAAGAATAACTGATGTTGACAGTACTATGCTCACAGATTACTTGGCTTCCTTGATGTCTGCACTACTCTCTTGCCGTTCGCAGGTTGCCGCTGCCTTCCCTGACAACACCCAGGTCGAGGACCATGCCATAGCCCCAGGGGACTGGGTGCTAGTGAGGAACTTCGACCGGACGAGCCCTCTGGACCCCAGGTGGAAGGCACCAAAATTAGTCCTGCTGACGACGAGGACGGCCATCAAAGTCTAGGGAAGAAAGGGGTGGCTACATGCCAGTCACTGTAAAAAAAACTTTGGGACTACCGGAACATTTGCTAAAAACAAAGACAGTACAGACTTTGAGCCCCCCTTTTTGGAAAAGACTCCCCAGCAAAAGTACACTTCCAAACTGAGATCTAGAAGGTCAGTCGACGTTTTATTGTCTAAGTCCACTCGGTGGTGAAGCGGTTGAACATGATGTCTGACTTGAGTAAACCAGTGAACAGTAAAGAAAAAAGGACTAAAATGAGAGAGAAATACTGCAAGTTATTACACAGCAGATGTATAGTGTCTCTGATTATTGTACTTTTTATGAGCATTGTGGTAATAAGTATTGGCTGGTTCTTACATGTTCTCTATCCACCTGCTGTCTCACACAATGCCACCATAGTACATTCACATGTTGAGCTCCCAGTACACTTAGAGAACAGAAGAAATTAATTTAAGAACAATACTTTCATCACCCTTTTACAACAACATCAACTGGCCATAAACACATCCAACTGCTGGGTGTGCGGTCTTCTTCCCCACACAGTTGCCAAAGGCATGCCTTTCATCACTCTCCCTTTTTCTTATGAAGGCTCTTGTACTGGTTGGTGGGAAACAAACAAAGCTTCCTATATGGCCAACACGGACACAAAAGAGCAGTCTCAGCTCCGATATCACCTATACATTTTGTGTTGGCGAGGTGAAAAGAACAGGGCATGTGGTACCCCACTAGAGCAGGAAGCCTATGCTGACCACGGTAACAGATCTAATAAGTTATATTATCAGTATATGGACAGGAGAAAAAGATCCGTTTCACCTGTTTTTGTGGCATCAACGAAAGCCCCTTTTTGTGTCCAAAGTAAAGGAAAGATACGTATGGGTGTGTCACGAAGCCGGGCTCCCTGACCTGGACGAGCTCCCTGACGCAATCGGACGGGGTGTGCCTGCTAACGTCTCTTCCTTTACACCCCGTCCGCAGGATCCTTGTGACGTTTCATGGGCTTCCCCGGCCCTGCCTCCAGCACGTCCGTTTCCGTGTCCAGCCTCCATGACGCTGGGGGCGTTCCCACCGACTGCATCTGCACCCGACCAATCCGGCGCCTGGACGTCATCCACCACTGGCCAATCACGGGAGCTAGGGGCGTTTAAGGAAGCCCCGTTTCTCTACTGCAGCGCGGATCCTTTGGAAACAGAACGGGAAGACGAGGAAGACACCGCCAAGGAGGAAGAAGGAGGAACCGTCGTAGAACCGCTGTTGAGCCCCCTGGAGCCGAGAGTCGACACGCCAGGAGGCCAACGTTCCCATGAGCCGCCCCGCCACACTTCCAAGGGAGAAGTGTGGCTACACAAGGTACGAGGGCGTTTTCAAGGGTTGTTTTTCTCACGGGGTGGGACCGGGTAGCCTGAGGGTGGACACTCTCGCCGTGCCTTGTTATCCTTCACAGATAGGCGGTTACAGACGGTGGTAGTACCCTGGTGTTCCCTCACTACCCTAACCCCCTCTCTACCTTTGTTTATATTGGTCTCGGCCCTAACGTGGCTCTTTTCTGTTTTTCTTTTCTCTCGAGTACAAATCCCTGGAACAAGCCGGCCTTCTCTCCTTGAGGCAAAGACTGGAAGTGATGACCTCGACAGTTCGCCGCTAAAGGGACTCCAGACCTATGTTCATTGTACTTTAAACCTTGTTTTGCTTACAATCCAACCGGTGGTAAAGAAGTACTTAATAAAAACCCGGTTAAAGACACCTTCATACTTGTGAGGCTCTCCTTCCCCCGACCCCCCTTCCCACAAGTGGTGCCGTGACTCGGATCCTTCAGTGAACCCCGCTATTCGAAACAGAATGGAGAGTCTGTTGACCCAAATGGAGGCTGACAGAGCCGCGTTTACTCAAGCCATTCAGACCCAGTCCGACAATCTTATTAAACTGGCGGAAGGACAAACACAATTGATGACTGTGATAGGACAGGGAAGGACTACAGCTCCCCCTCCAGGCACTGTTGTACCGCTACAAAAATTCAGTCCAGGCGAGGACCCACTGGCTTTCTTTTTGAACTTTGAAAGAGCGGCAAGAGCCAGTTCCTGGCCTGGGGATAGATGGCCCTTCTACTTGGCGCCCTTATTGATTGGTGAGGCCCAGGCAGCTTATCAAACTGTGAACCGCGATGGAACTACGGCTTATGCTGTCGTGAAACAGTATATCCTCGACAGGTTGGGGGTGGACGAGGAAACCCATAGACTTAGGTTCCGTCAAGAAAAGGGTTCCCCCGGGGATTTACCCAAAACTTTGTTTTTCAAACTAAAAGAATCAGCAGACCTGTGGCTCAAACCCCAGGAAGGAAACGTCGATGCCATAATGAACAAGATATATCTTGAACAGTTCATTGAGTCCCTTCCCTATAGCACCCAGAGGTGGCTTAAACAACATGCCGGTTTAACCCTGGATCACGCTATAGAAATGGCGACCTGTTACGCCCGAGCCCAGGGTAGGCCTTATACGAGGGAACCAGAAAAAAACACCAAGCTGTTACCTCCTATCAAAACTGAAAAAAAAACATTCCAAAAACCCATTCCTGAACCCATGAAAGCACGGTTCCAACGACCGGAACTGCCTAACACCGGCCCTCAATGTTATGATTGCGGTGAGTGGGACCATATCGCTCGCTTTTGTCGGAAGAAAAAGGAAAGAGAAGAAGAACCTATGGACGTGAGCTATGCCCCCAGGTCCATCCTGTACGCACAAGAAACCGGAACCACTTTCTACGTACGTGTCTTATTGAACGGTGCCAAAGTAAGAGCGTTGTTGGATTCCGGCTGCAAACAATCTGTTATACGAAAGGAGTTGGTAGAACAGGCCTCTCTCCTTGCTGGGAGATGGGTCAGTATCCGTTGTGTCCATGGGGTTGTCAAGGATTATCCGGTGGCAAAGGTCACGTTGACAACGCCCTCAGGGACACCAATGGACATAGTGGTGGGGGTTATGTCTAGTCTACCCGAGCCTGTAATCATAGGGACAGATAACCCCTCCTTTAGTTCTTTGTTGTTAGAGGTTCTTCACCCCCTGTCCCTTCCTCGTGAAGCCTTGTTAGCCGTAGAGCCCTGGGCCATGGACACTCATTTTAGGACAGCCCAGTTAAATGACGCCAGCCTTAGTAATGCATGGCAGGTTGCCCGAAATAGACAAGACCCGACCACCCGAAGTTATCCCACCTTTGTTGAAAAAAACGGTCTACTGTACAGGCTCGCCAAGGCGGACGCCGAACCCCAATTGTTGGTCCCGCATAGCTTTCGTGATCAGATCTTGTTCTTTGGTCATGCGCATCTGTTAGCCGGCCACTCAGGGGTAGAAAAAACTGGTCAGTCCATCTTACGGCATTTTTTCTGGCCAGGCATTTATGCCCAAGTCCAGAAATATTGCCAGGAGTGTAGGATTTGTCAGAAACGTAACCCGTACACTCCTCCTCCTGTCCCTCTGATGCCCATGCCTATTATAGGTGTTCCCTTCGACCGAATAGGGATGGATCTGATCGGCCCTTTGCCGAAATCCTCCCGAGGACATCAGTACGCCTTAGTCCTTGTTGATTACGCCACGAGATATCCCGAGGCATTTCCCCTTAGGGCTGCTACGACCACCACAATAGCCCAGAGGTTGGTTGAGGTCTTCTCTCGTATGGGTTTCCCGAAGGAGATCATTACCGATCAGGGCACCCCGTTTGTTTCACGGTTGATGCAACAGGTGTGCAAACAGTTAAACATCAAACACATCAAAACGTCTGTGTATCACCCACAAACAGACGGGTTGGTTGAGCGCTACAACGGCTCCCTTAAGTTGACGTTAAAAAAACTGTTGTCAGGTGACGGGAAGAACTGGGACCAGTTATTGCCTCTGGCTCTCTTTGTCCTTCGCAGCCAGAAACAGTCTAGTTTAGGGACTTCGCCATTTGAATTGCTGTTCGGGAGACCCCCTAGAACTCTTCTAGAAATCACTAAAGACAGCTGGGAGTCTGTGGGAGCACAGGAAGCAGAGGCCCTGTTGGATTACACTAGGCAGTTACAGAGCAGGCTCCATAAACTACGGACCCTGGCTCACGACCACTTAGCAGCGGCACAAACCAAACAGAAAACCCTCTATGATCGGGGTACAAAGTGGAGAGTATTAGACGTAGGCGATTGGGTGTTAATCTTATTACCTTCCTCTACCCACAAAATGAGGAAGGAGTGGCAGGGACCCTTTAAGATTTTGAGGAAAATAGGACGCACGACATACTTAGTACAAATGGGAAGAGGTAAAACCCAGATGTATCACATCAATTTACTCAAAAAATGGTTAGGTACACCTCCTCAGGATGTCCATGTGGCGTCTCCCGTTTCCACTATGAGTCACACCGTTGGTGACGCTCCTATCAATCCTGAGTTATCCGCTACCCAACAACAAGAAGTGACCAACTTACTCATGTCTCATGCAGCGGTCTTCTCTGATCAACCGGGCCATACACACTTGGCAGAACACTGTATACCTACTCTCCCCAATGTGGTGGTAAAACAAAAGCCCTACCGCATCCCCGAGGCGAGACGCAAAGCATTCCAGGACGAGGTTGACAGCATGCTGAAATCCGGGATCATAGTGCCTTCCCACAGCAATTGGTGCTCTCCGGTGGTCCAGGTACCAAAGCCTGGCGGTAGTATCAGGTTTTGCATCGACTTTCGGGCGGTTAATCGGGTGTCTAAACAAGATGCCTACCCTTTGCCTAGAGTCGATGAGCTGCTGGAACGCCTTGGTGAGGCCCGGTACATAACCACCATCGATCTCACCAAGGGGTATTGGCAAATACCCCTTGCTCCTCAGGACAGGGAGAAGACGGCGTTCTCAACCCCTTCTGGTCACTTTCATTTTACGGTACTCCCCTTTGGGCTGCATGGAGCGCCAGCAACATTTCAGAGGGCCATGGATACACTGCTGGCACCTCACTTACAATATGCGTCGGCCTACTTGGACGACATTGTGGTGTTCAGTAAGACATGGGAGGACCACTTAAAACATCTGGGGAACATACTAACCGGTCTGAAGGAGGCCAATCTCCACATTAACGCAAAGAAGTCCCGATTTGCTTTCCAGCAGGTCAAGTATCTCGGGTATCTCTTAGGGGATGGAAAGATTAAACCTCAGACTGAGAAACTGGAAGCGATCAAAGCAATACCCTACCCCTCTACGAAGAAAGAACTCAGGGCCTTCTTGGGGTTGGTGGGTTACTACCGCCGCTTCATTGCTCAGTTTGCAGGTCTGGCAGGGCCCCTCACTGACCTGCTTGGGAAAAACACTAAGTCAGCTGCACTCCCCTCACCTTCTGTTGTGCAGTCTTCGGCCTTCCAGGCTTTGAAGGACGCCCTGACTTCCTCCTCTGTTCTGGTGTCTCCTGATTTCCTCAATCCATTCATACTCCAGACGGATGCCTCTGGAGTGGGTATTGGTGCAGTACTGTCCCAGGTGGATGCGAACAGGGCCGAACGGCCTGTGCTCTTTATAAGTCGCAAACTATTTCCTAGGGAGCAAGCTTATTCCACTATCGAGAAGGAATGCCTGGCTGTCCGCTGGGGAGTGGAGAAGTTGAGGTACTATCTCGAGGGGAGGCCCTTTGTGTTGTATACCGATCATGCTCCCTTGACTTGGCTCCAACGCAACCGTGGGAACAATGACCGCATCCTGCGTTGGTTCCTGGCCCTGCAGCCTTACCAGATTGAGGTTCGTCACAGGAAAGGTTCCCTGCAGGGTAATGTTGACTTTCTCTCCCGGTATCTGATTCCCCCCGATCGGGTCAATCCTGGGGGTGGGATGTGTCACGAAGCCGGGCTCCCTGACCTGGACGAGCTCCCTGACGCAATCGGACGGGGTGTGCCTGCTAACGTCTCTTCCTTTACACCCCGTCCGCAGGATCCTTGTGACGTTTCATGGGCTTCCCCGGCCCTGCCTCCAGCACGTCCGTTTCCGTGTCCAGCCTCCATGACGCTGGGGGCGTTCCCACCGACTGCATCTGCACCCGACCAATCCGGCGCCTGGACGTCATCCACCACTGGCCAATCACGGGAGCTAGGGGCGTTTAAGGAAGCCCCGTTTCCCTACTGCAGCGCGGATCCTTTGGAAACAGAACGGGAAGACGAGGAAGACACCGCCAAGGAGGAAGAAGGAGGAACCGTCGTAGAACCGCTGTTGAGCCCCCTGGAGCCGAGAGTCGACACGCCAGGAGGCCAACGTTCCCATGAGCCGCCCCGCCACACTTCCAAGGGAGAAGTGTGGCTACACAAGGTACGAGGGCGTTTTCAAGGGTTGTTTTTCTCACGGGGTGGGACCGGGTAGCCTGAGGGTGGACACTCTCGCCGTGCCTTGTTATCCTTCACAGATAGGCGGTTACAGACGGTGGTAGTACCCTGGTGTTCCCTCACTACCCTAACCCCCTCTCTACCTTTGTTTATATTGGTCTCGGCCCTAACGTGGCTCTTTTCTGTTTTTCTTTTCTCTCGAGTACAAATCCCTGGAACAAACCGGCCTTCTCTCCTTGAGGCAAAGACTGGAAGTGATGACCTCGACAGTTCGCCGCTAAAGGGACTCCAGACCTATGTTCATTGTACTTTAAACCTTGTTTTGCTTACAATCCAACCGGTGGTAAAGAAGTACTTAATAAAAACCCGGTTAAAGACACCTTCATACTTGTGAGGCTCTCCTTCCCCCGACCCCCCTTCCCACAGGGTGATAGCATCTGCAATCACACAGTAAATTTGAATGGAACAAACAATACACGGCTTATAGCCGCACAGGGCACCTACTTCATATGTGGGGATAAAGGTTATACATGGCTCCCACAGGGCTGGTCCGGCACTTGTTACATTGCTTTTCTCCTTCCCCCCACCTACACTGCCCCTGCGGACTATCATGAAATTGAGCCTCTGACTGTCTATAACAGACGGCGAAGGGGGGTCATAGATACAGAAGATACAGCAGGGCAGGAGGCGGGAGACTTCTTTGCCGGAGTCATTCCATTTTGGGGTCCAATGGTAAACAGCAGGAACATCCGCCACCTCACACGAGTGGTGCAAAATACGATAGATGCAACGGCAGGTGCCCTCTCTAATCTCACAGCCGAGGTGGTCGCGGATAGACTCATGACCCTACAAAATCGCATTGTTTTAGACATCGTTCTGGCTGACCGTGGTGGTGTATGCAGATTGATCTCCACGAGTTGCTGTGTGTTTATTCCAAATAACGCACCTACGGTATACCAAGCCATTGCCAAGCTACACAAGATGTCAAGTCAGCTAGACATGGATAAAGGAGAATGGTCCTTAAGCAGCTGGTTGTGGGGATTAGTATCAACATGGGGATGGAAAGTGTTGACTGTAGTAAGATCAATACTGTTTATCATCTTCAGTTGTTGCCTCTGCATCCAATGCGGCCCGGCCATCTGCGGTCTGTGCGCCACTGCCTGCATTCCCCGTCCACATGTGCAGAGCAGAAAAAATGAAAAGATCATGTTGCAAGAACACATTAACGGCCTGATGAAAATAGAGGTGTATTAGAGGGGTGCGCTTGGGGACAAGGAGGGAATGAAGAAATGACATATTTATATGTATTTGTGCCCCTACGCGCTACCCTTTCACCATCTGCCATGTTGAATAAAAACCCCTGCATTACTTCACATCCAGAGGCCTTATTTCTCTGTCACCAGGCCCCTCCATGCCAGACCCTGAAAAAGGCACACGTTACATTTCTCTGCAGCACATTAGATATTTTGCTGAGCAGTCACGGAGAAGAGGCCCAGCCCAGGGTGTCTTAACAGTGTCAAACAAGGGTCGACCTGATAAAGCTGCATTCCGGCCCTGAGCAGGAGGCGAGCAGAAGCCCCTCTGCAGAGATAAGGCCCAGTTTTGCTGTTGGCTCTCAGAGATAAGTGGGGCCCATGTCAGGGGAAACCTCCAAGACAGTTACACAAGGGGTGAACAGGAAGGGCCAAACCAATTTGCTAGTATGAAGCAGCAACACTTCTACACATGAGAGCAATCTGCATGGTGCCCCGAGCTAGAGATAAGACCAAACATGCTAGTCACTCTGACACCCAGGACCCTCCCTAACCAACAGAAAGGAAACAGGCCTAGTGTAAAAGTCTGATAAAGTTACGCAAACAGGCAGTGCGAGTTTTAGCTGACCTTGCAATCCCCTCTATGCACCCACCCACCTATGACTCATTACAGTGAACGCCTAGATGCTCATATCTTTTTCTTTCCTTCTGCTTGGAGGGCTCCTCCCTATGTATGCAAAGAATGTATAAATATTGTACTCTGTGAATAAAGCCCAGACCACTCCTGTGCCCGCTTGGTGCCGGAGCTCTCCCTTAACTCGAGTTAATGAAATAAAGCCCATTGACTCTAACACCACGGACTCTGCTCCTCATTTATGCTTGACCCTTTTGATATTTAATGAAATTATGATAGTGTAAATAATTTATTTACCACACTGGGACCTTGCGGCTCTTAGGACAGTCATTCATGTTCACAAGGGTTTTGAAGTCTTGGTCCATATTCATACTGTCACTCGTGCACTCTTCTTCTTGGGCAACATTAGGCAGAGGGGAGATAGCCTCATTTAGGGTTTTTGTGGCTTTCATGTGTTGTTTCTTCATGGAGTTGTGAATTCTGTTTTGTAGTCTCAGTTTTTCTATTTTATTTGGAAGCTTTTTTGTAGATGTAGCTTGGGTAATCACTTCTTTCCTAAAGCCCAAGATTTCCTCCACAATGACCGTGTCTAGTCGACCCGGGTCCCTTCCTAATGTTGAATCTTAATTGGGAAGGATTTGATGGTAATTTTTTCCATGAATTAATAAGGTCCTCTTGCAGTCAGATAATGTTGATTGACCAAGTGCTATTAAGTTAACAACCTCCTTCCAGTGCACCCAGACAACCTGATCTAGACTTGGCAAGAGAAATGTGATTTTACGACTTGTGCTTGCACATGGGGTGTGACATTTAGTACGCAGTGTTTCAGCCTGTGCTAAGAAGAATGACAAAAAGTAGGCTCAGCATTTCATTACCATCACATGGCCATAGCTGCAAACTTCTTTCATCATCAGCCATCAATGCCATTTCTCCAAAGCAAGGGGTTTCCGTATTCAGGATTCAGACTAGAGCTCTGGTGATGATGTCTGTTCTCAGGAAATCCATCAGTGCAAGGTATGGATTAGCTATACTCATCCCTACGACTGGTAAATGTGAGGTTGGAGTATTACAAATAGCCTAGGTGAGGTTGGGTGTGAGCTGTGTATTTGTACTTCAGCTGATTGTACAAGGAGGACTTAAACTGTCAGTGTCACACGCGCCCACATTAGTAGGCCGTAAGGTTAGAGTGGGTTTGTCTGAGTCTTACCGAATCACCGTATCAGGCAAGGTTGAAGAAGTCTGAGGCATGACTCATATTTGTGAGCTTCAAATGGACACTTCTGGCAGATGTATCATTCTTTCACACAGTGCAATGCAGCAGGCCACCGTGCTGTGCTGCATGTAAGGAAGAGGGCAGGAATGCCTCGTATTCACCAATATATGATGCATTCATGTCCTTTGCTAGCTCTGGCGCACTTTTGGCTACTTAGCACTAACGCAGGTACCCTTGCGCCATGTTGCAAGGGTGTCTGCGATATAGGCAGGATTGGTGTTGTGCAAGACGGGACATCTTTCTGCACAAAACCAAATCATTGAGAGACATTTTTGTTGCTGCACAAATAGAAAGAGGAAAGAAATGAGGGAAAAAAAGATATTTCTCCTTGTTATGCCTCACCTCGGGAGGTGTGGAAGTTTGATGCATTCCCAAGTCTACCACCAATGGTAAATCTGGTAATGCTCCAAAATCCATGGGTGGATGCGTGGGAACACCCACACTCCATCCATGGAACACCTCCCTTGGACAGAGTAAAGCAAGGCAGCGATTTGTGCTGGCTTGCGTTACTCTAGATTTATCAAGTCATGCAGGGCCGCGCAAGATCCACCACACCCAGCTTCCAGGATGGAATGGCGGGCGTTGCATCCAGGATGAGAAGCAGTTGCCTGAAGCTCAATTCGGAGAAGACAGCAGTCCTCGTGCTCGGACCCTCCCCCTCTGCATGGGACAACACCTGGTGGCCCATTGCCCTAGGCAGCCCCCCACCTCTATGGACCACGCCTGGAAGCTTGGCATTATACTCTACTCCTCTCTCTCCACGACCTGACAGATCAACAGTGTCACCTCCACCTGCTTCAACACCCTCTGCATCCTTTGCAAGACCTTCAAATGGATCGCCCCCGAATCCAGAAAGACCGTCACCCACGCACTCATAACCCACAGACTGGACTATGGAAACCCCTCTACACCGGAATCAACAAATCCCTGCTCCGCAAGCTCCAGACCTTACAGAACACCGCCAGACTCGTCCTCAACATCCCTCGACATGAACACATCACCCAACACCTGCAAGACCTCCACTGGCTCCCCGTCAAGAAGAGAGTAACCTTCAAGATACTCACTCACGCCTACACATGCCTCCACAAAACCGGACCCCAATATCTCAACGAAAGAATCTCCTTCCATGTACCCCAGAGAAACCTTTAATCCGTCGATCTTGCATTTGCCGAAACCCCACGCATCCACAGAGCGGGTGGAAGAGCCTTCTCCTACATTGCGGCAAAGTCCTGGAATGAGCTCCCTATCAACATCAGACACGCCCGCTTTCTGCACACCTCAGGAAGAGCCTCAAGACCTGGCTCTTTGGCTGACCCATAGCAGCCCTGCCGCCCTCCCCCCCCCCCCACGCCCACCCCAAAGCCTTGAGACCCTCACTGATGAGTAGTGCACTTCACACCCCTGATTGATTGATTAAAGGAGGCCTTGAGTGACTTGGAAAATCTCACTTAGGTTTTGCGGCGCCCTTTCTCCCTCTTGCGTAGTGCAATGGTGATGCAAAACCTTGATAAAGAAGGGCCCTAACGTCTGCAAGTGGCAGGTTTGCGCTATATATTCCTGAATCAAGTTCCAGAATCTATAATAGTGGGATGGACTAGGGATGTAACGGAAGGTAATTCGGTGAGGATGAAAATTGTGCATGAAAGGCTATGTGAGACCTTTGAATTCCAAGTTGAGAAAGGGATGGGAGCGTTTGGCAACATGAAGAGATACTGTGATATGAAGTGACATTCCACTGCTTTGGTACAGGAAGAAAGGAGACAGACGTAACTGAGGATAAGCATGCAGATTTTGTTAAAATGGTTTGCCGTTGCTTTGCACTCCTAAGGTTGCTCCAAGGCGTGATGCACCACCCTTATTATTCCGACATGCCCTTATTAATCTAACAGATGGTTTCTTAAACAGGATCCTCTTAATGAGTGGCCTAAAATTGAAACAATCCCCTGTATCCAATAGAATCAATTACAGAGGTTAGCACTCTGGATCCCTGCTTTTTGCCCTCTTGACTGGACGCTGTTAGGCCTAGAGGTAGTCAATCTAAAGTTATCTTTAGTTGGTCTGCACCTTTTAAAGCCCTGTTTCAGGTACGAGGCGAGACTGGTGCACCTCACAGCTCCGTGCATCGAATACAGTGCTTTAAACTCCGTGTGCTATGTGACGGGAAACCAATACAGCCCTCAATCAATCAATCAATGAGGGGGTTTGTAAAGCGCGCTACTCAGCCATGAGGGTCTCAAGGTGCTAGGGGGAGGGGGGAGCAGCTCCGGATCAGTTGAAGAGCCAGGTCTTGAGGGCCTTCCTGAAAGTGTGCAGAGTAGGGGAGCGTCTGATGTTCACAGGAAGCTCGTTCCAGGTCTTGGCTGTGATGTAGGAGAAAGCTCTCCCACCTGCTTTGTTTCTGCGGATGCGGGGGACCTCTGCCAGGGCGAGGTCGGTGGAGCTAGGCAGGACTAGGATAGTCTAGAGCCTTTTTCAGCTTGTGACCGTTCTGCAACCTCTCCAGTTGGAAGGGAGTCCTGAACAGACGGCCTCGGCAAACCCAAGTAAGTCTAGACATTGCCACTGTTCACCTTTCTGGGCACCCTGGGAGTGGCAACATGTTCCTTGTTAACTGCCCCTGAACGTTGAAGCTCGTGACCTTTGCAGTTATGTCCGTCGCTTTAGAAGGCGCGTGATCAATGTTGATTTCAAGACGTTTGTACGACTTTCTGCAGTATGTTTTAGTCCCCAACACTGCTGGCTGACAGTGGGGCCCTGGAGATGGAACAGATACAGACAGTGACTAGAGGCGCGTGGCATGCTGGGTAGGTTGAGTTATGTGGTTGTTATTAGATGCTGGTGTATTTGATTCTGGTCTGTTTAATCTTATAGACTGGTGGTCATTTAGGAGTGGGATTGCACACGGCCTCTTTAGACTTGCGATTCTATAAAGTAACATCTAAGACGTTTAACTGAAGTTTTAGGAAGGGGAAGTAAGGGACCTTCTGTCGGGCCCCTCGAGTTAGATGCCTTTAACGCACGCACATTAAAAAATATTCCCTGAATAAATAGTGGGAACATATTAATCCGCTGATGTTACAAGTAAAGAAGCAGTAAGAAAAAAAAGTGAACTAAAGTGACGCAAGCATTCTGTCCCGAATGAATAAGAGGGTTTACAGAAACACTTCAAAATAATATATAACATTGTAGTGCTCTTTGCTCTGTGCTTAAAAAGAATCAATTTTTCAATGTCATACCGGTTCATTTAAATTGATACATCGTGCGCCTCTTTCCCCATCTGCTGGATATTGTGCGGCACTACAGCAAGATGCACTTTAGGACGCCACAGGTATTGTACTCGGAAGCGCTTCAAGAGCCGGAGTGAGACAGAAATAGGCCCAGGAGCTTGCGCGGGCCCCACCGTTGCAAACCAGATAGCTAAAAAGTTTACCACATTTGCAAACTAAGTCCGTTTTGAACTTGTAAAGATACCCTATATTTGTGTTTTGAATGATATGGAAACACAAGCGTTTGTACTTGTTGCAGGCAACGTTTGTGGTAATAATAGGGGGATCAACAATAAAAACGTGCCTTCAAGAAAATAAATCAGGACCACAAACAGCCCAAAAATAATCTCACACCTTTCAGACCAGCTCTTTGCGCACTACCAGATTCCCCTATAGGCAGTAGAGAAACGAAACTTGAGGGGGATCCAATGTAAAGTAGTCGGAACAAGACAGGGCTTATTTGAGGGTCCTTAGCCCTCTCCTGGAAATACACACATTGGGGCATATTCTCAAGAACTTGTGATAACCATCGCAAAAGTTACTAAACGCAACTTCCAACATCGCAGTCTATCGGGGGAAAATTACGCCGTGTTAACCAAGCATTCTCAACACGGCGGTACCATGCGATAGTCTCCAGATAAAGCGTAGAATGTCCACTTTAAAATCAACGCCACGCTGCAAAAATACAAAACGCGAACACAAAATATCTTGCGATGAGGCCAATCGCGATACTAAAAGCAGCGAAAACCAGCGACAGGCCTGCAAATCCTACGCGTCTGGTGGGAAAATGCATCATAAATACCACAGAAACAACACACCAGACACAATCCAAAGCGTGTAGCAACATGGATACACCCTGACCGAGCGTAGAGACCAACTCGAACCCCACAACCCCCACAGACCACCAGCAAGGAATAACGGGGACGGGACGGCCAAGGAGAAGAGGGAGAGGAATACGGGGTGCAGTCCGCAGCAAAACCAAATCAGCGTCATGGTGGTGACAGAACACTAACATCAAATGACCCACAAGTAGACCACCTGGAATGCAGTCGGAGTGCTGAGGAGGCCAATCGAGGAGGCCAAGAGGCGCTGGCATGATGTGACAACCTAAACCAGGCACAAATCCGCTGCCAACAGGAAAGCTGCAACAGCAACAGGAGGTGGGAGTCTAGCGCCATAGGAGGAGCTGGAGGAACCAAGCCCACAGTCATCAGTGTGGAGACGGTGCAAGGAGTAGGGAGTACGGACACAGCTCGAGAGGACCTGACACAACATCAACAGGGTGACTAACAGCCAGGGACTGGGGGGACGGGGGAGATGGGCACAATGGCACACATGCACAAAGCTACATGTCCAACCTCCAACCCCCTGCCTGTGGTGACATGTCTGGTCTCACTGTACACAGCACAATTTTATGTTGTAGGGCCAAGGGCCCTCATGCATACAACAAGACCACAGGGACACATGCAGATATTATGTTGAACCGGCCACGGGCGTGTTCGCCCAGCCCCTTTATTGGCAGGGCCACATGTACAGTGACGCCTGTGCTGGATGTGTGTCGGGTGAGTGTAAGTCAGCCCGCACAGAGTGGTTGGTGCTGGCAACAACTTGAACAGTGAACACCATTAAGATTGAAACAGAAAACACCAGCATTACAGGTTTAACTGCTGAGCAACATGGAGGTAGGCGGAGCAAGTACAGAGGGCACCCAATATGCAAACATAAGTGACCGTGAGTTGCAGTGCACTGAGGTTGGGGCACTAGAGCTGAGCGCGCTCATGTGAAGAAAAGGTCTAGGATTGTGTCCCTTCGAGATATTCCTGATGCAGATGCAGTGGGGTGTATTAGACCTGCATCATCTCCCTCATCAACTTCCCAGGTCTCCCACACTGCTTGAAGTGACATTGCTGCGCAACCTCTACACAGCACAAAACTCAGTAAAGGTCCATAGGTTGCGGTGCACTGAGTCAGTGGCACCTGGAGTGCTGAACAGGGGATCAGGCAGAAGATGGTATCCAAGACAGGTGCGAGCAACTCCGTCAGTGTGCCAGTACCACCGTTTTGACTCTGGCAGATGGCGGTTGGAGGTGGTTCTGGCGATGGTGGCGTATACCTCCTGTGGTGATGCGACATCCGGGCCGGTCAGGACTCGATTTGATGTGTGAGCCCTGGTGGGCCGCAGTTGAGGCAGGAGGCAGTGGACAGCGCAGGTCCACAGACACATGGCATTGATGACCCCAAGGCCTTCATCTCAGAGGCCATCCACTATCTCAGAAGAAGGGGTCCCAGACCTGACCACCACAGTCAGTGGCCCTGGATGCACAGCGGCCGGCACAGGCACCCTGTCACGGGACGGTGACTTGCGGTGCAGTGAGGTAGGGCCACGCCAACTGGGCGGGTCCTCTATGTCGAAGGTAAATGTGGTGGAGGGTTGTGGGGGAGAGTGGAAGGTGTCCTCCAGAGCATGATGCAGAAGGTTTGATCTTATCCGGAAGCAGCAATTGGTGGAATGGAAGGCGACGGCCTCATTGCCAGGACCAATTGGTTATCAGCTACATGAGGATGAAACTACCCCCTATCCCATAGACTCAGATGCCACCAATGTACGACCAGTGAGTGTCCATGAATGTCGGAGAACAGACTTAGTGGAACCGGGGCTGAGAGGGGATGCAGTCTGCGATGATGCCGGTACACTGATATGAACTCTGCCATTGCTAAATCAAGACTCTGTGATCTACTGGACAACAGTGTAAGGCGGAGGCAGCGGTCAGCAGTGGCCCACTTACACGTGTCGTTGGCTCGCGATGCACAGAGTTAGTGACACCAGGGCAGTTGTCAGTAGTGTTCGATCACATCCGTAACGATGATCCTTTTGTGCTCCGGACGGCAAAGCGTCATCCTCTTACACCTCTCCTTGCATGAAATATGTACTCTGCCATTGAAAAATCGATGCTCAGTTCCAATTGTGCGACCAACTCGATCGCAGTGTAGGCGGAAGGTGTTTCCAGCAAGGGGCCACAGAAACATGTGGTTGTGATGCTATACATAGACATGGTGTCACCACATCGAAGGGAGTATAGTGATGTAAAGTCTGCATTAGCATGTGTACCCGGCCATTGCATGATCAAGACTCAGTTCCAAATGTGTGACCTACTTGAGCTTAGTGTGGCCCTGGAGTAGTAGTCCGCGTGGGCCCGCAGACACGTGTGGTTGTACTGCTATGAACACACTTGGTGTCACCACATCGAAGGGAGTATAGTGACTTCAGCTCAGCCATACACATCGTTCTCAACCATAGTCTAATCAAGACTCAGTTCCTAATGTGTGACCTACTACTACGCTGTGTATGCCGGTAGAGTATGTTAACGAGAAAGAAGTACTGCGTGCCTTGCTCGAGGAGGACGTGATGGTTGTAGTAGGTTGCCAGGGTCGCGGGCCTCGGACCTGGAGCTTGCACCGGCACATGGTGGGCCCGCTTTGACACACGCTGCTGTCGGCAGGTGGGCATTGATGCCTGGGTGTGCGGGGGTGGGTGAGCCTGGTTCGGGGACCAGCGTCCCGGGGTGCAGCAGGTGCTCAGGATTGCAGGCAACTCTGCTCACAGCGCCCGCGTCGGCCTTGTGGCGGGGTGAGAGGCGCTGCCCTGGCAGAGACGTTGGGCATTCCGGAAGAGAACCACGCCCAGAGCTACATGCCTTTTATTCACACCCCTATGCTGGCCTGGCATACGCCGGGCCAGCCTACTCCGCTCACGCTTACGGGGGGACGTAACAAGATGGATTTCCGAGTTCCTCCCCAGTGGCTGGGGTGACATGGTTGCATCCACTGTCCACTACCCTCCATACACCAAAGGTGTGTGTCGACATGGATATGTGGGTGGTCTGCATACTGCAGTGTGGCCATCACATCCATGCCACACTTGGCATTGTGTACATTCTCATTCATCGGTCACTTGCCTCCTTCGCACATGCCTAGTCCCCACCTCTTCCCACATCCTGTTATTGTGTGGCTGAGGTGCCATGCCGTTGATGGCTAATGTACATGGCAGGCCCAGGTTCCCACAGTAAGTTGTTCTGTCGTGTCTGGTGGGTGTGCATGTTGTATGTGAGCTTATTGTAGGAGAGTAGGGTCTGCAATCCTATGATCACCCAGATTTTTGCTTTTTGCTTCACTGGTTTACGACTTTCCCTGGCTGTGGGCCTGCTAATCAGACCCACAGCCTAGCTGTTCTCTCTACTCCAAATTGTACCCAGGTACTGAATTGACACTGGGCCCTCTCCAAGTCCCTGTACCCAGGGCTGAGGTGCACCCAGAGGTCTCCCAGGGGCTGCAGCATGTATTATGCCACCCCTGGGCTGACTAACCAAATAGACACAACTGGCTGCTTGACAGCTGGGGCAGAGTGGTGTACTCACCCTCTGCTGTAGATATAGTATTCCTATATCTAAACCTAAATGGGCACACAGATCTCCTATCAGTCACTCCTATGGCAGGCCTTGACAATCCTGAAGGCAGAGTGCTTGGGATCGTGTGAGATAGTGCTCTGGCATGAGCTGAGCCTGTCTGCGGCTTTCGGTATCCATCCCTTAGTCGTTTCCATGATATCGCATACCATATACTCTTAAGTGCATTATAATCCTCGCGGTTATATGCCAACTCTGGTATCGCTTTATCAAAACATGTCGAGTAAGGTGTCATACGAATTGGAATACTAACCCCTCGCCAATTCTGGCGACGGGGTTAGCATTCCACCCTTCTAGAGGGACACGACATGTATGTAACCTGTAACCCCGGTTAAAGTCAGACAGAGCCTTAGCTCCACAAAATGGATGCTGCCACCGAGACACAAGTCTGCCCTCCTGCTGCTGGGAGTCCTCCCAGCCCAGGAGGCAAGGACAAAGGGTTTCCTGCCAGGGGCGGTGCCAGCACCGTCCCAGACAGGATTTTGTGTATCCTAGGTAGGCAGGGCTTTAGAGGAAGGTGACTGCAAGTGGCACCCCGGTGCTCACTATGCATAGGCCGGCTTGAACCAGTTCCAGGGGCACACCAGACCCTGAGCTGGGGAAAAGCCCGCCAAAGGAGAGGGGTGTAACCACCCCCCTCCCAGTCCCACCCATAGGGCAGGACTTAGTCGCGTGCCAGCCCCCTTTTTCAGGATAAAGGTAGGAACTGGCCCCTTCCAAATTAGATCAATCTTTGAATCCTGAACCGACCTTCTACACGAAGAACTCAAGACTCTTCTCAAGATTTCTCCCTTGTGACTAAGGAGTAGTCACCCTGCAGCAGCAGGCACCAACCAAGCATCGCGGTTTGTTGCCAGTCTCTCCTTCGGATCAAGACTGCTCCAGCACGACGAGAACCGGCTTCCCTGGCACCTCTGACCTCAACCTACATCATCAGCCCAGCTGTGATCCGTGGGTGCGACGAGACCTCGAGGGACCGGCCATCTTCAGAACTGCACAACGCTTGTCCAGCACGACCACCGAGTGACCCTCGACCGAGTGCTTTGGGGTAAGAGAAGCCCCGACCCTGAGCAGCTCCAGCACCGAAGTACAGCCCCCCTGCATCCACGAGATCTGCGTGGGGCCCTTCTGCTCTTTGCTGCTCACCGCGTTGTCCCGGTCACTTGCCCGTTGGCTAGTGGCCCTTTTACGATGCTTCACGACGACAAACACTGCTGGTCTGGTTGCTCCAGACTAGCCCTTGCTCCCCTCCAAAAGAGGAGCACCCTGGACCCTCCTGGTCCACTCAAGACGCCATTTTAGGTCCACCGCGTGGGCCTTGCATTTGCCAAGACTTGTTGCCCAATCCTGGGTCCAGCGACGTCAGAAGCAGATACCTTCGTGGGACAGCTCGCACCTCCATCCTGGTCGCCGACAACGCCTCCTGGTCCGAGAGACTGCAGAGCCCAGCAGCGCCCACTCACCTGGCTGAGGTGACTTCGTCCGGTGCCATCCTGGTGCCCACCTAAATCACTGTCTAGTGATTCAGAACTTGGTCCCCTCTGCTTACAGGTTTTCTTCTTCCCTGATCCAGGCTTGGATCACCACGAACTTCTTCACTGGCCGCCTGCCAGCAACTTCTTTCTTCAGGCTCCTGGTTCTTCAACGAGGGTTTCCGACGCAACTTTAGCCCTATGCAGCCGCAGCCCCTGGGCTAGGTAAACTGAGTACTCCGGTGCTCCAGCATAGTCAAACACCCTAAGTGTTCGGATTCACTCCCGTTTTTGACCCACCTAGTCGGGTTCGCCCGAGAACAGTAACTTTGCAACTGCTAAGCATCCATAGACTTGTTCCCGCAATACGCGTGAGAGTTCCCACTCTGCACACGGCGTCCCTAGGCCTCCTGCTTCTAATCCAAGTGTTTAGTATTGTAGGCCTAGCGTTTCTACAGTCTAGAAAAGTATTACTTACCTGCTAGCAAGTTCGCATTCCACTTCTTGTGTATATGGTTTTTCGTGCCCCTTGGGCATTTGTGTAAATTGTGCGACTTAAAGTATTTTCTTAAGAGTTTTGTTATGTGCTTAGCTCCCTGACTCATAAAGAGTTCAGGGTGGTCTTGTTATAAATAAATACCTGTTTATTTTCATAACAACTTGTGTGGTGTCCTTTCACTTGGTGTTCAAGGGGTAATGTGATGGTAAAACAGCTGGCTTAACACGCCCTCTAGAGTCTTAGCCTTAGACTGCTCGTATCCATGCTACTAGGATAGCTGGTCTATAAGGTTGACTTACAACCAATCATCAATAAGGGTTGTCTGGACTGATACATAGTGATCACTAGAATAGTGAGCACTGCATATCAGGCCAACTTCTCACATTGGTGAGCAGCGGTTGGGATTTGAGCTTGCTGTTTTTTTACCACACATATCCTAAGAATATCATTTGAAAGATCACATAAGTACTGAGGTACATATAACTTAGCTTAGAATACTCTGAGTTCTACTGAACCAGCTGTTGTAGCTCCTAGGGCCTAGCACACCCTAAACTACAACTCTAGCAAGGGATCAGTAGGCAAACATATAGTGTAGGTAAGTGCACCACTTACACCTCACTAGAAAAGCATGTCTACCCAGGGAGAGTCTACTGAGACCCCCCTTGTGGTTGTTGACCCTCCACAGGTCAAATCAAGATATGCAGCTCTCAGTTTCCAGGAGATGAGACAAGTGTGTACCTCCAGGAAACTGAAACAGGGGTCTAACCCCACCATTCCCTTTCTGATAGGTCTCTTAGAGACATATGATGCGAGAAAGATTTCTCAGCTAGATGGGAATATGCCAGCCTTAGAGGGTACCTCTGGGGATCCAGACCTCCCCAACACTGCAAATGCAGTTGAGGAGGAGGAACTCGAGGAGCTCTCTGGGGATGAGGTAGACAAAGGTCTTGAGGTAGTCAGAAGGCTAACTAGGGCCAACTTGGACTTACTTGGGCTAGGATCTGGGGGACCCCCAGTACTGACCCGAAGTGGGCCTAACCTTGGA
Source organism: Lissotriton helveticus (assembly GCF_964261635.1). Classification (NCBI taxonomy): domain Eukaryota; kingdom Metazoa; phylum Chordata; class Amphibia; order Caudata; family Salamandridae; genus Lissotriton; species Lissotriton helveticus. The sequence continues at coordinate 688,125,592 of NC_136068.1, read as the reverse complement.
GTTAGGAGAGATAGATCTCTTTCTAGGGACTCCAATAGATCTCTGCACTCTAATGCCTCTTCTCAGAGGAGAAGGAACTCTCCCCAGAGGAGATGGACTTCCCCTCAGAGAATGGAGCATGAAGCCAGAATGAGACAGGCTACTCTGCGGATTGAAAGGGAAGAACTTGCCCTGGCCAAAGAGAAGCTTGCCTTTGCTAGAGAGCAGCAGATGAGTGGGATAGTTCCCACTGGTGGCAGCAATCTCCCAAGAGATAGAGAGAAGGGTTTAGATACTAAACACCTGACAAAGATAGTGCCCCCCTTTAAACAAGGGGATGACATCCAGAAATGGATGGCTGCTTTGGAGAGGGCCTGTACTGTGCAGTGCATTCCCCAGAGTCAGTGGGCAGCTACACTGTGGCTCTCCTTTGATGGTAAAGGTAGAGATAAGCTCCTCACTACTAGAGTTGAGGATACTAACAATTACCAGGTCCTGAAAAATACACTGGTTGATGGGTTTGGCTTAACAACTGAGCAGTACAGGTTGCTGTTCAGAGACACCCAGAAAACTCAGTCTCAGGACTGGTCTGACTTTGTGGATTGTGCCACTAAGGCTTTGGAGGGCTGGTTGCTGGGTAGCAAGGTTACTGATTACACAGGATTGTATAATCTTATGATGAGAGAACAGATTTTAAATAATTGTCAGAACCAGTTGTTGCACCAGCACCTTGTTGATTCAGATCTGACCTCTCCCCAAGAATTGGGAAAGAAGGCAGACAAATGGGTCAGAACAAGGATCAAGCAGAACCAGAACCAGAACCAGGGTGGTCAGAAGAAAGCAGACCAGAAGGGTAATACTAAGAGTGAACAAAATGACCAGAAGTCTTCACCAGGTCCCCAACAACCCAAAGAGGGTGGGGGTCAGGCTTCACAGCAGAAAAAGAAGACTCAAGAAGGCCAGTCAAAAAGGGGGTGCCAGTACTGTAAAAGTAAATCTCACTGGTTTAGTGAGTGCACCAAAAGAGGAGGGCAAACTCCTACCACTACAGCCCCTAAGGCAACTGCACCCCCTAGTACAGTCAGTAGTGGTAGTGCACCTCCCAAGGCATTAGTTGGGTTAACCTTGGGAACTGAGCGGTCTGACAACCTAGTTGGCACACTCACTCAGGCTGTCCTTGTCTGTACAGGGGATATGGATATGTCCCCTGAGGTAAGTCCCAATACTTTGGGCAAATACAGGCAGACACCTTTGATAAATGGCAAAATGGCTCAGGCCTATAGGGACACTTGTGCCAGTGTCACCATGGTGACACCTAACTTTGTGGACCCTGGACAGATCATGCCAGGTACAGATTTCCTGGTGACCAATGCCAGCAACGTCACTACCAGTCATAGTATGGCGATTGTTGCTTTCTCCTGGGGAGGGGTAAGTGGCCAAAAGAAAGTTGTGGTTAGTTCAGACCTCCCAGTGGATTGTTTGTTGGGCAATGATTTGGAGTCATCACTATGGTCAGAAGTGGAGCAGAGGACTCACATGGAAATGTTAGGCTTGCCAGCACATGTGCTTGCTGTGACTAGGTCACAGGCCAGAAGATGCCCCACTGAACAGGTGCTGGATCCTGGAAGAATGGACCAGACACCTTCCAAGAAGAAGAGCAGTAGGGTTAAGGCTTTGCCTTCCCCCTTGCCCCAGTTTGAGGATCAAGTCTCTGAGGAGGCTGATCTGAGAGAGCTGAGGGAAACTGAGCCTAAAGAGCTTGAACTTGATCAAGTTGAGTTTCTGGGCTCAGGGGGACCCTCCAGAGAAGACCTGGGGAAGGCACAGTTAGACTGCCCTTCCCTTGAACCCCTCAGACAGCAGGCTGCTGCTGAGGCTGCAGGGAATGCCACAGGTGCCCACAGGGTATACTGGGAAGATGGACTCCTGTACTCTGAGTCAAGAGACCCCAAGCCTGGTGCAACCAGGAGGCTGGTCATCCCCTTATCTCTGAGAGGTTTCCTTCTCACCTTGGCCCATGAGATTCCCCTTGCAGGTCACTTAGGCCAGACAAAGACTTGGGACAGGCTTGTCTCACACTTTCACTGGCCCCACATGAATGAGAATACCAAGGAGTTTTGTCGCTCCTGTGTCACTTGCCAAGCCAGTGGTAAGTCAGGTGGCACAACAAAGGCCCCCCTCATACCACTACCTGTGGTGGGGGTTCCCTTTGAAAGAGTGGGGATTGACATTGTTGGTCCAATGGAACCCCAGACAGCATCAGGGCACAAGTTTATACTGGTGGTGGTGGACCATGCCACCAGGTATCCTGAAGCTATTCCACTTAGGACCACTACAGCGCCTGTAGTGGCAAGGGCCCTAGTTGGAGTGTTCTCCAGAGTGGGCTTCCCTAAGGAGGTTGTTTCTGACAGGGGTGCAAACTTCATGTCAGGATATCTGACTGCAATGTGGAAGGAATGTGGTGTCAACTACAAGTTCACCACACCCTATCATCCACAGTGCAATGGGCTTGTTGAGAGATTCAACAGGACCCTCAAAGGGATGATTCATGGACTACCTGAAAAGCTCAGGCGTAGATGGGATGTCCTAATACCCTGCCTCTTGTTTGCTTACAGAGAGGTCCCACAGAAGGGGGTTGGCTACAGCCCTTTTGAACTTCTGTATGGGCATCCTGTAAGAGGACCCCTGTGTTTGGTGAAGGAAGGATGGGAGAGACCTCTCAAAAAGCCTGCAACCACAGTGGACTATGTACTTGGTCTCCGCTCCAGGATGGCTGAATACATGGAGAAGGCAACTAAAAACCTTGAGGCCAGCTAAGAACTCCAAAAAGCTTGGCATGACCAGAAGGCTGTCCTGACTGTGTACCAGCCTGGACAGAAGGTGTGGGTGCTGGAGCCAGTGGCCACAGCAGCACTCAAAGACAAATGGTCTGGGCCCCACACCATCATTGAGCAAAAGGGAGAGGTCACCTACCTGGTAGACCTTGGAACTCCCAGGAGCCCCCTCGGGGTGCTCCATGTGAATAGGCTCAAAGCATATGTCGACAGGAAGGACATGAGCTTGCTCATGGCCACAGATGAGGGACAGGAGGAAGAGAGTGACCCTCTCCCAGACCTGCTCACTCAGAATCCTGATGATGGGTCAGTAGATGGTGTTGTCTTTTGTGGCAGCCTCTCTGAACATCAGCAACAGGATTGCAGACAAGTTCTGCAATCCTTTAGACATATGTTCTCTCTGACACCCAGCCAAACTGATTGGTGTACCCATGAAGTTGACACTGGAGACAGTCTGCCTGTCAAGAGTAAAATCTACAGACAGCCTGATCATGTCAGAGACTGCATCAAGACAGAAGTGCAGAAAATGTTGGAGCTGTTAGTCATTGAGCCCTCAGATAGCCCTTGGGCTAGCCCAGTAGTTCTAGTGCCAAAGCCTCACACCCAGGGTGGTAAGAGAGAGATGAGGTTTTGCGTAGACTACAGAGGCCTCAATGCAGTCACTAAGACTGATGCCCACCCAATACCAAGGACAGATGAACTTATAGATAGATTGGCTTCTGCCAACTACTTAAGCACATTTGACCTGACAGCTGGGTATTGGCAAATCAGGTTAGCTGAGGAAGCCAGGCCCAAGACAGCATTTTCTACCCCTGGTGGGCATTATCAGTTTGTGGTAATGCCCTTTGGTTTGAAAAATGCACCTGCCACCTTCCAAAGGCTGGTGAATCAAGTTCTCACTGGGATGGATGACTTCTGTGCAGCATATCTGGATGATATTGCTGTCTTTAGCTCCACCTGGGAGGATCACCTGGTCCACCTGAGGAAAGTGTTAGAGGCCCTGCAAAAGGCAGGCCTCACTATCAAGGCCACTAAGTGCCAGATAGGGCAGACACAGGTTGTATACCTGGGCCACCTTGTAGGTGGAGGCCAGGTTCAGCCATTGGGGAGTAAGATACAGGCCATCAAGGACTGGACTCCTCCAATCACCCAGACTCAGGTTCGAGCTTTCTTGGGCCTGACTGGGTACTATAGGAAATTTGTCAGAAATTATGGGTCCATTGTGACCCCCCTTAATGACCTGACAAGTAAAAAGATGCCAAAGAAAGTTCAGTGGACAGCAAGCTGTCAGAAAGCATTCGATGACCTAAAGCAGGCCATGTGCACAGCACCTATCCTAAAGAGTCCAGACTTCTCCAAACCATTCATTGTCCAAACAGATGCTTCTGAGTTGGGTGTGGGAGCTGTTCTATGTCAGCTGAATTTTGATGGCAACGACCAGCCAATTGCTTTCATTAGCAGAAGGCTGACCCCCAGAGAGAAAGATTGGTCAGCTATTGAGAGGGAGGCCTTTGCTGTGGTTTGGGCCCTGAAGAAGCTGAGGTCCTACTTGTTTGGCACTCACTTCACAGTTCAGACCGACCACAAGCCCCTCTTATGGCTAAGTCAGATGAAGGGTGAAAACCCCAAACTACTTAGGTGGTCCATTTCCCTACAGGGGATGGATTTTACAGTGAAGCACAGACCTGGTACTGATCATGGCAATGCTGATGGGCTCTCCAGGTATTTCCACTTAGAGCAAGAAGACTCACCTGGTCAAGGTTAGTTTATTGTCCCAAAGTTTGGGGGGGGGGTCATGTAGGAGAGTAGGGTCTGCAATCCTATGATCACCCAGATTTTTGCTTTTTGCTTCACTGGTTTACGACTTTCCCTGGCTGTGGGCCTGCTAATCAGACCCACAGCCTAGCTGTTCTCTCTACTCCAAATTGTACCCAGGTACTGAATTGACACTGGGCCCTCTCCAAGTCCCTGTACCCAGGGCTGAGGTGCACCCAGAGGTCTCCCAGGGGCTGCAGCATGTATTATGCCACCCCTGGGCTGACTAACCAAATAGACACAACTGGCTGCTTGACAGCTGGGGCAGAGTGGTGTACTTACCCTCTGCTGTAGATATAGTATTCCTATATCTAAACATAAATGGGCACACAGATCTCCTATCAGTCACTCCTATGGCAGGCCTTGACAATCCTGAAGGCAGAGTGCTTGGGATCGTGTGAGATAGTGCTCTGGCATGAGCTGAGCCTGTCTGCGGCTTTCGGGATCCATCCCTTAGCCGTTTCCATGATATCGCATACCATATACTCTTAAGTGCATTATAATCCTCGCGGTTATATGCCAACTCTGGTATCGCTTTATCAAAACATGTCGGGTAAGGTGTCATACGAATTGGAATACTAACCCCTCGCCAATTCTGGTGACGGGGTTAGCATTCCACCCTTCTAGAGGGACACGACATGTATGTAACCTGTAACCCCGGTTAAAGTCAGACAGAGCCTTAGCTCCACAAAATGGATGCTGCCACCGAGACACAAGTCTGCCCTCCTGCTGCTGGGAGTCCTCCCAGCCCAGGAGGCAAGGACAAAGGGTTTCCTGCCAGGGGCGGTGCCAGCACCGTCCCAGACAGGATTTTGTGTATCCTAGGTAGGCAGGGCTTTAGAGGAAGGTGACTGCAAGTGGCACCCCGGTGCTCACTATGCATAGGCCGGCTTGAACCAGTTCCAGGGGCACACCAGACCCTGAGCTGGGGAAAAGCCCGCCAAAGGAGAGGGGTGTAACCACCCCCTCCTAGTCCCACCCATAGGGCAGGACTTAGTCGCGTGCCAGCCCCCTTTTTCAGGATAAAGGTAGGAACTGGCCCCCTTCCAAATTAGATCAATCTTTGAATCCTGAACCGACCTTCTACACGAAGAACTCAAGACTCTTCTCAAGATTTCTCCCTTGTGACTAAGGAGTAGTCACCCTGCAGCAGCAGGCACCAACCAAGCATCGCGGTTTGTTGCCAGTCTCTCCTTCGGATCAAGACTGCTCCAGCACGACGAGAACCGGCTTCCCTGGCACCTCTGACCTCAACCTACATCATCAGCCCAGCTGTGATCCGTGGGTGCGACGAGACCTCGAGGGACCGGCCATCTTCAGAACTGCACGACGCTTGTCCAGCACGACCACCGAGTGACCCTCGACCGAGTGCTTTGGGGTAAGAGAAGCCCCGACCCTGAGCAGCTCCAGCACCGAAGTACAGCCCCCCTGCATCCACGAGATCTGCGTGGGGCCCTTCTGCTCTTTGCTGCTCACCGCGTTGTCCCGGTCACTTGCCCGTTGGCTAGTGGCCCTTTTACGAAGCTTCACGACGACAAACACTGCTGGTCTGGTTGCTCCAGACTAGCCCTTGCTCCCCTCCAAAAGAGGAGCACCCTGGACCCTCCTGGTCCACTCAAGACGCCATTTTAGGTCCACCGCGTGGGCCTTGCATTTGCCAAGACTTGTTGCCCAATCCTGGGTCCAGTGACGTCAGAAGCAGATACCTTCGTGGGACAGCTCGCACCTCCATCCTGGTCGCCGACAACGCCTCCTGGTCCGAGAGACTGCAGAGCCCAGCAGCGCCCACTCACCTGGCTGAGGTGACTTCGTCCGGTGCCATCCTGGTGCCCACCTAAATCACTGTCTAGTGATTCAGAACTTGGTCCCCTCTGCTTACAGGTTTTCTTCTTCCCTGATCCAGGCTTGGATCACCACGAACTTCTTCACTGGCCGCCTGCCAGCAACTTCTTTCTTCAGGCTCCTGCTTCTTCAACGAGGGTTTCCGACGCAACTTCAGCCCTATGCAGCCGCAGCCCCTGGGCTAGGTAAACTGAGTACTCCGGTGCTCCAGCATAGTCCAACACCCTAAGTGTTCGGATCCACTCCCGTTTTTGACCCACCTAGTCGGGTTCGCCCGAGAACAGTAACTTTGCAACTGCTAAGCATCCATAGACTTGTTCCCGCATTACGCATGAGAGTTCCCACTCTGCACACGGCGTCCCTAGGCCTCCTGCTTCTAATCCAAGTGTTTAGTATTGTAGGCCTAGCGTTTCTACAGTCTAGAAAAGTATTACTTACCTGCTAGCAAGTTCGCATTCCACTTCTTGTGTATATGGTTTTTCGTGCCCCTTGGGCATTTGTGTAAATTGTGCGACTTAAAGTATTTTCTTAAGAGTTTTGTTATGTGCTTAGCTCCCTGACTCATAAAGAGTTCAGGGTGGTCTTGTTATAAATAAATACCTGTTTATTTTCATAACAACTTGTGTGGTGTCCTTTCACTTGGTGTTCAAGGGGTAATGTGATGGTAAAACAGCTGGCCTAACACGCCCTCTAGAGTCTTAGCCTTAGACTGCTCGTATCCATGTTACTAGGATAGCTGGTCTATAAGGTTGACTTACAACCAATCATCAATAAGGGTTGTCTGGACTGATACATAGTGATCACTAGAATAGTGAGCACTGCATATCAGGCCAACTTCTCACACTTATGACATGTGCATTGCCTGTGTTGTGAGTTGCATGATTGTGGATTTGAGGTGTGTGATGTGTTCATTTGGTATTGGCCAACGAGCTCTGTATTTCCGCGTGTGCCATCCTGGTAGAGCAGGTTGATGATTGGCTGTCGGCAGGTGTAGGACTCATGCACACTGCCTCGCGGGTTGACGGGGATTCCCTAGTGGTCCAATATTGCCTGGACATTGGTGGGATACGTGCACTCTCTGTTGCGCTTATTGTGTGCAGTGTTGCCAGGGGGTACAAGTAGGACATGTGTACATTCAATTGCCCCCTGACACGTGCGGGAAGACAGCTGTGGCATTGACGCCCTGCTTGGTCACCAGCTGTCACTGCGCAGTGTGGGGGAGGTGTAGATGGTGGGGTACCAAGCTGATGGTGTTGTGAGGGCCTTGTATTGGCCTGGCTGTGTGACTCCTCTGACTCATGGGGATATTGGTTGGAGGGTACCAATGGCCAACAGGTGCATCACAGCCAGCAGCTTGGTCTGCGCTGAGATGTTGGTTGTCTGCTGTGTCCACTGTGTTGGTACCGTCAGCTTGTGTGCAATGATGGTCAGGATGCGGAGGTGGGTTGATCTTTTGTGCCTGTGGTGGGCTATGACATTCCCTGTATTTGGGTCTGTGAGGTTGGTGCATTTTGGGAGGATCGCTGACTTTGTCTGCGTTGCCTCGGTGTTAGTCGGGGGAGCGGTGGGTGTCCGGGGGGGTTGGGGGGTGGTCCTGTGGGTGGTGACAGTGGGTGTTGTGGCCCTCTTGAGGCTCCGAGCTGCATGTTCAGTGGCTCCATGGCATCTTTTGTTCTTCAGGTGTGGCTCTGGGCTGGGCTCCCTTTTTCTGGTGGAAGGTTGTGGTCCGACTTTACACCAAGTGAGAGCAGGTTTTAGTTTCCTGATGCTAACGTGCCTTCTCGCATGCTTTGTGATCTTATCGCCAATCTGGCTGGTAGTTGAGAATGTTGCAGCGTGGTGTTGTCGCGGCTTTTTGCTCGGAAACGAATACTCTGCATCTCATTAGCGATAGTTGCGGGGCTCATCTGTGGCGATGTTTTTTGCGGCTGCTATCGCAGGTAAACTGGTGCTATGGGCTGTTAGCACCAGTTTGTGAATGGGGCAATACATTTATTGCGACTTTGGCTGTGATAAAGTGCTGTTAACTCGGTGATGGTACAAAAGGGGGTGGATTTGGATATGGCCATGTCTGAACTGGGGTGGCAGAGTGGCTAAAGAACGGTGATGGATTAAACCCAGATCTTTTGACTGGGTGTGAGTGTTTGATTGGTTCAGATGCTCCGTCCATCACCACCCCCTTTTGTACCGCTTTGGCCACCATAAATGTGGCAGGGTATGCTCAGACGTGAGTCCCTTGCTCACTTTGCCACTGGATTCAAGCAAGCCGGGCTGAAGACGGCTGTAATGCCAGAAACCGGTCCTCGGAAGCTTGTTTCCGGTCCAGGGAAGGCATGGCTTGGCGGTTCGGGCTGGACTGTTCCCATGAGGCACAGGGTCAGACTGATTTGCATATGGACATGTCTGAACTGGGGTGGCAGAGTGGGCCAAAGAACGGTGATGGATTAAACCCAGATCTTTTGACTGGGTGTGAGTGTTTGATTGGTTCAGATGCTCCGTCCATCACCACCCCCTTTTGTACCGCTTTGGCCACCATAAATGTGGCAGGGTATGCTCAGACGTGAGTCCCTTGATCACTTTGCCACTGGATTCAAGCAAGCCGGGCTGAAGACGGCTGTAATGCCAGAAACCGGTCCTCGGAAGCTTGTTTCCGGTCCAGGGAAGGCATGGCTTGGCAGTTCGGGCTGGACTGTTCGCATGAGGCATAGGGTCAGACTGATTTGCATATGGCCATGTCTGAACTGGGGTGGCAGAGTGGGCTAAAGAACGGTGATGGATTAAACCCAGATCTTTTGACTGGGTGTGAGTGTTTGATTGGTTCAGATGCTCCGTCCATCACCACCCCCTTTTGTACCGTTAACTCGGTGATAGCTCCTTGAGAATTTGCCCCTAAATTCAATGTCTGTGAATATAATAAGGCGGTCCACTTCCAGTCTACCATGAGGTTCATACAACTTTGGATGGACCAAAACCATCTCAAATTGAAACCAGGTAAGACTGAGCTGGTACTTACAGGGGACAGCCACAAGTAGTGGGGCCCACACTACTGGCCTCATGAGTTGGGTTCCCCCCCCTCTCCCTCGTCGTCTGCAAAGACACTTGGAGTCACACTAAACACCGACCTATCATTGAAAACACAAGTGGGCCTTGTAGTCTCCAAGTGCTTTTTCCAACTCAGGAAAATTAGAAAGGTCCGTCGCCTCCTCACGACAGAGGCCCTACCACAGGTGGTGATAGCCACAGTCCTGTCCCACCTCGACTACGCCAACTCCCTTTACCTTGGTATGCCACTTTACTTGCTATGACGACTGCAGATGGTTCAGAACCACGCAGTCAGACTGATCCTAAGGCAACCTAGAAGACAATTAGCCACGCCGTTACTCAGACAGCTTCACTGGCTCCCTGTGTCTCAACGCTGCTCCTTTAAAACGGGATGTCTGATCTTCAAATCATTACACTGCAAAAGTACTAAATTCATAAACAACCTGTTGGTCAGACCCTCCCCCCACCCGCAACCTACGTTCAGCCCACCTCTCACTTCTCGACACCCCCTCCTTCAGACGGAAACGCTCAGGAGGCTGCAGATTTGCCACACTTGCCCCTAGACTCTAGAATTCCTTCCCCTTGGAAATCTGAGCCTGCCCGGACCTCATGAAATTCAAAAGTGCACTTAAAACCTGGCTCTATAAGCAAGCCTATAACTAAGTGCCCTGTCGAGTAGCGAATTCTGCCTTCTCCTATAGCGCCATGAAACCAATCGGTGTAAGTGCGCTCTACAAATTATTCTTAACATTAATATTAACATTAACATAAGGGGGGAGGTGCGCACCCAACATCCACTGACGGAACCTAGGTCCAAACAAGCTTAAAGACAGCCATTTTGCACACACTGCGAAAAAATTAGGTAGTCCAATCTTCAAGTTTTGTACACATTTTACAACTTTATTCAGTTTATACTACGGCATATCCCTACTTGGGAGGTTAAGATGAAAGTACTACCTTAGTGAACTCGTGGAGCTCTCTTAAGCATGAGATTGTACTTTGAGAACATTTTAAAGACATTGACTGATCTATTGGTTGCTTAAAAGAGGTTGTCGATACAGATATCCTTTCGGGATGGAGGTAGTTTCCTACGCTGATGACACCCAAATCCTCGTCTCTCTCTCCCATTCAGATGTGCAGACCGCCTCCAAGTTTAGATCTTGTATGGAGGCGGTTGGTTACTGGATGATTCAGAACTCCCTTAAACTGAATGGAGAGAAGACTGAGGTAATGGTGTTTGGAGGGAACAACAACATCTGGTCAGATAGTTGGTGGCCTAACTCACTTGGAGCTTGTTCTTCCCCCACCATTTCGGCCAAGAACTTGGGGGTGATGATTGATCCAGCTCTGGACATGAATGGACAGGTGAGCAGAACCATCTCCACCTGTTGGAGCCTAATACACACCCTGCGGAGGATCAGGAAATATCTTTCGCTCCAATCCAGAAAGCAGGTAGTTGTGGCTCTAATAGGCTCGCGGCTAGACTACTGTAATGCGCTGTATGCGGGGCTGAATAAGAGCCTGCTGCAGCGCTTACAGGTGGTCCAAAACGCCACGGCAAGATTTGTCCTGGATGCTCCCAGACGTACATCGGCTACGTTAGCCAGGAAAACATTGCACTGGCTTCCGGTAGAATACCGTGTACGGTTCAAGGTCCTGTGTATGACATATAGAGCCATCATAAATAACAGTGACCTGGGAGTAAGCTCCATCGTTTCCAACTACATCCCTGGAAGGAACTTGCGTTCCTCCGGGAAACTGCTTCTGTCAGCCCCTCGTATAAGAAAAGCCAAATGGGGTGGCAGGGCTTTTTCCACCCTTGCCCCCAAATGGTGGAATGAACTCCCTCTCGACCTTAGGTCCCTACCCACTTTACAGGCATTTCGTGGTGCACTTAAAACTCGCCTCTTTCTGCAAGCTTATGTGTAGTGGATGAATGGTTTTATTTTCTGATCTTATTGTTAGGCGCCTTGATACCTTCGGGTTATTGTTTTGCGCGTTATAAATTATTTTCATTCATTCATTCATATACAGCCCTGGAGGGTGCCCGGAGCTCCGGGGCTGCGGGGTATTTTGTTATACCACTGCCTATAGGGGAGTGCTACCCTGAGGAGGAATACAGTCCCATTACAAGCATGCATCTGTGTTGTGTTAGACAACTTGTCCTTCCTCAGTGTTAGGCTAATTGTAGTTATGTGTATTGTGCTTCTCCACAGGGCGCAGAATGTTTGTGTTCAATCTCTGGTCCGCATTCTGCCTTCTCCATCCTGGGTGTTCTGGACAACAGCTTCCCGTTGGACAGAGGCATCAGGGACGCGAGAGGAGAGGACGTGGGCTCTTGCACTTTCTGGAGCTTCTTCAATAAATGACTTTCACCAGAATGGCTCAGACATCCTCACATAACCTATTGGCACCAAGGATGTGCCGTACCCCTGGTGTGCAACTGGGTAGAGAAGCAGAAGACAGACACAACATATTGTGGTGATGTACACAATACCAAGGTGACTGAGTACTTGGTGGGAGACTGGGTCATCATCAATAAGCCAAACAGGGTCAGGAATTGTACGTCTAAGTTTACCTTACCTGTCAAAGCGTTCAAGATGTCTGAGGGTGCACTTTAATTGGAAGGAAAAGGGTGGTAGAACAGCAGAAGTCTAGTCAATGATTCTCAGGAACAGACTTCAAAAAGTGTCACTCAGTAAGAAGAATCTCTTTATTCTGCACTTGACACCTTTGGTCATGCAGGTAGTGCTGGTTATTCCATTAATGCACTTCATGTCACAGATAGTGCCAATTCTGCAGTTTCCACAAATGAAGTTTTATCGGAATGTCTCATTTCCATTCAAAGATTATTTTTGGCAGTGACATTTATTTATTTGTTTTGTATCTTTGGTATGCACTTAATATATTGTTTCTTCCTTTAGCTGGTATGATGTATCTTGCTTTTAGTTTTGTAAGAGGAAGTATGATGTTGTGTTTGACAACTTGTCCTTCCTCAGTGTTAGGCTAATTGTAGTTATGTGTCTCGTGCTTCTCCACGGGGCACATACTGTTTGTGTTCAATCCCTTGTCTGCATTCTGCCTTCTCTGCCCTGGGAGTTCTGTCATACAGCTTACAATTGGACAGAGGCATCGGGGATGCGAGAGGAGCGCTCGTGGGCCCTTGTACTGTAAGGAGCGTCTTCAATAAATTTCACCAAAATCTGCACGTCTCAGATTATCCTCACTTAACAGTCTGAGAAATGGGAATTTAAATATAGTAGTTGGTCTCTCCCCAATTTTTCCACTTAGATATTTCACATGCTTGCTGGTGGTGGCGGGGATGGGTCTCTAAAATGTGTGTCCCAAGAAGCATAACTAGGGAATCCTTTCCAAGAGTTTTCGATTATATAATTCACAACTTGACTTGAACTTGTAAAATAAAATTCTATGATTCTCGCAGTGTTTTACCCGATCCATGGCCATGATAAGGGCTTCTATGTCTTCCTATTCCACTCTTAGTCCAGGAAGAGGTTTTTCCACCAGAAACGCCTGGATGTCAATCTTTGAGACCACGAGGCAGGGAGAACACATGGTGCTATAAAATGTTATGAAAGTCTCATGGATATCCCCTGTTGACTATAGAATAGTGCTGTCTGACTTACAGAGCAAGGCCAATAAGCAACTTGATTTGTCTCCCTCCAAGAGTGAACAAGCGACATTAAGCTGAGGAGACTAGGCATCTCAATCTTACCCTTAATCTGGCTTCTTCCTCATGCAGCTGGGGCAAGCGTGTGGGCATCTACACTGAGCCACTCAGTCTTTATGTAAGTGTGTTCAACTTTAGCAGCTCTCTAAAAGGCTTTACATTTGCTGAGGATACCACCCCCTAATGACTATCTTGAAGACCTCCCACTCCACCGCCGGGAAGAGGGCAGAGCCATCACGTTCAAAGTAGTCAGGGTATATGGTCAGCCAACGTGTCCCTAAATTTGTAGTCTTAGATAACCATGAGTTGTAGTCTCCAGATGGAGTAGGGGAGAGAGACCTGCTCCAAGCTAAGCCCAAGAGTAAGGCATTGTGATCTGACAGGTCCCTGCTGGGGTAGTCATAGGAGGGAATGAAAGGACAAAGCACAGTGGAGCATACGATTCTATCCAGGTGAACGTACAGGTCGTGAACTGGAGAATAAAAGGAATAAAGTTTGACACCGGCTTTAAGGGGGAAACATCCTTTACAACGCAACTTTTACCACACAGTGCCTTTACGACGCAACTTTTACAACGCAAACCATTACAGCGCATTGCGCTGGGGGGCGCTCTAGGATAGGGAATACGTTTAATCTACTATCCAACACCTTCCATAGTGTCCACGGGGACTGGAGTTGGAATAGTAAATTAAACTATTCACTATCCAGCACCCCAAAGCGCTATGCGTTGTAAAGGTTTTCGTTGTAAAAAACGCGTTGTAAAGGCATGCGATGTAAAAGCATGCGTTGTAATGTCATACATCCCTTTAAGGTGCCTCCAAGCATATTGAAGGGACCATTGCTGGAGCAATGAGACCAAACTGGGTTTTATATGTGGTAGGAGCAGATGGTAGTGGAGGGTGGGAACGTTCAATGGAGGTATCCATGACACAGTTAAAATCACATCTGATAACCCACAGGATAGGTGCCCAATTCACCAGGTAAGAAAAAAGGAGACGAAGGAAGGCAGATAGGTCAGTATTGGGGCGTTTATGCTGCCTAGTAGTAGTAACTGTCCATCCAGTCTGGTTTCCAGGAATATAAACTGACCATCAGGGTCTATCTTGGGTAGGCCTGGGTGGTAAGTTCCGCTCCACTCACGGAATTTGTGTAATTTTGGCAATTCCGCCTACCCTCGGAGAGCGCGGAATTGCCGGAAATTCCGCGATCCGCGGAGTAGCAGAATTTTTTCCTTGTTCGTACTTTCAAAATGCGTGTTTGTGTGTGGGGTAGTGACTTACCAGTTTCCCGTCGTTCGCGGAAGTGTTTTCCTATCCGTTCGCGTGTGCCACGATATTTTGGTAGCCGCCCGCTCGATCCCGCAAGAGTGTGCAATCGCAAAGACGTCAATCGGACGCGCCATCGGACATCCACGTCCGCGAACAGGAAACATGCATCGCGAGCGAGCGTGACAAGTGAAACAAGATGGCCGTGCCCATTGGCGACCGCATTGGCAAGTTTGCGAGATATTTCCCCCCGAGCCCGCAAACAGCGTCCCCAAACAGGAAAAACGCATCACGAATCAGCGGAACAAGGAACTCCGCATGCTCGCTGTAATCTGTGTAGCTCGCAGAGGTTTTTTACAGTTTTGCTGAACTTTGCTTAAAGTGACTACGCAAATTCCGCCCACCCCTACTGCCAGGACCTGGAGTGGGGTTTGCGCCCTAACCCAAATAAGGGTCCCGCTAGTGTAAGCCAAATATTTGGTGGTGTACTTCTGCCCACACCCTCGCTTCTGAAGTATTTCCTGCCCTGCTTGCATGATATGAGGTTCTTGCTGTAGCGCAATGTGGACCTTTTTGCGCTTCACGAGAGAGTGGATTTTGTAGTGCTGGGGTTTTGGCTGCATCCCCCTAATGTTCCAGGAGATTATTTGAAATGTCTGGGTGTGAATTATTAGATGTCTGGATTAGCCACAAGTTCTTATGTGGTGAGTGCCCCAAAAGGTGCTGGATGCCCCTGGCTGAGGTGTGTGAGGGATGCGGTGGAGGTCCCCACTCCAAAGCAAAAAAATTAGGAGAGCAACTAACATTCTTAACTTCAGTACCAATACACAGGAGAGAGGGCTGAGCACTCTCTGTCCAAATAAGGTAAGAAAAACCCCACAAGAGGAACAGAGCTGGCTATGACGAATGCTGAGACTGCCACACAGTGAAGACTTTCTCTGACGTGGGATCTCTATTGGTTTGGAATGGTGGAACCTCAGAGGAAGACAGTCAGAGGATTCACCGCCCGGCAAAGAGTCCCCCCCCCAAATCTAGGGTGCCATAGAATGATCAGACACACCACGAAAGGAATGCTCAACAGCCCTCAGCAGAGAGAGATGAGTCGTTTTCCAATCTCATTTCCTCAACAGAGTAGCCCCATGTCTACATCAGCAGAGAGGTTGTGGCTACCTCACAAGCAGAGCGGAGGGTGACCGAAGAGAGGGAGTCAAAGGACATTAGATGACAGAAGAAGAGGCATCATTGTCCTTGGAGTCCACCCCAGAGGAACCTGCAGAGTTCTCCCAATAGAATATCAGCCTCTCTGAACCGATTCCTGAGATTGGGCTAAAGGGAAGGATGAAGCTTTATCCGTTCCGCTCCAGGACCGACAGCAGTGTCTGTGCGAGTCAGGGGGACATCCCTGCAAACCTCAGAGTTTTACGGCCCACCTCTGCCCTCCATACAGATGCAAGCATCTGTAGGATCTGAGAAGAAATTAGTTTTCAGGTCTGCAATGATTTTGAGGGTTGCAGGGAAAAGCAGAGCGTACTAAAGTCCGATCCCTCTCAACTTCTGTTTACCCCAAGAAGGAGGCTATTTGCCATAGGACAGCAAGCGTCTCATCTGGAAAGATAAGGATAGTTCTCTAGAAGAGGTTCAAATTGTCTGGCCTGGTTAAGGATAGTATAACAGTGTTTGTAGTGGAGGATCTTAGGCCCACATGCATCATTGTTGGTATTTGCGATTCCTAAATTGCGAAAATTAAGGAATCGCAATTTAGAAATCGCAAATACCTATGCATTAAAAATGTGCATATATTTTTGCGATTTCTTATTTTTCCTTATTTGCGATTCGCAATTTTGCGAATCGCAAATAAGGAATCCCTTTACATTGATTCCTATGGGCCTAGAGGCCCATAGGAATCAATGGGAAGGCATTCTCATTTTGCGATACGCAATTAAGGAATCGCAAAATAAGAATGCAATTTCTAGGGTGAAGGGGGGGTCTAAAGGACCCCCCCTGCACCCCTGAAATGTAACATACAGTCCATTTTACACACATACATGCCCAAGGGCATGTGTGAGTGTAAAATAAAGTGTCAAAAATGCACTTTTGTGCATTTTGAAACTTTTCTAAAATTACCATGAAGGTTGACTTCATGCTAATTTAACACTTCTAATCTGCGAATTCACAAATTTTTTCAGATGATGCATTGCATTTAAGAAATCGCAAATAAATTGCGATTCCTTAAATTGCGAAAAAGCCAAAAAGGTTGTTTGCGAATGCAAATCAGTTTGATGCATGTGGGCCTTAGCCACTAAAGGCCGTGGAGGGGGCTTTATGAGGGCACCAGAGGAGCTCATTCCACAGAGAAGTAGGGTGTAAGCTCCTGAGGATGAACCAGGCTTCACAAAAGTCCTCCATGTTCCACCCCTTGCAGCCCTCCAGTAGACTCACCACCCATTGTGAGAATATCCTTTGTGAGGGAATGAGAAATGATACCAAACAATGGATGTGCTGTGGTATGGGCCTGCCGTCAGACCCGAAAGGATTGGAAGAAAGACCCAGAGTCAGCACAGCACGAGCAGCCCTATAGCCCCCAAGTCATCAAGCCCTCCTCATGCAACCTATGGGGACCCAGGGTGGAAATGTCCGTACTCATCCTTTTGGGTCCTCCTTGATGTTGGGCATTGAGTGCAGTCTGGCTGGGTCCCTCTCAGCAACATTCAGTCAACACGTGGTGTCCTCACAAGAGACAGTACCCTGGAATAGAGGTGGAGGCCCCAGGCCATCCAGAAAAGGGAAGAGTCAGTGAGACTGCCCCCCTGTCAGAATTAGCAAGTAACTTTCTTTTACTCACGTTTCTGCAGGGATGTCACAAAATGAATAAAGATCCACTACTTCCCCAGTGTGCATATCTCACCCAACAATGTCAAAGTATCAATAGCAACTTGAGGAAGAAGGGAAAGAAAACAAGGAATAGAGAGGGTCATGTATCACACCCCAGTCTGAATCAGGATTTGTTGATCACCAGCGTTGTCTGTTAAAAAAGAATACAGAAGAAGAGGTAAGCATATATAGTTTCTATCTGTTATACACTGTATCATTCTATGTGCACGTGTTTCTACCTGATTGATTCTTTTCTTCCATGTATTAAAGCCATTGGGGTGAGAGGGAGGGCATAAACATCTAAAGAAAAAAACAATAGGGTAAGTAATGTGTGCAATTGAGAGATACAGGAGTATGGCTGGACTTGTATACAATAAACCTACCTAAACATTTAGGTCTGGTGCTCAAACTGTCCTTCTCAATAGAATTAACCTCTGGAAAACTTCCTCCAAAGTATTCAAATTAATGCATGTCTCCTTACTTTCAGGAAGAAATGAAAACTAAAAAAGAAAGAGCCCATCTCCACAAGGTGGGAGACTAATCAGATAAGTATACTAAATCACTCATTAATAAAGTCCATAGAATACAGCAAACAAGCGCTGATATTAATATCACAGTAATGTAGCTTTTTCTGGTTATCTTTGTTTTGGCAGGAACTAACCATACCGACCAGCAGGACGTAAGCAGGAACCGAATGGAGGCGAAGCGATGCCCGAAATCAGGAATACAACGAAGGAAACGCCACTTTAGCGAGGAAAGCCGTCTAAGAGGACGGCGGCCCGGAAGTGCAGGTAAGTGACCCGGAGCAGCACTACTTGATCCGAATGCTGGAACGTGAAGCGTCAGCGGCCGGAATCGAAGCGTCTTTATTCCCATGGCTGGTTTCAGCGCATGCGTCTATACGGGAGTCAGACATTTTAGAAGTTTCTGTCCTCCGCAAAGACGAAGCTGGCAGCGCGCTGTTAATAGCACGTATACGGCAATCCTGACAACCCCGGCTACAGCAAAGTCCAGCAGGTTTGCCCCCCTTTTTTCCCCTGTCCATGTGGGGAACATCCTTTACAACGCAACTTTTACTCCGCACTACCATTACGATGCAGCTATTACAACGCAAGTCATTACAACGACTTGCGCTGGAGGGCGCTGTAGGATAGGGAATAGTTTAATTTTCTATCCAACACCTTCCCTACTATCCACGGGGACTGGAGTTGGAATAGAAAATTAAACTATTCCACTATCCAGCGCCCCCCAATGCAAGTTGTTGTAACAACTGAGTTGTAATGGCACGCGGAGTAAAAGCATGCGTTGTGATGTCATACATCCGTCCATGTCAGGTGCCACAATCAGGTGGTACACGCCGTGTCCTATCCACCGACTCACTGCAGCTGTTGTGTAGCATTTTAGGATCCGAGCGAAATTTACCGATTCATGCCCTTATATAGGTACAATTCACTTTGCCCTTATATAGGCATAGAAATCATAATCATATTTAGACATGAACTATGCAGTCCAAATACAGGCATGGCTACTTCCACTCGTTCCAAAAAGCCACAACGATTTCTTGGAAAACTCGGCTTCAGCAGTCAGGGACATCCCCTTGCTTGAATATTGGTTTGTACAAGAACTTATGGTGTTTTCAAAGAACTACCATTCCCTTTGGATTCTTTGATAACGTTATTATGCCCGACTTTACGTCAAACTAGGCATCTTCAAGGTATAAATATGCCTACACTTGCCCTAGCAAACACACGGTGGTTCGGAGCAGCTCGACTATCTACTTGCCCGACGCAGCTCCCTACAGCAAGTGCTGAAGGAAGCCGACCCTCCAGCTGACTAACTGATCGAGAGGCTGTCCTTTCTCTCGCTGAGAATCCAGCTCCAGTGTTCCAAGCTCCCCTTGCGTGGTGTTGGGAAATCGAGTCCCGAGACAGAGATACCAGACCTCCTTCATTCTAAAACCAAGGTATGGAGCTGATTAGACCCTAAGAGAAATCTTGGATAGATTCTTGGCGGAGAAAAACTAAACCTATGCTACACCTTACTTACTTCTCCCCTAGTACTAGACTTAGGTTAGGTACATTGGGGTAGGCGTATTTTGGAAGCACCAGTTGAGTACTTTTTAGCCTTTGTTATTTATGTATGTATTTATCTATGGTCTAAGAAACCATACAATGCTTTTACAGTATTATTTCATAATACTCTTCTTACTGTACGCATTATACTTTGCAACCCGTATTACGATTGTAGCAGTTCACTTTACTTACATGAGAAAGAAGACTGTTCAATAAACCCTTTTATTAAAAACGCCCGTCTCTCTATTTCTCTGCACGTCTGATGAAACGAAGCATGCACGATTGACTGAGTAAAATATCTATCTATTGTTTCCACGACTCTGAAGATCAGTTTCATTCTTGGGGAAACAAAGTTGTCATATTTATGCGGTTGTCAGAAACTAATCCCTTCTTGTTTATTCGAGAAAGTTGTTAGTCACCTCTGAGCTAGCTGGCACTCACAATTAAGTCTAATATATTCGATAGAGACCTAGTCGACCTAAGTCCTACGTCAAATCTATAGGATATAATATTCCAATGCCCTGAGCCTATTGGGAATATAGGAATTACACTACATTGCGCCCAATGTTAGGTAAGACACTAATTTAATGCTAGATACTAGAGTAACTCAGTCGTGCTTTTCACAGAGACCCCTTTTTCCCTTAAAATACTCAAATAGACATCTGGAGTGGGGAAAAGGATAAAATATCCGCTGTTACTGAGAAGGACCAAAATCCTATGTATTAGTTTTTGGTTTGATTCAACGTTGAAGGATACAGTGTTCCAAAATATTGTGCACCTTATCTTTGTTTCCTTGAAACTTGCTCCTCAAACTTTCATTAAACAATGTCGCTTGACGGCAATAACGCAACCGGTGGAGCTGCAGCAACTGCAAACCAACCGGGTTTAGACGTTACAGGTTTCCAACAAAACAACCCGGATGCTATTATCATCCCGGAAAACCTAAGGAAAACCATCACTATAAAGCTTATTACAAATGGCCTATCACCAAGAGGTGGTAGAGTAATTTTTGTCATAAAGGCACGCGAATATCAGTAGATAGAGGTATTCTATTCATGGATAGTCTTCCCTGAAGCAAATGGAGTATCACATGTGTTTCACTTCTACAAAGTAGAGGATAATCCAACGGAATATGTTCCTTTCGAGGACATTGAAATTCCACTAACTTACCAAGACTGAACCAACGAAACAAATGCCAATACTGAACTTACTCCATTTGGAATAGCAAAAAGTGACCTGTTATGAATGAAACATAGCAGTCAATTTGAACATATCATATTATATTATTTTTATTCAAACAAGTTTTCAAAAACTTTTTTTGTTTGTATTATTCAAACAGAATTTTTTGTGCATATTCACGATGTAAACAAACTGTACAAATAGATACAAAGATCGACAATTATATACAAAACACTCCTATTAATCACTCATACTAATACTTTCACACCTCACAAAAAATTATTTTTGCTACTTCGTTTGACGCCGTGTTGTAGGTGGTAACACAGGTAATGGGTTGTTCCTGATCCTCCTTTACGTGGGTCTCAAGGAGGGCGTCACGGTTCTGATTTCTCGCCCTTTTCTGGGTTTTACGGACGATGTTTTTAGGATAGCCACGGTTTTCTAGTTTTGTGGCCAGGTCGGCTGATTGTGATTTATAGTCACTCACGTTGGTGCAGTTTCTCCGTATTCGTAGGAACTGGCCAAACGGTAGGTTTTCCTTGAGAGGGCGGGGGTGGAAGCTTGTGAAATGAAGCAACGCATTCCTTGCGGTTGGTTTGTAGTATGTTGTCGTAATCAGGGTCCCATCTTTTGCTCTGATGTCCAGATCTAGGAAGGGAAGTAGCTTATTTACACCAGACAGTGACCCCATTAGCAGGAGAATCAAGAAATCACCCTGGTCCTGAGGAGAACCCCGTTAATAAGGGGTTCGAAACGCGTCGACCCCATAGGTCCGTTGTCAGTTTAAAATTGAAAGCAGTGATCCAACAAAAGTAAAAAAATAAAAAAAGATTTATTTTGATTATAATTGACAAATGTACATTGTATCATACATCGCAATGGAATATTGACACGGATCCATACCTCAGTGGTATTGTTGATTTTGTTGTTTAGAGATATAAGTTGTATAAATGAGGTGTGAAAGTATTAGTATGAGTGATTAATAGGAGTGTTTTGTATATAATTGTCGATCTTTGTATCTATTTGTACAGTTTGTTTACATCGTGAATATGCACAAAAAATTCTGTTTGAATAATACAAACAAAAAAAGTTTTTGAAAACTTGTTTGAATAAAAATAATATAATATGATATGTTCAAATTGACTGCTATGTTTCATTCATAACAGGTCACTTTTTGCTATTCCAAACGGAGTAAGTTCAGTATTGGCATTTGTTTCGTTGGTTCAGTTTAGATTTGACTTAGCCTTGCTGTTGTAAGAGTCAAGACCCAGTTTTGTTTTTACTAACTTACCAAGAGCATCAGCTCTGATTTAAAGGAACCCTACAACATCAAAATCACATTACCAGGCTCGGTCCACTAGGTAGACCTGGAGCAACATGGCCGGTACTAGGCAGCTATACACCACATCCTGACATTGAAAAAATGTCATGTGAAGAACTATTAGTTCAACTAAAACAACTAATAAAAATACATAGACAATTGGTTCGATATGTCATGCGGACTCTAACAGTCCAACCTCCTAAGAGGATTCCACAACAAACCCCCCACCAGGGAAATTCAAATAAAATTACACCACAAACTATACAATCAGTCATTAGTAAATTACCTGCAAAAAGGGAACAATTCCATTCTGGATAGCTCAAAACATTACTCAAATCGAGGCAGTATTTCCTGACAGTACACCTCATGAGAAACACAGAATTTTAACAATCTGCTTACCAATGGGGATCACACCACACCTGGAGGACTGCGACACTTGGGGTACAGTCTTTGCTGCAATCTACACAAAAACGCATGGTGTTCCATCCATGGCGGTTATATCAGATGTCCTAAAACAGATTCAAAATGAGAGCCTGCTTTAAATCTGGGTATGAAATTACTGAAAGATTTCAAACAGGTCTCAGCTATAATATTAGCTAATATTAAAGGGGAAGCAGCATCAGTGGCGCTCCGCCAAAAAATAAGAGAAATTGATATAACTGAGCAACCATATGAACTGGCCAGAATAATTGAAAAATCCTACGAAAAACTAGGTAGAGATAGTTTGGGTGGAAACCAGTCAAGCCCCAACTAACAGAAAGTCCTGAAAAGGTCTTTATTAAAAATACTCTCACTACTCCTAAGAAGAAGTGGGAGAATACTAAACAAACTTCTAATGAGAAGCGTTCTCAATCCCGAGGAAGGTCTCCTCAAAAGGAGCCCTCTGAAAAGAGGTATAACCTCAGGAACAGGGATAATTTGAGAAAACCTGATAGATAGCAAGATACTGATACACGTTCCTCTCGCACCTTTCAGACTTCCTTACAGAAATCGGAAAGAAGAGGACGGTCAGAACACAAGGAAGAACGCTTGAAGTCCAAAGACGATCAACAGGTTCCAAAAAATAAGAAAACCCAATTCACCAAAAAGAAGGTAGCAGGTCTACAGATCAGACATGCCGAGGATCTTGAGGACACAAATCAAGAACGGGGTGTGGGCCCAGACAATGCTGGACAGTGCAGCAGAAGTCACAATAGTTCTCAAGATCTTGAAGGATCATCTGGAGACAGTGGACTTGAATGAGTACATTCAAGTTGAAACAGCTGATACCAGGGTTAGTGTACCCCATACGTTATATGAAGTAACGCTCCGGATGGAGGGGGACAGAACTAGAAAAATAAGAGCACTCTTTTGGAAGAAGCTCTCTAAGGGTTATGACATTCATCTAGCTGAAAAAGACTGGCCACCAAAATTTGTCTGGGAGTGCCCACTTGGCGAAGACATCATTATGCCAGCCTTCTCAAATCATATACTGTTGTTTTATTTCTCTGGTGTTGCTGCCCGTCACGGACCTTGCTGAGGAAAACGCCACCTTGCTGCAAATAACATCGACCTCTCACGGCCCCCGCTGCGCGGGAGCCGTTCGCCCTGAGGTCAACGAGGGAGGACTTATCACTCGCTGGATACTGAGCCCCTGAGCCAACTCGGGACTGCAAGGACCAGCATCCACAGCAGCGCTGACAAGCCGCAGCTGGTCCTCTTCCCGACCCCGCCCCTCACCTGGTTAAATCGGAGTGGGATTCCACATCCTCCGGTTTCTGTTGTTTTATTTCTCTGGTGTTGCTACCCGTCACAGACCTTGCTGAGGAAAACGCCACCTTGCTGCAAATAACATCGACCTCTCACGGCCCCCGCTGCGCGGGGGCCGTTCGCCCTGAGGTCAACAAGGGAGGACTTATCACTCGCTGGACACTGAGCCCCTGAGCGAACTCGGGACTGCGAGGACCAGCATCCACAGCGGCGCTGACAAGCCGCAGCTGGTCCTCTTCCCGACCCCGCCCCTCATTATTTAAACATTTCTCGGAATGCGCATGCGGGACGCGCGCGGGTCGGAGTCCGGGTCGAAGCCCGGGCAAAGGGCGGGCTGTCTACGGCCGTCCAAGGCCGAACTAGGCTAGGCTGGGCCCATTCTCTTTCAAGTTTGTCATTTTACATTAATTTTTAGTTTTAGTTAACTTATATAAACATATTGTGTTTTAGATTTGTGGGGCATACAGCGTGAGTATCCGTGAAGATGGCTGAAAGGGAGAGTAGAAGTAAAACTGCGAAAGGGGCCAAGCAGCTAACAGGTACTCTGGACCATTTTATCATCAGGTCTAATTCCGTAATAGACATGGGAATAAGTTTAATGGAACAGAGAGTATCTCTGGATCTAGCAGCTGCAAGAAGAAAGTCCCAAGACCCTGCAATAAGTAAAAAATCTTCTCTGGGTAATATTGCATCAGCCAAAACTCCAGAACGAACAAATGGTCCTATTCCCATTATAGTACAGGTTGATGTTCATGAGGATATAGACCGAAATGCACATGCAATGTCTAGTACCCAAGTGCCACCTGAACATGTCATTGACATTACAAATACTAGTATGCTAGTTGAAGCTGGGTTAAGCACTGCTGTAACTGTCGATCAGGAGGTTAATGGGGATGAGACCACCCAAAGACAACTTCGAGGCAGGCGGGAGGGTGCAATCTCAAAAAGGAAACGTCCCAATACCACTGCACAAGCAAGGAAAAAGTTTATAGCTAGTAAAGCAAAGGGTAGTAGGGAAAACATTTAGCAAGAAATGAGAGAGAAAGGGATAATACTAACTTAGTAGGTAATGGGAATGAGGTGGTTCCACAAGAATTACAGAGTGTGCAAGGAGAGACTACAAGTTATGTTGATGCAGAGGTACCAGAGAATCAGCGAGATACATCTGCCTCTTGCACATCTGCCTCTTGTAATTTGGGTGAATTGGGGGTAGAATGTGTGCTGGAAGGAAGTGAGATCTTGTTAAAAAACATTGGGGGAATTATAAAAATTGTTTTTACGTCCCCTTGAAATTAGGATAATGTCCATGGAAAATCAATTGATCGAGGTTGAGAAAAGCCTCCTAACACTAACAAGTCTTGGTGTAGTGGGCTCCTTGTGTAATCACACTGCAGCAGCTCCCCAAGTATCAATGCCAATCACAGTATCTAGTAGTAACCAACCCCTGGCTCCTCTACCACAGAAAAGTAACATTAGTAGTAATAAAAATGTCACTAGCACCAATGCTAAAGCAAATAAGCCAATTCCAGTAGTCGCCAATGCTGCGGTAAAAGAAACTCCAGCTCAGAACACTGTTCAATCAGTTAAAAGAAACACCAATCATGTTAGTAGTGGTACTAAGACAAACCAGCAATGTGCTGGATTTCAATTAGAGAGGAAACCCATAGGAGGCTATATTAACCTTCCACCAGATGCTAGCCCTTATGTAGTTGTAATGACTGGGGTCCCCGAGCTAAGTAACCCCCATGTGGAAACCTTTTTTTCACTTAAAAATAAGGTTTCCCAATGGTTAAACGAAAAAAGGCCACTACCAAATTGGATAAAGAGTCCTATTTTAATGGTTCGTAGAGTACCATGGATAGGTCAGACAACGAAATCTATAACTGGTGACTGCGTGGTTGTCACGTTTGAGGACCCACGTACTGTTCACCATATCTGCACATGGAACTCATACGGGGGGAAATCTTCCATTGAAACGAGACCTCTTTCTTTTTTTTACCCACCCAGAATTCGACCAGAGGGGGGGGGGGGGGGGGAGATTGGTCAATGTTTGGCCAAATGTCACAGCGTGAGTTCAGTGGCTGGGGGCCAGTTAATTCAAGGCCAGTCAACCCAAGGCCAGTTAGCCCAAGACAATGGATGGGACATACAATAGATTTAGTTGCTTAGAATCAGTAGACTGACTATTGACCAATACGGGTAGCACCGATACAAGGGAACCAAGTGTGAAGAATAATGGAGAAGTATTACTACCAGTAGCTGATCAAGTAGAATTGGTAAAGGAGTACGGTCCATTAGAAACTAGGTCGCAGATCTTAGGCAATGCTCCCATAGATGGGGGGACTGCCTATATTAATACTTATATTAACAACATCAATGATAATGCGATCTCTCCGGATGAAGGGTCAGTAGCTTTAAAGGTGAGGTCTCCATGCCTTGAGTCATCACCAGCAATTGGTAGTAATGGCAAAACTCTGAACCTAGTCTCATGGAATATAGCTGGTGTGGCCAAGAACTTGAGGGATACTGAATGGGCAAAATATATAGACTCCAACGACTTTTGTCTCCTTCAAGAAACGTGGCTAGTTGATACCCCACACAGGGTAGGGTATAAGTCATTTGGTATTGGAGCTGTCCCTTCCCCACGGGGGAGACTGTCAGGTGGATTAATTACTTGGGTCAAGGTAACCTTAAGGATCTGGGTTGACACAATAGATACTGGTACACCAGACATTCTAGCTCTGAAAATTACAACTAGCAATGAGAAGTTGGTATATCTTATTAATATATATAATAGACCAGGACCTTCAACTAAGGAGTCACCTACTATGGTTAAATTAGATTCCCTTCTAAATAAGATAATTGGCAAAGAGGCGGTCATCATAGCAGGTGACCTAAATTGCAATTACGAACCTGTTATAGGACTGAGCGAGGTATTCGAGGAAGAAGATCAAGCTAATAATATACCCTTGTTAGACACTGTGAAACCTGCCAATTGTTCAGTTTTGGCAGTCCAATTTTTAAGGTTAACAGCCGAGCATGGGCGCCTCCCTTCGGATATTAAGAAAAAATCTACCTTTTTTAGACATAATCGTAAAAGCAACCTAGATTTTGTAATTGTTTCAATCTCCCTCTGGCAGTATATGGTTGATTTGGATGTGGGGACCAGGACTGAGAGTGACCATTATCCGCTGAACCTGGTAATAGAAGAGCACTTGTTTGTCGGGCAAGTGAATAAAACTACATCTAATTTAGGGGTGTCCCTAGGAGATGATCTGCTGGTAAGCAACAATAGACGAGCACTCAAGTGGCCCCGTATCCTGGAGCATGAGGAAACTCTTACAGAAATCTATTCCCAATTTGGGAGTTCCATTGGAGCTCTTATAGAGTTCCCGTCTGAGACTAATAACTGCTCAGATTTTTTGGCCCTCCATAACGAGCTTTTTCAAAAAATAAAAACCTTGGTGACTAAAATGCAAAAAAAAAGGCGCAAAATTCATTTAACCCGTCCCATAGTAAATCTTGGTATGGGAAGTCATGCAGGGAATCAAAGTTGAATCTCTTGCTGGCAATAAAAAATAAAGGCCCATTTGAAGTAAAAGCAGCAAGAGTAGCTTATAAGCAGGCTCAGTTAATTGCAAAGAAGGAGTGGGAAGAGATTAGTTGGGCAGCTATGTTGGCAGCCGCAAAAACTAGAGATACCTTAGGATTTTGGAGTTTGGTTGCCAACGGAACTCGTGCAGGGAGGGTCATTAAGGATGTATATCTGGATGAACTCACTTGGGTGAACCACTTCACGACCCTATATAAAAAGTATGAAGGGAATGCTATCAATATAACTGATGAAGTACCATGGCAAAGGCATCCCAGGACCAAGCTAGAGTTTTCAATTAAGGAAACAGAGGTGGCAATTAATGCTGTGAAACGGGGGAAAGCGCCAGGCTTAGACAAAATACCGGGGGACTTGCATAAGCACGACCTTTTGGTATGGGTTCCGTACATAAATTATTTATGCAATTCGCTCGCCTGCAGCTTAGACTTTCCCGATAGTTGGCGGGGAGCCGAAATAGTTTTAATCTTTAAAAAGGGCGATCGGTCGGTGCCATCCAATTACCGGCCTATTAGCCTGATGGACATTCTCCAAAAAATTTACTCAAGACATATTTTATCTCGAGTAAATGAGTGGCTAGAAGAGAAGATGGTCCTCACGAACCTTCAAGCAGAGTTCAGAAGCAAAGTGAGTACCATCGACCAAGTATTTAGATTCTGCTGCCTAAATTGGAAATATGTCCGTATTAAAAAGGGCCACTTATACGTCGCCTTTGTAGATCTAAGGGCGGCGTTTGATTTAGTGCCACGTGAGCTGCTCTGGAGATCCCTCTATCAGTTAGGGTTACCTAGCTGTTTGTTGGTTCAAATAATTGAGCTTCATGCTGGGAACTATGCTAAAGTGAGGTGGGGCCCAAATGGCGAACTAACAGAAAATATACCCATTGAGCGTGGCGTTCACCAAGGTTGTGTTTTGGCACCTACTTTGTTTTCCCTCTTTGTAAATGATATTCCCACGCACCTAGAGGGGTGCCAGAATGATTCACCTAAATTAAACGGTAAAAGGGTTCCCGCATTACTTTTTGCGGATGATACCATTCTGATTTCGCAGACTAAAAAAGGTTTACAGGCACTTTTATGTTCTTTCAGTGACTATTGTACCAATAAAGGATTGGAAATTAATGCTATAAAAACGAAGTGCATGGCCCTAAATCCCACTAAACCTGATAAAGGAACCCTTACACTACATGGCCAAAAACTGGAATTCGTTGACCACTTTTCTTATTTGGGGGTCCCATTGGACTCTAATTTTACATGGAGGCCTCAAATTGAGAAAAGTAAGATAATATTTGCACAGAATTCCAAGCCAATTCTTAATAAACATAGCCTAAGTACTAGTAAAGCAGTGACACCCGCAGTTGAATTATTTAAATTCAAAGTCCAACCAGCAGCTCTTTATGGCGCTGAGATTTGGGGTCCCATGTCAAAAGATGTTTTTTCAACTATGGATAATAACTTTATGCGTAGTTTGGTAAGGGTCCCGAAAGGCACCCCTTTGGTGCCCCTTCAGTTGGACATGAATTTTAAAAGGACAGATCATTACACCATTGTCCGGCCTTTAATGTTCTGGGTAAGACTTTGGCAGACACCAGAACTGTGCGACTACAGGGATGGACTGAAAGAAATTCAGTGCTTGGATGTGTCGAAATCCAATCTATGGCTTAGACACATCAAAGTATGGCTCACTAATATAGATTTGGTCCATTTATGGGAGAACCCAGAAAGGTTGCCTCCAAACTCAAAAACCCTGGTAAAAAAGGCATTTTGGGGCTTCATATGGGATTCATTGACTAGTGGAAAGAGTGGTGGGTCCTTAGTTCGTAATTTCTTAAGCTTCAAGGACCATCCCCTTATTCGAGGTTTTTCTTGATGAGATAGAGCCACCACTTGCCAAAACTTTATTTATGAAGTTAAGATATGGCAATCTGGGGGAGGAGCCTAGCTCGAGAGCGTAATGGCCGCCTTTTAGCTCGGCTCCGTCGGCCCTCCGGCCAACCTCGAATATCCTGCAATATATCCTGTACTGAGACGATACTTCACTACAGATTTTAGAATTTAAAGATCCACTCTTACTCACCGTCTGGTCCGGAGGCTCCTGCGTGCTGTGGGTCCGCAGCTGTGCCCTCGGTGAGATTGGGGCCTCCGGGAGCTCGAGACCGGGACCTCGCCTGTGGGACCCGATTGGCGGTGCTGAGATTGCTGGCCCCGGCCGCGAGAGTGAACCACTGGTGGGAACCGCTGTGTGTATGCCCCGGAGATCCTGAACCGGCCCCGATTTATGGACCGTGCGGCTGGAGGGGGACGAGATGTGTTTGGGGCTGACTGTGTGAAGGGGTCCCTTCGCCTTTGTCCTGTCCGGCAGCCCCGGACCCCGCGCCTGGCTCTCGCCTGTGGGGCCTGCCACTGTTTGGAAGGGGCCCCCCCCTATTGAGCGCCTGCCGTTCTGTGCCGGTGAGGCCGTTGTTGGGAGCCTCCGGAGGTCTGTAAAGTCCTACATTTGGGAACTGTTTGGGGGCCCACAGTGGAGTGTGGGGCGGCGAAACTCACAAGATGGCTACCAACAACGTGGGGGGTGATCCGCTCTGCACCGATGCTTATTGCTGGCCGGATTGTGCGGAGGCCTGGGTGTGTACTCGAGCGCCCACGCCCGGAGATGTCCTGGACGCCTTGATGTCCTTGTACGCTGTCTTGGCCCCCGGTGCTTCTACCGACCCCATGCGGCCCGCCGCCATTTTGGGTCGCCGCTCTTTCATGCGCCCCTATCGTCCTGATGCCTCCATTGTTTCGCCCCCTTCGGCTTCGTCAGGAGTTGCTGCTGTTCTTCGACCGCTTGATGGGCCGGTGGCTTTCGAGCCTCTGCTTTCTCACCGCCCGGACTTCGAGGATTTCCACGCGACGCAGAGATCCGCTCCTTCCCGGACAACTGGGAATTATGGTGGGCCGCTGTCTGCTCCCGCTTCGATGGATTCGAACTTTTGTCCTGGAGGGGTACCCTTGTCTTGTCGAACTGCTCACCTGGACTCCGGCTTGCTTTTGCCTGCCCTGTCGTTGCTGCTACAATTGACTTGCTTTATTGACTTTTTGTATTCCCTCCGTATGGTGGCTCTCCCTGATTTACATCACTGCCGTAACGCTGGTCAACATCACGATTATTCTGTGCTGGTGGGTCCGCTCCATATTATCCTTTATTGGGTTGGTTTCGTGGTTAGGAAGGGTTGGGGGTAAATTGCACAACATGATAGTTTGCTGGTTTACCTGCCCGTTGCACTGATGCTTGTATTCCCGACATTGTGAAACGTTAAAGATTCCCCCTCCTCCCCCTCTCTGCCGGTTTTTGCTGTATGTGAAGGTGCAGTACTGATTTGATACTTATTCATTTGTTGGTCGGGGGAGGGCCGCTGCCGAATGTGTTTGCTCATATCCTCTGGCTCCTCCCTCACATTTTCTTTTTGTTTCATATTTCCTTTCCTCCTCTTTTTTGTCTTCTTATCTACTTTCTTTCTTTACTATATTTCGGGTTTCGGAATAGGGCGACAGGCACGCTGTTTGGAGGGTAGGCCGTAGCCTTCTGCAGGGGTGCGGGGTGGGACGGGTGGGCGGGGTCTTTCAGATGTTTTCTTTTGGTTCTATGGCCCTTTTCTATCCCTTTATAGCGGTGCCGCTTCTGTCCTCGCTTCTCTGGCATGAGTGGGTTGGGGTCTGTTGCTATGCCACTTTTATCAGTTTCGATGCTCCGTCGCGACTCCCATACCCTTCTCCTCGCCAGCTCTCCACTTTTTTCTGTACTATTAGCTGCGGGATGCATGGCCGGGGTGGCGCCCTTCTTGCACGAATGTGTTTCTCCTTTTAAATTTGTCCTTTGTTCCTCCTTCCTTCCTTTCCCCTGTTCTTGCCCTTTTTGGTTTCCTCCCCTCTGTTTTCCCCCCCTATTTTGTCCACTTCCCTCTCCCCCTCCCCTTCCCCCCCTCCCCCCCCACTCTCCCCCCCCCTTTTTCCCCAGGCTCGTATGGAGAGAAATGGGTTCCGTTCGTCCAGTCTATCCGTTCCCCTTGCCTTTGTTATTGTGTTATGGGGTGGGGGGCATGAGATGCTGGTAGTACTTGTATGCTGATCCCCTATATTTTGCGTTTGTTTGGTGCTACGATCGACTCGTGTCTTTATTTCCTCCTCCCCCCCACCCCCCCTTCTTCCCGTTTTTGGCATGGGTGTATTCCTGTTTATTGGTTTTTCCCGTATTTATGAGTCTGCCTAGAGCCTTGTCCCCTTATTATAAAGTGGACCTCATTGATCCTGATATTGGGCCGTTCATGTCGCTTTTCCCATTTTTCGTATTGTTTAAATATGTTTGTCTGCCTGCCAGCTGGCCTTGTGTCGCTTATTTTTGATTTTTGATCGTCTTTGTCTTGGCCGGCCGGATTGGTTGTAGGCCCCCGCATGTTTATCCTATTGAAGCAAATAAAGGTCTTCAAAAAAAAAAAAAAGATATGGCAATCTTATGACCAATTCAACTGTGGCACGTTGGTCCAGGAAAAACAATTGTGATAACGTTATTGTCAATGATATTTGTACTATGTGTGATGGAAACCTGAAGGAAGATGATATGCACATCCTCTTCTTCTGCCCTGCCTATAGGCTGGCGAGAATGAGGTGGATTAAACCATTGTGTAATTTCCTAGGAATAAGGTCTTGTACTAATGCACTTAGAATAATCAAAACAGATACAACGCAAACAATAGTATTCAGTGCTAGTAGATTTTTACATTCCATTTATTTAATTCGAAGGAAGAAAGGATTAAAGCTGTAATAAGGAAGGAAGTGTAAATTGTGTATAAAGGACTCATACCTTATTTGATATTTGATATTTTATAAGACAAAATTGATAGATAGTAAGCAATGGTGTAAAATCGTTTCAACATTTACTGATTGTAATTATGTTTTGAAATGTTTTTTCTATTATTGTATGTTTTAATCTGTAAATCTTTTATGGCTTTGGTAGCCGAAATAAAGATATATAATAATAATAATAATATACCAATTCACTTAAAATACACCTATGCCAGAAAATGGTCTGTAGACCAGGCTCCAACATTATATAAAAATCATGTGGGATGGGATGAGGATTCCCCTCACCATAAAATCCAGTTAAAAACTCAACCAACTGCATAGAGGCAGTATCCAGTTAAGCAAGAAGCTAAAAATAGGTCAGGGAGATATTAGATGAACTTGAATACCAAGGGGTGATTGAAACATGCACCTCGTCAATGAACAATCCTTTGTTTCCTGTCTCCAAACCAGACAATACATATCGTCTCGTGTTGGACTACAGACATTTAAACTCTTGTTGCAAAACTTTTGCAGTACAAAATGCACACAGTGCAGCACTGATGAATAACATTGGGTGCAAAAAATATAAAACAATATTAGATATTTCTAACTGTTTCTTCAGTCAAAACATTGCACCTGAAAGCAGGAACTTGACCGCTTTCTCGATCATGAGGACACAACGGTCCGCCGCGGCATATGCCGTTTGCTGCGGAGGGTCACACAGGCAGCACACTCACTTCCGCTTTCCCAGACGGAAGAAACAGGTAGCGCTCTAGTCGATCTGGCCTCCACCCCTATTTAACATCGAAGGAGGCGCGGACGCGCGCAGCGGCACCCTGACTAAGAGGGTGAGTCGCTTTTGGGATAAAGCAAGCATCCAAAGAGTAATCTAAAAACTGTGTGAGGCTATTTTTAGATGTTACTTCTGATTTCTGCATTTATTTTAAAATATCACAGATCATTGTTGTATTCGCCGTAACAATTGACTGTATTATTTAAAAAAAAACCACTGCCTACAATTGTCACTGATTAACTAGTGATTTAACTCTTAACTCTGCCCAGACCCCGGTCCGCCGCGGCATATGCCGTTTGTTGCGGAGGGTCACACAGGCAGCACACTCACTTCCGCTTTCCCAGACGGAAGAAACAGGTAGCGCTCTAGTCGATCTGGCCTCCACCCCTATTTAACATCGAAGGAGGAGCGGACATGCGCAGCGGCGCGCCAAAGGCAAGCCTGTGTGCGCCCATCCGCGCCAGAACGCTGCCAGCTGCCACACCACACCACTCACCTCTGCTCAGCCCGGTCTTCCTACCGTACCCGCACCCTTGAGAATGGCCAAAACAACTTCACCTCATATCAGGTATGCACGAAAAGATTTACTAGAGTTAAACTGTCCTCTTTCTATTATATCAGAAAAACTACTAACTGATCTTCGGAAGGCCCCCTGTGCTGTTAACCCAGAGTCATCAGTGAAGACTTGCATCAAGATAGACGATGCTCGGACCAGTATCACTAGCCCCCTACAGGCAAAATACACAGCCATATCCTTTAATGCCAGATCCATTCCAAGACATGCTCTGGAGGTATGGAGTCTCCTTGATCTTGAAAAACCAGACCTATGCTTTATATCTGAAACATGGCTACACGAGCACACCTTCCCTGATCTTCATATAGCCTTTCCCCAGCAGTATTCCATAGTTAGATCTGATAGAACAGGGGGAAAAGGTGGAGGAGTACTCGTAGCAGCTAAGGAGAGCATGAATGTTCACATTATAGAAAGCCTTGTGGTAAATGAATATGAAATCATAGTTTTCAGAGTGAACAGGCTGGGAAAAGAAGAAATATGGAAAGGGGCCTTGCTATATCGACCCCCTGGGAATAAAGGAGACTTTGCTAACATCCTATTAGAAACTATAGCCCCTCACGTATTGACAGCGGACTATTTTTTATTATTGGGTGATTTTAAATATCACGCTGACGATCCGTCTAATACTGATACAGAAAAACTAATCTCCTCTATGAACACCCTCAATCTGACACAAAAAATTACTGGTCCTACCCATCAAGCTGGTCATACGCTTGATCTCCTATTTACCAACTCTCCTAATGTCTCGATAGCCACCCCTACTCCACTATTGTGGACTGATCACTTTCTTGTGAAATTTTCCATAAGCAGCCACAGACCAGAAATCATAAGAAATAAAAACCAAAAATCATGTAGAAATATGAAAAAGATAACTTAAGCTGCCTTCTCTAAACATTTTGCAATAGACCAAAAAGACCTAAAGGAAAATGTCAATCTTGGAGCTATGTACCTGGAGTCCGCCGTCGGTAAGGCACTGGACAAGATAGCCCCTCTCCGAATGGTGTATTGTAGGGAGAAAATTTCTCCCTGGTTTACTGACCAATTAAAAAATCTCAAAATCTTAACAAGAAATGCGGAAAAAACCTGGCGAAAAAATAAAGATCCTAATGACTGCAAAATCTATCAAACCCTACACACTAAATATATGAGGGAAATAAAAACAGCAAAAAGGACACATAGCTGAATGAATAAACAAAGCCGAGAACTCGTCTAAAGAGCTCTACCACATCTTAAAGGAATTCACTTCCTTCAAAAGTCCACAAGTAACACCAAAAACTGATGAATGGACGGAAGACCTTTCCACATTTCTGGATGATAAAATCATAAATATATGCAAATCCTTCGAAATAGAGAATACATCTCTCCAATACCTGGAACAGGAGCCACACACGAAAGAATTTGTACATACAAATGACCCATCCCCGAGCGGGGCCACTTTCGATCTGTTAGACAAAAAAAAAATTATGCTTCTAGGATGTAAAATTAAATCAGGCTCCCCCAGTGATCAGTTAACCTCAAAACTATTCGCCACTCTTGCCCCAGCGCTAGTAGACTCTTTTTCCTGCCTCTTAAATACATCCCTGAAAGAAGCGGAATTTCCTAAAATCTGGAAGGCGGCAAGAGTTAAACCCATATTAAAAAAAACTGGCGCTGATGCAAACACTTTTTTAAACTATCGCCCCATCTCCTTGTTGCCATATTCAGGGAAAGTATTGGAGGCATTTGTAAATGAACAACTGGTAAACTATCTTGAGAAGAATAACCTACTCGATCCCTCACAGTCGGGTTTCCGCGCTGCCCACAGCACGGAAACAGCCCTGATCGAAGTTGCCGACAACATCAGACTTGCTCTTGACAAACGTCAATCCTCCATTCTGGTGCTTTTGGATTTGTCGGCTGCCTTTGACACCATCTCCCTCCAAATCTTGATTTGAAGACTGTGGGAGTGTGGTGTTAAGGGGCAGGTTTTAAAATGGTTCATCAGTTATTTGACAAACCGAACAACCACACTGCAAATAGATAAGACGCTGGCCAGTACTAGGCCCGTTACTAGAGGTGTGCCCCAGGGCTCTATCCTGAGCCCTTCGCTTTTTAACGTTTATATGGCCCCCCTGGCCAAAGTGATCAGGGCATACGAGTTTGACGTGTTATCATACGCGGATGACAGGCAAATATTGGTCACACTAGGCCCTGATGCAAATGACACCAAAAGCGTTTTAAAATGTGCATGGTAGAGGTAAAAAACTGGATGAGCCAAAATCATCTCCAGCTGAATGGCACCAAATCTGAAGTCATGATATTTGGGCGAGCAAGTGAATACTGGACCCATGATTGGTGGCCCCCGGAACTGGGGGAGTGTCCCGTCCCAAACGAATCATTCCGCAATCTAGGATTCCGCTTAGACAACAAATTATCCATGAAGGACCATGTAAATCATACTGTAGGCACCTGCTTCGGAATCATGCAGAGTCTACGTAAAGTCTTTAAATGGATACCAACAGAAGCACGCAGAACTTTGGTTCAGGGCCTCATAGTAAATAGGCTAGACTATGGTAACTCTCTCCTCCTTGCCATAAATGAGTGCCATATCAGGAAACTGCAAGTTGTACAAAATACAGCTGCTCGTCTGATCCTAGGCTTACCCAGACGATCCCCCTCTTTGCCATGCCTAAAAAGCCTACATTGGCTTCCTGTTAAACAAGCATTGGAAATGCAATAGGTCTCGCATTAGGAAAGTTTGAGCTATTGGTCTTATAAATGACATTTTTTTTATTTATGTGTTGTTTTTTAAAATAGCTAAATTAATAGCGTTGTCATTTACAATGCCAATAGTTATAACTTTCGCAAATGTGACACCTATAGCAGACACATGTCAACATCCTATTTTATCAATTGAACATGTATTAATTGATTAAAAACGCGTTAACAATGCATTTCAACAGTGGCTGCATCCCGTGTCGTGATAGAGCAAAAGCTGGGGGTGACAGAGGAGTAATTTAAGAAATGTAAAAAGGAAAAACCGTAGCAAAATTAGACAACTATAACGTCAGAGGCTATACATAACACAGGAAAAGGAACACTATATTCGGGTTAACACATGGCGTAAAGTGCGTCAGAAAATTGGAGGACTATGAGGCGTAAAAAGGGGGAGTAGAACATGAATTTAAAAGTACGGTGAGTATTCCATCTGGGAGGCAAAATGGATAGAATTCAAAATTTAAGGTTCAGAGGGCCAATGCGGTGATAAACAATTAATGAAACGATTCAATATGTTGAAAAACTACACAGTCTAAGTATATGTTAAGCAGGGTCAGATGCGGAGCGTACCTCTAATGCAAAACAAAAGACAAACCGGCTGGGAAATCGGTCTGAAGTTACACAAATTGATTAACAGAAACAGAAAGAGGGTACATTGTAGATACCACAGCACAGAAGAGAAACCTAAGAGAAGACACAATAAAAGCATAGTCTGGAGGCATACTGGGTGTGTTCACGATGGTGACGTGTTGTCTCTAAGAGAAAACCAAACGGATTTTGCATGGCCATTTCCTACATAGATAATGAAGAAGGCTAGAGTTGTAGAGTTACTCAAATACAGGAAAAATGCCACGGTTCGATAAGTATTAGCGGACCATCTAAAAACGGATCTAGATCGAAATACACTCTAAAAAGTGACAGGCAAGTATTCAAAACAAGTAAACTAAGATTGACGGAAAAGGGATTGCCAATAAAAAGCGGGAGCAAAAGAGAAATTAAGAGGTAAAGGACAGCATGTAAGGAGGAGAAAAGTGAGGAAGGGGGCAGTACCTGTGAGTAAAAAGCGGCCCCGTGTCAAATGGCGCTGTGGAAAAGGAGCGGGAAACGTTAAGCATGTGTGGGAAACGGGGTATAAGGCACGGGCGATCACGATGGTGTAAAGCACAAAGCAAAGGACTGCACGTCATCTTACCGCCAAACGTGGTTGGAGTAGGGGTAATGATGGTATCGATGGAAGCTGTTTCCTCGGTGAGGAAAATGAAATAAATATAATAATACACGGGCACGTCTCAGGACAGGTCCGTCCTAGTAAGCGTGCTGTGAAGGGAAGGTAAAATTAAGACGCAGGTTGAGTAAAGAGAACTAAGGGCGTAAGGTTCTTGAGCGAGGGCTGAAGGAGGGTCTCTTACCTGAAGTGCAGCGCTGGCACGGATAAGTGCAGTAGACAATATCATCATCCGGGTAGTGGATGAAGTGCAGTAGGCGGAACCTGGAGTTAACAAGAGACGGCCTGGCGCCGTCAAAGTGAAAGTACGGCTGGCCGTCGGCAGTGACTAAATTAGGGAGGAGAAATGCCTGAGAGTGCGAAATGATCCCCTTGAAGTGAAGCTGCTGGCGGCAGATGGCTGTCTTTCCTGTGCACGCGCTTTTCTATGTCAATGCGCTTGCGCATTGAGCTCCTTTTCACGGGCACTGCATGGAATCGCCATGGAATCGCCCAATCTCGGTAAGCTTTGTTTAAGCGCCTATATATCGAGCTCCCGCTCAATGCGCATGCGCATTGAGATAGGTCGCTCGACCTAAAAAAGAACCATTTTTAAAACCATGTGTCTGGGGCATAAACACATGTACGGCCCTGGCCCAAAATACTGGAATCAGAAACTGACATGGTACCGGCCTGGTCGACAGTTGAGATCAAGCTCCAAGTCACAGCTTACCCCGCTCAGAGTTCAAACTGCCAGAAACGGAGGTCGTGCCTTTTCCTTCATAGCACCATCCCTATGGAATAAACTTCCTCTAAACATACGTACAACTACTGAGCTCATTAGCTTCCGCAAAAAACTGAAAACATGGCTCTTCTGCTAAATTCCTTCTCCTGACTCATCCTCCTCCCTTAGGACTGTCCGCATGCGCCATGAGACTACCCTGGGATGTGATATGTTGCGCAATATAAATATCCAGACTAGACTAGACTAAACGTCACTTCTGTCGTCACCCCCAGGGATTCAAGAATAGCCCAGGGTTATTTTCAGCTAGAGTAACAGAGATACTACAAACGTATGATGATGAGGCATTATCTTATGTCGATGACATCTATCTAACATACAATGACTTGGAAAGGCACTTGAACAGAGTGAATACCATTATACTTGGATTCGCCTCTGAAGGGTACAAATTCAACTTTAAAAAATCAAGAAATGTCCACCTCAACATCTTTTTTCTAGGATACGAGTTATCAAGGGAAGGCAAAAGCCTGGCAGCCAACTTTTTAGAAAAGTGTGCGCTGCTCCAACCTCCAAAAACGCTGAAAAACGTAGTCAATGCTAGGTTTTCTGAATTTCGGAAGAACATATATTCTAAACTACGCAGAAAGGGTTAAACCTCTCTACGAATTAATCAAACCTGATTTTAAAACAACAAATTGGACTCAAAAACACACAAAAATTTTGCGTTCAGTGCAAACAGACCTGTTAGCAACATCACATTTACAGACACGCGTAAACATACGCAATCTTGTAATCAGAATAATCCCAGGAAGATGCGGATTCACATACTTAACCTTTAATGAAGGTGAAAAAGTACCAATTGCTTACAAATCATACTTGTACACACAAGCTGAAATGAAATTCACTTCAACAAAAAAAATTCTGACGGCGGTTCAAACTGCAGTAGCAAAAGAGAGGTAAACGCATAATGGTCGTTACTCCTGTACCTGCCTTAGATGCAGTGACAAAAGCAATCATTCCGAATGCAAAGGCTTTACATCCAAGATGGATACAATGGGTTAACTCTCTTGCTGCAACAGACGTGAATACGTTTTTGACCCCTACTTGAAAACTCAAGAATTTCTACAATACGAACAAGCATGTCCTCTGCCCACTGAGATTCTGCCTCTAGAACAGTACGAATGTATAATTTATACAGACGGATCAGCACAGTCTGCAATTGGGGGTAAACAAGCTTATAGTGCTGCGTGTGCGATTGTTAAAGGTCGCTGACGCGATGGTAAATTCCGACCTATGGTCACAAAAACACAATCTCTCAGAGACTGTACAGCTCATCGACTGAACTACAAGCTTTCAAGATGGCGCTTGAAAATACTGATCGCGAATTCCCCTCATTGATAGTGTGCGATTCGTATTACTGCGTTCAATCTTACAAAGAATACTTACAGAACTGGGTTCAAAAGGGTTTCAAAGATGCAAAAGGTGGCACAATCAAGCATAAGTTGCTTTGGGAACAAGTAGTTCAATTACAGAAAGATCTACAAAAGACTCACGTGATCCATACACTGAGTCATCAGCGTGATGGCGTTCACGTTGCAGGGAATTCATTGGCTGATGAAGCCGCGAAGGCAGCTGTGCAAACGGCTTCCGTAGCTGCAATCACTTGTTCTAGGACAAAAATAGATGGTGAAATAATGCTAGCTGTCAAGGCCACAAGCAAAGGCAGCGGTGCAGTGTTACCTCTAAAATATCCACTCGAATATTCATACACAATTGATGCCAACTCTGTTCCTTTTGCTCGAATCCCTGGAGTGGGGGATAGAGTAATTCCAAACAGGAGACGTAGAGTAGATTTGATACAGGAAGCACATTTGGGAGAGGGTCTGATACATCAAGGGATTTCTAAATCTATACTATAATTAAAAGAGATGTACTGGTAGCCAGGGACGAATTTGCAATTAATTGCCATGACTGCAACAGAGATCGCAGCAGAGAACGCCGCCAGATACCCGACTACAGTGTAGCCAGCCCAGTACAGACACCATTGTTAGACAGCATTAGACTACCTACACGCAGACGTCCCTATGGACAAATGCGGTCCCACAACTATTAGGACAGATTCATTTGGATATGGCCTCAGTACTCGGCTGACGCCCGAACTGTTATAAAAGATTTGCGAGTCTTTATCTGCACATACGGAGTCGGCACGCTACATTCTGACCAGGGTCCTGCGTTTAGCTCCAAAGCTTACAAGGAGGCCATGGCCAATCTGGGCGTTGCATTGCGGTATTCGAGTCCATTCCATCCTGTGGGCAATTCTGTAGTGGAAAGAAAAAACCGGGACATAAAGCAATTTATAACAGCTATGGTATTAGGCTCGGGTGACGGGTGGGTCAAACATCTAATAAGTGTCCAACGTAGTTTAAATAATCTGCCAAAAAATTCTCTGGGTGGAATCACTCCATATGAAAACCTTTTTGGTACTTGAATGCTTGTCAAGGACCTTGATCGTCACACTTCAGTGGTGGAACAAAAACCCTTTGATATCAAAGACCGTTTGGCTGTTTTGCAGGACTTAAATGAGAAAAGGAGAAGTCAAAGCAACATAATACAGAAGCCAACGACCACTGACGGAGAACCACCCGTCCCTGCAAGGCCTGTCTGGATTCCAAAGATTGGGGATCTAGTCAGAGAAAAGATTGCGGATA
Organism: Lissotriton helveticus; assembly: GCF_964261635.1. Lineage (NCBI taxonomy): Eukaryota > Metazoa > Chordata > Amphibia > Caudata > Salamandridae > Lissotriton > Lissotriton helveticus. The sequence goes on along the minus strand of NC_136068.1, from coordinate 688,084,724 downwards.
AGAAGGAATTTGGGCCTTCTTACAGAAAACCAGTACCTGTGCTAGCAATCCACGGATCAAAAACAATGTTACTGCCGCCCCTTGCTGGAAGAAAGGAGAACAAGTTTGTATCCATCGACCTGGTAAAACCACATCATGTGGCCAATAATAAGTAGTAGGCCCAGTGGACTCCAAAGATGTAGCAGAAGACCAAATCTTGCTACTATCCAAGAGGTTCAGATTTCGAGACAGATAACATTTGAAGACTCTGCAGCACAAAACAAAGGACTAAGCAATAAAGCAATAGAACTTGCGCCTCTTGAGACCAAAATAACAGTTCGTCAAGACACTCCTGTCTACAATGATGTAGCATCTGACTACACTAATATGACAAAGGATCCGGTATGCCCCAGTGATTTCAAATAATCCTGATGCAATTCCTACAATTGACAGAACTGCCTCTGGCTATTTCATTAACTTTGATACGTTTTCCAAGGATTCCAGTGAGCCTGAAACAATGCCGGCAAATAAAACGTTTATAGAACAAGTAACAGAACTTTTTCGACAACTTAACAAAACTTATCTGATTTCACCATGGGTTGAATTTTGGATTATGCTAGGCGTACTTTTTCTCCTACTTTGGCTAATCCTGGTATTAACTTTGGGAATGCTGATAAATGGAAGATATAGTAAAATGGACACAGCAAGTAAGAACATCAACTTGCTCCTCAAGCCACACAGATCATCTCATCGTGAACAAAGAGACTTGACATCAGTGAACATCACAGCCGTTCCTGTACCAGGTGGTATGGCATGGGACAGAACTGATTATGATTAGGGCTCCCGGTTTTATGGTATTTATTTTTTTGCCATTTCCGTCTGTATTTATCCATATTTATTTTTTGGGCATTTTTTCTGTATTTATCCACATTTATTTATGCCACAAGCCAAAGACGAAGCTACAGCTAGTATTTTTCCACATTTATTATATTAATTGACAATGCAAATATGTGCTTGGTTATGTGAGGGCACTGCTTGCAAGGATGAGGGAATCCATTTTGAGGAATTTCAATCGATTGCTTGATTCTGTAGGTAGCTGTCTCCCCTGCATTGTTTCACAAACCAGTGAAAACATCCATGCCAAGCTCTCAAATTAGGCTGACTAGTTTCCAAGTGATCACACATCATATCTTGGATTGTACAGGTTCCCCGGTTGCACTGTGGGGCCATCTCTCCCACCAGGCGCGCAACACCCAGTGGGCTCAAAGCCCCCCCTTCCCCCTCCATCCGTCCTGTGTGTCAGCCCGGGCAGAGACACCTTCCTGGGCACATACACACACAGTTTTTCAGCTGTCAGCCGCACCTGACGAGATCTTCACAGGTCTTTAAAAAAGGCCATTCACTTGTTAACGAGTCTTTGTTCGTTTTTTTCACCTCTTCTTACCAGACTGCGGGCAGTGTCTACAGGCCTCCCTGTGCTCAGTGGTCTAATCACTGACACGTAAAGAGCTGCCTTTTGTGATGCACACTTTAATTGTTGGGACGTCCTGACGCCCACGGCACTAGCCGAGCGGGCGGCAGTTCAATAAAGTTCGTTTTGGCTGCTGGCAGTGGCAACGCAACTCAGCCCTGCTCGCACCGTGGGTTGGTAATCATTTTAAATGACCCTGTGACCGGACCTGACACATCACCCCACTGTGGGCCAGCAGCTGAGTGCACGGACTACCGAAGTAGTTCCTCACTCAGCAGCCCACAACACACCCTGGTCCACTCTGCAGCTGAGGCGCCCTCAGAATCACTCCAGGCGTTGCCGCAGGTGATTGAGGCCACGAGGCAGTCTGTACCGAATTACCACTCGCCTCGCAAAGAGTAAGTGCCTGGTGGAGTGAAGTATTCACTGCTTCTCAAAGAAATAGCTTTTTCAGTGCCCTGCGGTCATGATGATCATTCATCTTCAGCTGCCTGTGCGTGCCCTGTTTAACAGCTGAATTCTGCAGCCTCACATTGCAGTCAGAGTCAGTCTGTGCTGACCTTACTGGAGTGTTCAGTGACAAGCGCATTAGTCTGCCGCATTAACTCGTTTTGGGTCCAGTCAGGTGAGCAGCTGTGGTGCCGGTCCAACATCTACTTTTAGTATTACTTTCAGCGCAGAGCACTCAGCTGCGGCGTCACTAAGTTCGCAGAGCCTGTAGCTCTCTGACAGGCTGGTGTGAGATCTGGTGCCCTGCTGGGCTGAGCACTAGCGGCGCTCTGTGAAAGACCGGTATTGCAGCATTGCGCTCATGCTCAGTGTATGGCATCATGCGTGATGTACACGGTCTTGTGCACTGGAGCACGGCAAAATTTGCTAGTATTTTGCCGTTTTTAAATGTAAATACAGACAAAGGAAATATTGTTTACCGTCTGTATTTACATGTATAAATCCGTAAAAACGGAAAACCGGGAGCCCTAATTATGATATCTTTGGCCCTGCAGAGCTGTTGAAGATTCTACATCAATTCAAGGTTTCCTTGAGTGACTTTGTTTCACACAGCACATTTTCTGACGATTGGGACTTTGAGACTGTTAATAATATGATGTCAGACTTAGAGATGTCTGCAAAATTTACAAAACATGAATACTTAGAAGGTTCATCAGATTATGAACAAATGTACTGTTATAATCACTATGGTCATCATTATTTGCACAAATCTGTAAACCCTAGAAATATTTATAGTTTCAATCAATGGGAACACTGTCCAACGCCACCAAAGATTAGCTCAAAAACATTCTATGAAAAATGTCAATACTTCTCAGGTTTTAATGTCTCAAATCCGGAAACATTTTACTTTAAAAATGTTAATAAAACAGGAATGAAAAGTATGTTGACTAATACTAAGCAAATTTATTCTGCAGCCTTTATGCCCAGCTGTCCTCATTAGGTTTTGACTTTTGGAGTGACAACATTGAAACAAAAACTGACTGGGGCACAAAAGACTGGCAGGTGCAGGGAATAGAAACTTTATTTCGAGCCTGCATTATCCCTGAACAAATAATGTTTTTAAACAACACTGTTCAACAGACATCCTGCCTTGGCCTGGCCAAGATAAAAGATTTGAACAAACCGTCCATACCTACACCTACACCTAGTAAAAACACTTCAGAGGGAGGGGTCGACGTAAAATTTATTTTTCTAAAAAACAGAACTGATCCTGATTGGAAAAATGGTTAATCTGGCCCACAGACATGAATAACTGTCAAGATAGATTCCTGAACAAGACACAAGGGTTTACAGTAACTAGGCCATGTAGGAAGGTGGATATCTGACTATGGTTACCCCCAACTTTTTGCCTGGTGTTTAGCTGGTTTTCGACCTAGTTGGCCTGGGGACCTGCTATTCAGGACCCCCGACTTACTGCTCTCTCTGTAAAATGGACTCCATGTACCTTAGGTACATACCTAATTGGATGCTGGGTCACCTTATCAGCCCTTGTACAGTGTACCTTAGGCACCGAGGGCATAGGTGTACCCAGGGCCTACCAGGGGCTGCAGCATGTATTATGCCACCCCTGGCGGGCCATCCAAACTGACTCAACTGGCTGCTAAGACAGCTGGGGCAAGGTGGTGTAATCACCCTTTGCTGTAGATATAGTATACCTATATATAACCCCAAAATGGACACATATATTCCTATCAGTCACTCCTATGGCAGGCCTTATCAATCCTGAAGGCAGAGTGCTTGGAATTATGTGAGATGGTGCTCTAGCATGAGCTGAGCCTGTCTGCAGCTTGCGGAACCAAGTCCTTATAGCTGTTCCATGATAACGCTATACCATATACTCTTAAGTGCATTATAATCCTCGCGGTTATTGCTAACTTTGGTATAGCATTATCAAAACATGTCGAGTAAGGTGTCAAACGAATTGGGATACTACCCCCTCGCCAGTTCTGGCGACGGGGGTAGCATTCCACCCTTTTAGAGGGAACGACTTGTATGTAACTGTGAACCCCGGTTAAAGTTAAGCAGAGCCTCAGCATCACAAAATGGATGCTGCCACCACAGACAAAAGTCTGACCTCCTGCTGCTGGGAGTCCTTCCAGCGAGGGAGGCCTGGACAAAGGGTTTCCTGCCTTGGGAGGTGCTAGCACCACCCCAGACAGGATTTTGTGTATTGAGGTAGGGAGGCCTGAAAGGAATGAGACATGCCTGGGGCACACAAGGTGTCCCTGTGCATACCCCGGTTCAAACCAGTTGCTGGGGCACTCCAGCCCCAGCTCTGGTGCGAAACCGGACAAAGGATAGGGGGTGTAACCACCCCCCTTCCTGGTCCCACCCATGGGAGGGACCTAGTCACTAGTACAGCCCCCGTTAGCAGGAAAGGTAGGAGCTGGTCCCATTCCAAATTGGATTTATCCTGACAACTTTACAAGTAGAAACTCTGGACTTCGACGTTCTGCCCCACAGAAGACTGAAGAATCTCCCTTGTGGGCAAGGAGTGTCCACCCTGCAACTGCAGGCACCATCAAGCGTCCTAGCGGTTCACTTTGTCGTCTTCCAGAGTGGATCCAGACTTCAAAGCCCAACGAGACCCAGACTTCCAGACTTCTCCGACCTCTACCTACATCTGCAGCACAGCTGAGATCCGTGGGTGCGACGAGACACGTGGGACCGGCCATCTTGAAGAAACTGCACTTCGCTTCCAGCACGACTTCAGAGGCATCCTCGATAAAGTGCTTTGGGGATTGAGAAGCCCCAGCCCCGAGCAGCTCCTGCACCAAAGACCAGCCCTCCAGCATCCACGAGATCTGCGTGGGGCCCTTTTGCTTAGTCGCTGCTCGACGCATTGTCTGGTCACTTGCCGGCTGGCTAGTGACCTCCTAGACGACGAACCTTGAAATCTACACTGCTGGTCTGGTTGCTCCAGACTGGCTCTTGCTCTCTTCCAAAAGAGGAGCATCCCGGACCCTCCTGGTCCGCACCAGACGCCTTTTCCACTCACCGCGTGGGTTGCCTTTGCCAAGGCCTGTTGACGCCGAATCCGGAACAGACACCGCCGACAGCGAGAGCCTGCGTGGGACAGCTCGTGCCTCCATCCTGGTCATCGAAGACACCTCCTGGTCCACGTGGCTGCAGAGTCAAGCATCCACTCTTCACCTGATCGCGACGACGACATCTGGTTCCTTCCTGGTTCCACACCGGTCACTGGCTAGTGACTTTGAACACTGTCCCCTCTGCTTTCAGGTCCTCTTCTTCCTCGATCCACCCGTGGATCACACCGGACATCTTCCTCCTGGTCGCCTGCAGCATCTTTCTTCAAGGCTCCATAGACTTCGACGCGGAAACCCGACACACTTTGACACCTATGCACCCACAGCCCGTGGGTGAGGTAACAAGAGCATTTCGGTGCTCAAGGGTAGATTGACTCTCCTAGTGTCCAGGTATCCTGTCGTTTTAGTCGTAACTAGTAGGAACTGTCTTTTACTTACCTTTTCGTAATTTGTTCTGTCCATTGACTTTGTTCCGCATCTCGCGTGTGAGTTCACACTCTGCACACGTGTCCCGTGGGCCTCCCTTTACTTACCTAAGGTTAGGGTAGGGTAGTCCCAGCGAACCTACAGCCTCTGGGCATCTTCATTTCCTAAATCGTTCGACTTATACCATTTACTTAATATATGGTTTGTCGTGCCCCTAGGGCACCATTGTAATTTTGTGCAACTTATCGTTTTTTTTCTAAGAGATTGTCATGTGCTTAGCCCTCTGATCTCATAAAGAGTTCAGAGGTGTTTGTTATTAATACATATGTTGTTTATTTTCATAACAACCTGTGTGGTGTCCTTTCATCTGGTATTCAAGGGGTTATTTGTGGTAAAACAGCTGGCTTCACATGCCAAAAGAGTTTAGCCTAAGACTGCTTTGGCCATGCTACCATTAGGATAGCTGGTCTATAAGGTTGACTTACAACCAATCACCATAAGGGTTGTTTGGACTAATACAAGGTGGTCACTAGAACTAGTGTGCATCATATATCAGGCCAACTTCTCACAGGCCAGATCCAAGATATGTCCAGAGATAACATCCAGGGATAGTAACAACATACAATGTAGGAAAACTGTGCCTTGAGTGGCTACAAAAATCTACACTTACAGAGGTTAAACAACACTTATCTTTACTTAAAGATGGCGTTAATTTGAGGGACTTCTTACAAGGTCCTGCAAAAGGACGTCATAAACGTTTCATATATGCAGGTATATACGCCATTTATAATGAAGCTTGGAAAGCGACACAGGCAGAGACTGCAGAAAGAATACCATAAATTGATCGTATTAATTTAGAGAAAGCACTCTCTGTGGTTGACAATGGGTTAACGACTCTGTCATCTAGAATGTATTCTTTGGACAGCATAGTATCCTCTGCCATAGACATAATGGAACAGGACTTGCGCATGCTACAGCATGGACAGTCACAATTGTGTTCTATAATGCTTTTAGGCTGGACATTGGAAAATCTACGTTCTGGATATGTGCCATGGCGTCTAATCAACACCACGTCATTGTTTTCTGTATTTAACCTTACAGATAAACAAATCACTCTGGCACAAAGATGAGCAGACTATACGGTGCTGAGCATTGAAAAACTGGAGAGATTACCATTAACTGTTTCGGAAAAACCTGCAACAGAATGGCTAATAGATGGGATAATCACTCTTCCTGTCACAATTTTCAATTTTCAATACTGTTTGAAACATATACCAGTTGCCGTGTATGAAAGGTTGGGTAAGGAATACATAAAGTCAACCTGGGAATTACCATACACACATAGATGTTGGAGTGGGGGAACATGGAGCTGGTGATGGTTCTTCGACCAATTTATCCTGCCACCTGCAAGGTTCTCCAGCAGCAGTGATAGATCCAATTTTTAGGCAGCTTTCTAACGGGAGCTATATAATGTTGAATGATCATAGCTGTTGTGGCATGTTGCCAGGAACAGCCTATCTTGTAACTGTGTCAGCCAGGGTCACTTGTTGTATGCAAGTATTGTTTCCTAAAGCTAAGACAGACAGGGAGTCGCCGTTATGGCCTTCACTGAACATCTCTTCTATTCGAATTGATACTTTAAGCAGAATGAAAGCCATTCTTTTACAAAAAACTGTTCCACTGAGCTCGTCCAAAGAGACGTATGAACTACAAGTTGCAAGGTCCTCTGCAGAGATACATGCCCTTTTATCCACAAACTGCCCCATACAGTTCGTAGAAATGTTAGGTCGTATCTTAAACATGTCTGATACCAGTGGTATTGTACATGTATTTAAGACAGTTTTTTCAGGACTGTTAGCACCCTTTGAAGTAGTCCTCGGCATATTTCCAAACTTCATGCACTCTGTGTTAGGCGGCCTGTCTCTCATTTTGGGTCTCGTAGCAGGAATACTATTCTTGTTCCTTCTGCTCCGATATGGCAAGTCCGGTCAGCAGCGACACCCAGATTACCATAGAGAACACTCTCCTGGCAATGAAGTGTTATGAGCGCATGATACAGATTCTGGGCCTGGCTCGTTTAAGAGACCTGAATACCACGTGGTTTCTATCATTCCGACCAATCTGGCAAGATTGCATCTTACCTGTTCTACGATGCCTGCTATGTGGAGAAGAATGCATGTTGGACATCTGTCTAACACTCCCATCAGTCCTGCCAACTGATGTTTCGGTAACGGCCCATGCTTTGTGTTGTCCCCAGCGGCTGCCAATCCTGATGACGGCATTCATTGAGGTCTCACAGATGCAATCTGCTGATGGTGAGATACGTGGATCAACAGGCACACAGGTACCATCTCCATCTCCGATGAACATTGCTAATGCGACTAACACTGACGGCGATGCTTCACATTTTTGTGCTATCTGTTTACTTAATGAAGTGGTCCAACTTACACCTACTGTGGTAGACAAATTTTTTACCAGCTTAGAAGTTTTGATGTTTTCTCCAAACAACGATAATGACTTTTGAAGTTAGAACACAGCGTTCTATGGGACTCTGTATTCGACCTTCACTTTTCAAAACAAAACTTCCAACTTTAAGAACTCTATTTTTCTGGGATTTGACTTTTTCCAAAATTGAACTTTTTTTTGGGGAACAAAGTAATCTGCTTAAAGTAGAACTATTCTTAGCGAACAAGAATTCTTTGAAACACTTCCAAGTGAAAATATTTGACCTTGTCTACAAACCAAACAGTTTATATATTCTGTCATGGAATGGTCTCGACCTTTCTTCTGTATTTAAGAACCGTTTCATAAATGTTATTTCATGATTCATTCTGATAAGCATTTTTCCAACTTCACACTACATGCTTTGAATGAATATATTGCTTTTTAAAATGCGTACAGCACAAATGCTCATCTTTCGTGTACAACCATTTCAAATGCATTTTATGTATTTTTGGGAGGGATTTTTACACATCATGCTTTAGATATGTTTACAAATGCTTAGAATTTAGTAATATCGAACATAATAAAGTGGAGTTGGTGTTGTGTAGCATTTTAGGATCCGACCGAAATTTACCGATTCATGCCCTTATATAGGTACAATTCACATTGCCCTTATATAGGCATAGAAATCATAACCATATTTAGACATAACCCATGCAGTCCAAATACAGGCATGGCTACTTCCACTCGTTCCAAAAAGCCACAACGATTTCTTGGATAACTCGTCTTCAGCAGTCAGGGACATCCCCTTGCTTGAATATTGATTTGTCCTAGAACTCATGGAGTTTTCAAAGAACTACCATTCCCTTGGGATTCTTTGATGACGTTATTATGCCCGACTTTACGTCCAACTAGGCACCTTCAAGGTAAAAATATGCCTACACTTGCCGTAGCAAACACACGGTGGTTCGGAGAAGCTCGACTATCTACTTGCCCGACGCAGCTCGCTACAGCAAGTGCCGAAGGAAGCCGACCCTCCAGCTGACGCACTGATCGAGAAGATGTCCTTTCTCTCGCTGAGAATCCAGCTCCAGTGTTTCCAAGCTCTCCTTGTGGGGTGTTGGGAAATTGAGTTCCGAGACAGAGATACCAGACCTCCTTCATTCTAAAACCAAGGTACGGAGCTGATTAGACCCTAAGAGAAATCTTGGATAAATTCTTGGCAAAGAAAAACTAAACCTATGCTACACCTTACTTACTTCTTCCCTTGTACTAGAGTTAGGTTAAGTACAATGGGGTAGGTGTATTTTAGAAGCACCAGCTGAGTACTTTTTAGCCTTTGTTATTTATATATGTATTTATCTATGGTCTAAGAAACCATACAATGCTTTTACAGTATTATTTCAAAATACTCTTCTTACTGTACGCATTATACTTTGCAACCAGTATTACGATTGTAGCACTTCACTTTACTTGCATGATAAAGAAGACTGTTCAATAAACCCTTTTATTGAAAACGCCTGTCTCTCTATTTCTCTGCACCTCTGATGAAACGAAGCATGCACGATTGACTGAGTAAAATATCTATCTATTGTTTCCACGACTCTGAAGAACAGTTTTATTCTTGGGGAAATAAAGTTGTCATGTTTATGCGGTTGTCAGAAACTAATCCCTTCTTGTTTATTCGAGAAAGTTTCTAGTGACCTCTGAGCTAGCTGGCACTCACAATTGAGTCTAATATATTCGATAGAGACCTAGGCGACCTAAGTCCTACGTCAAAGCTATAGGATATATTATTCCAATGCGCAGAGCCTATTGGGAATATAGGAACTACACTACAGCCACCCTTGGTGCCTTCAAAGGTGGTCTCGAAAGCGGACTAGGTGGGTATCCTCAGACCACCAGGTCGGTCCAAGGAGCACCTGCAGGCGTACCCATTGCCTCAATCAAGGTCCTGGGTGCAGCCATGCTGTATAAAGTATCTCTACGAGCATGACTGTACCTGGATACACTGGACAATCCTCTGCTTCAGCTGCCTGGCCTGACCTGCTCAATGGGCGAAAAGTAACAAGGACCCCCTGTTAGTGCAACCGAATATGTTATACAGGGAAATTTAAACAGTGTGAAAAAAACCATCACATTTAATATCACCAGGGAGCAAGCGACATATAAAAGGCGCAATATTCAAGTTAAAAGTACAAAGTTGTGCTTTATTATAAAGTATATATACTCAGAATAAAAACATATAGGTTCAAATATATAGCCAATTCATACACTTGACCTATTTAATTATAAAAAACACAATAGTAAACATACAAAATAAAAATATCAATGACACAAATGATTATAAATTCGTAAAACAGTGGCAGACAATTATACTCTTCACGCCTTCATCAGGAGCCACATATAAAATCAGGAAATCAAAAGTTCTACGTGGTTCCAAATGATGGCTGGAACACAGGAGAACGCTCCGTTCCTAATCGTGGGGGTAGTAGATGGACTCGAGTCCTTATTGATATATCCTACCAATCCAGCCAAATTACTAATGTTGATCGAACAATGCATAAGGGTCGATGTTTAGTAGGGACATCCAATCAAATATGGTGCTACAACTTGCAACCAAGATGTTGCTATTTTCAAAGCGAACGGCTCTTCCTAGATGTGGCGCTCGTTACTTTTGGAGATTTCTTTAAAACAACAGATAGTCGGCTGTGTTGGTAATAATCAAATAACACGGGGCCAAAGTCGAATAATCTGGTCCCTTGGTGCTATCTTTGGAACGAAAACTGCTTTGGTTTGCAGCGTTCACATCAACCCGCGGACGTTCCGAACGATGGATTCCTGGCGTCCCGCGGCCGTTGGAAATGATAATGACCTGCTCAATGTCCACCCACTCACGCCCCCAGTTCAGGCACGAGGATGGCACAGCCAGGCCAACTCAGGCATTCCATGAGTAGGCTGAGCCATGCAACCACGGAGCTCCTCAACTCAGGAGCACATAGCGCAGCTTTTGGGTGTCCCCCCTGGTAAGAGAGCAGGCCCTCATATCCCATGGATCTTCTCAACCTCTACCAGGTGGCAAACTGAGTATAAAGCCCTCCCAGATGGAGGGAAGCATGGATGTAAGTCTGGGGCTGGGAGAGCAAGAGCACCAGCTAGGCGACCACCATTGTGATATGACAAGCCACGTCCCTTTATACACCCCTTTGTGGGGCCTTGTGCTCTTGTTTTGCTTAACAATATCTTAGATGAAATTGACTTATCTGGTGGCCTAAGCCTATAGGAAGACAAGACCTCTTGTACATAGGGTTTTTGCATTTGCAGACCCTCTGATTCAGTAAACCAATGGGGTTTGTGAACCCTAAAACCGTTTTTGAAATGTACTAAACCCATTTAACTATTCAGGTTTTCTATATTGTTAAATGGGTTTAGGGACCGCTAAGAATTTGGTTTTTGGAAGGATGTGTTAAGGGTGTACCTGAAGCTGTGCAGCATGGCTAAACAAGATGTGGATGGCTGTGTCATTTTGTAGGCGCATGCCTTGTGCATATGGGGCGTACAAATTGAGGAAGGTGCTTTTTAGGTCTCGGCCTGGCGAAAGCAGCGCATGCGCTGAGCTGCCATGAGAGGCCTTTTGGAATCGATATGATTCCAGCGTGCACGCTGGGAGACAAACGAGACAGAAGATGTGCATGCAGGGATTGGCCCCTTTACTGGCGGCGTGATACTCTGTGGACTTTTTTTCCGCTGCCAGTAACGTTAGTCCCCACGTGCACATCTTCTGTCCGCCCTGTAAAGAGATGTGCACGGGGGCGCACATGCCAGCGTGCTTTCACTTTCATGCTGTGGCTATATCTGATGAGCTGTCACCCAGATGTTTATTGCAAATTCTGTCCCTGGCTTGCACCGCAGCTGCTTTTCTTTAGAAATACGTTTGCCAAGAAAGACGTCATCATTCTTTGTTACTGTTGTATTACCTTTGTATGAGGGCAAACAATATGTTATATGATCCTAAGCAAACAGGGCGCTGACGTCTTTGTTGCATCGCTTACATATTTTTCCACCTGCTTTTGTTCTCTTAATAAAAACTAGACAGTTGTAGCTTGATTTCAAATAAATATCACAGTCCTCCTGCTGTTAATTCGCCTATAAGGGATCTCTGTGTGGCGCATAAGCAAAGACAGACGCATTAGTGGTTGAATGTTTGCCAGCACAGAGAAAGTTAATAAAAATGAATAAACACCAGACAGGTTCCCCAGTGCTCAAATATTGCTGGTCTAAAAGAGTATTATATTAAAGCACAATTATTTCTTAACCGTGCCGAGTACTTGCACGCAGAAAATATTTTCTTTAAATAGTGAATGTGCACAACACTGCCACCTAGTGTCTGATATTTAAAATGTTAGTCATCGTAGAGCCGATTCACAAACAAATATTGGAAAGTTTGTGTTTTTGATGTTTGCATAGTTCATCGTTATGCTCATGAGAGTATGCACAAGGGTACACAGAGCAAAGGAGGAGCACACTACGCATGCACACACACAGGCACATGTGGCACATGCACAACACACATGCAGGCACCCATGCTAATAATACATTACTGCCCCCCACAACACAGGTACAGGCACTAACTCAATACTACGTATTTACATGAACACACACATACCTGCATAGCTGGCAAAGCTCTCAAGTGTGACACTTTCACAACATTCCATATACTGGGATTTCATAAGCCAATCCTAGTAGTGATAGAATCAAAACTGTTAACCCCAGGCCACAAGGGCCAGATTGGCAATTGAGTTCTTGGATAAATTAGCACATCTATGGATGGATGAACAAGTAAAAATCATACAGTTTGTGTTACAGACGTGCTTTGCTTTCTGATGCCTTTCACTCAAAAAAAATCCCACAGCGGGTTCTACTCATGACATTTATAACAAGCATTGGAAATGCAATAGGTCTCGCCTTTCAAATCAAATCAAATCAAGCATTTATATAGCGCGCTACTCACCCAGAGGGTCTCAAGGCGCTTGGGGAAGGGGGGGTCCACTACTGCTCGAACAGCCAGGTCTTGAGCTGCTTCCTGAAGGCGAGGTGGTCCTGGGTCAGGCGGAGGTGGGTCGGGAGGGAGTTCCAAGTCTTGGCGGCCAGGTAGGAGATGGACCTTCCTCCTGTGGTGGCTCTTCGGATGCGGGGGACGGCGGCGAGGGCGTGGCTGGTCGATCGAAGCTGGCGTGTCAGAGTGTAGAAGTTGAGGCGGCTGTTGAGGTATCTCGGGCCCTGGTTGTGTAGGGCTTTGTGTGCATGGGTGAGGAGATGGAAGGTGATTCTCTTGTTGATCGGGAGCCAGTGCAGGTCTCTCAGGTGTCCGGAGATGTGGCTGTGTCGGGGGATGTCGAGGATGAGTCTTGCTGAGGCGTTGGGGGTCCGGAGTGGATGGAGTTCATCGTGCGGATGGTGTCATCGGTGGTGGTCGGGGTCCAGGCGCGGAGGGTGGTGGTGGCGGGCGTTGTTGCCTTTGATTAAGTTAAAGCCATTTGCTTTGCTAATGATATTGTATAGCAAAGCAAATGGCTTTAACTTAATGAAAGGCGAGACGTATTGCATTTTTAATGCTTGTTTTTTTACTTTTATTTACCAATTCGAGTTGGATCGGTAACTAAAAAGAACTAAGCGCCGCGGGGAGATGAAGCAAAATGGGGGATACGGGCAGATGGGGATGCAAAACTAAAGCAGTAACATGGGTGACGGAAACAACACTTGAGAGACAGAGAAGCACACAGTGAAACAAAGCAATATGAGGGGAGGGACAAAAACACAAAGTAAGACAGAGTAACACCAAGACAGTGAACACAGAAGGACGTGACAAATGCGATTAACACAGAGATCGGGGAAGCAACATGGGGGAAGAAAATAACACAGGAGGGGCAGAGAAGCACACAGTGACTCAGAGCAACACAAAGAGTAGGAGTGAAGGGCAGATTAGTACCTGGTGAGAGACAAAGCAACAACGAGAAAAGTGGGGGGAGCACAGAAGCACACAGCACTATTGAGCGACACCGAGACAGGAAGGTAGAGAAGGACGCAGTGAAACAGAGCAGCATGGAAACTTGGGGAGCACACAACCACACAGCGAGACAGAAGAACACAACTTGGAGATGGGGGAAGAGAAGCACAGGGTGAGACGGAGCAACACAGAGACAAGGGAGAAGAGGAGTACCCGAGGGAAACAGCTGGAAAAGACATGCAGTTGTGCAAAGTGCTTAATAAAAAGAACAAGCATTTGCAATGCAATAGATCTCACATTGAAGAGTGTTTGACCTATTGGCATTGTAAATGAAAAAGGTTTTTTTATGTGTTCTTTTTAAAACAGATAAATGAAAGGCATTGACTTTTACAATCTCAATAGCTTAAACTTTCACACATGCAAGACCTATTGCATTGCAAATGTTTTTTTTTATAAAGGCATCCCATACCACCCTTTCACTTTAATGGCAGCTGCACCCCTTTCTTTAGACGAGCTGTGTCTAAAGAAGGGGCACGGCTGCCATTAAAGTGAAAGCACGCTATAGGGAGCGTTTACAAAAAAAAACCATCTGTTTGTCAAGTTAACAAACAAATGCTTTTTTGTAAAAGCACCCCATGGCGCGGTTTCACTTTAATAGTGGCTGCGCCCCTTTCTTTAAACGCTGATTGTCTAAACAAAGGGATGCATCTGCCATTAACGTGAAAGCATAGCATGGGGCACTTCTAAACAAAAAAAGCAAAGAAATAGAAAAAAAAACATGCAGCAGCATTCGGTGCCACAAATAAACCAAAGCTAAAACAAGGACATGAAGGATGGAACTCTGAAACCTTTCAGACACTCACCCCCAGTCCATTATCATTCTTTAGCTCACTTTGCCACCTCAGTTCAGACCCAGCCATATACAAATCAGTCTTGACCCTGTGTCTCATGGGAACAGTCCAAACCGAACTGCCAAGCCAGGTCTTCCCTGAACTGGAAACAAGCAAACTGGGACCGGTTTCTGGGTAACACCCTTCATCAGCCAGGCTAGCTTGAATCCAGTGGCAAAGTGAGCAACAGCAGTTAATACCCAGAAACTGGTCCCAGGATGCTTGTTTCCGGTCCAGGGAGGACCTGGCTTGGCAGTTCGGTCTGGACTGTTCACATGAGGCACAGGGTCAAGGCTGATTTGCATATGGCTGGGGCTAAACTGGGGTGGCATGGTGAGCAAAAGAACGACAGATTCAACCCAGATCTCTTGACTGGGGGTGAATGTATGATTTATTTAGCATGAACACCGATCAGCCATTAGGACAAAAAACTGACAGCACCTCTAGTGAAACATTTCTTGGAGAAGAATCATGGCCCAGAGGACTTCCAATGGCGCATCCTTGAGAAAATAAGAACTCCGGATGGCAAAGGAGGATGCGCCATTAGAAAGAAAAGGGAAGTCTACTGGATGTTTGTTCTTAATACTTTTAAGAAGGGATTGAATAATGATATTCCGTGGGAGAATGCGATATTTTGATTAACTTATCGCATCAGCATTTGTGATTTATGTCTTGTCTCCCCGCTCTAACTTGAAATATCAGACTGCCCTTTACTAGTCAGAGTTTTGGACGATCTTAGATGTGATCTATGATCCTTTTGATTAGGAGCGAGATATTATACAGTTTCCTGATAGTGTGGTGGATCGTAATAAATCTAAAACAGACATTGAGTTCCTCACAACTACAAAGTGGCCTATTGTATTTTTATTTTTCATTTTAATCATTATCGCTATTGCTAATTGTGTAATGGTGTTTTAATTTTAATACTTTACATAGTTCCATTAATCCTAGTTTAAAAAGTGTTTGTAATAATAATCACATTGCCTAAAAACGATCCTCCTCGGAATCGTCATTTTTTAGGCACCGGCGCTTTAAGATCCCTAGGCAAATAACCATGTGACCAATTATAGAATAGTTTTATAGGAAGTCAGCCGTTATCGCTGTTGATACCTTCCTAATGGTCGTAGGACGCCAACCCACAGGACGCCAACCTGCCTATTCGGCTCTTTCCATCAACAAACGCCGACTACAGCCCTGCCATCTAATTTTTTCATCGGTAAGGAGTGGATTCATAGAGTATGCTATATGGAACTACCTTGGATTATATCTGAGTAATTCGTAGTTTTACTTTATCGGAATATCTAAGTTTAGATAATCATTAGCTGTACTTTATTATTTTTTCGAATACAGATTCATTCGAAACGCAAGGCAGGAAACTGGTTAGAAGTCCCCGACCTGACGATCTTTTGCAGCCCCTGACATGAATGGTTATCGTGCAGGTGGAGAATACAACCGCTATGTGCATTTTTAATTAGTAAGTGTCAACTCTTCTTGCGTTATAAACCCGCTACAAATAGTTTAGGTCACACGTTTCAAATTCAATAATAAACAATCTCTGACCTTCCTGCCGTGGGGTTGTGTTTTACATTTGTAGGTTCGTTGAAAAAGAAAACAAACAACTAAATACGTTTTTAAACCTGACTGAAAGCGTTGTTTATTCAAGGTTGGCTACATATCACGTGGCTACAGGATTCCTTACATTTATCATTTGGTAAGCGTTTTATGTTGCATAGGCAATAGTGTATGTTGTTCTTCATTGGTTAGTCAGACCGGAATTAAAATAGATTTGGATAGTTATTGTTTTTCTTCATTTAGGATATATCACTAATTATATAATACTTGCGAGTCTTGATGTCCGTCCTGGAAGCCGATATCCGGTAACCAGAACGCTGATGTCCAAGTAGAATATTAGGTAAGTATATCTAGCGTTTATAATAGAAGAACGGTAGAAAGCAGAAAATGACGATTCATCGTTTATAGGCTCTATATTAATTGACTGATCTGTGATATTATGTGTCTTGATTTTAGAACTACTTGTTAGAAGGTAGATTATCCTTTGCCAGCCAATACATCAATATGAGTAACTGCTAGGACATCTATTTATGTCATATACAACCTATATTGTAGGCGTTTTATGCTTAGCACTGGCAACACTATAAACCCCCTTGGTCTACAAAGTTAATATGTGGCAACTGCTCGAATATGTAAATATAAATCCTGTAATGTGTTTACTAAATATTATATGCTGAGAATTAGTTGGGAGACGTGAATGTTTTTATCCTTTTTAAAAAAAGAAGGACATTAATTTAAAATTTCTTTCCTAATTCTTGTCGAACACTAAAACATTTTGTAAAAACATTTTTTGGGAACTAAGGTGTTATTGTAAATAATTGACTGTTTTTTATGTTCATTTATTATGTATTTCAGAAATGGTTATGTGGCTCCTGATGAAGGCGTTGGTCTAAACGCCGAAACGCGCGTCGAGAAAGTATTAACTTCCACTTTTTACTTTTTCTCCCCTCCAATTTATTGATTGTTTTAATATGTATGAATTTTGAGATACATTTTGATTGTCATTCGTCATTGATATGTTTATGGTTTTCTGTATAAATTACTTTAGTATTATATCAATTGTCTATTTTGTTTAAAACCTGTTTATAATTGTATAGTTATTATATGTCTTTTAATTTTACAAAGAATATTATTAAAAAGGAAACATACTTTTATAATTGCGTTGTTTTGGTGTTCAATAAATTAGCTTCTCCCAGTTTTAGTAATACTGAAATGATACTACACACATGATTTATTTAGCATTCCATCCATCATTTATTTGCATAGCACAAATAAACCAAAGGCACAGCAGCCACTGTATCAGTATGGTATGCCGTGCTGTGAAAAAAATAGTAATAAGGCATTGTGGGAGATCGTGTCCTGCCAGCAACAGCAGGCAGGTGAAAATACTTAACAAATTAGTGCTTGGAGGAAGTCATTAAAGCCTACCCAGTAACAACACATGTAACAGGGTGTCCTCATGGGATGTTGCAAAATGAGACATGGCGGTACTAAGGAGAGACTACTAAGCCTATTGACCTATGAAAAGCCACAGTTTACAAAGGACAATGGCACAAGCCAATGAAAGATATGGGTAGAGAGTGGGCAGAGCTTCAAGTCCATATCTGAATACAGCATGCCCCGCAGAGCAGCGTATGGGCTGCCCAGGCTCGACCTAAATACTAGCACCAAAAAAAGTGATCAGTGTAAGGACACAGTAGGACGATCATGCTCCAGGCGAGGGAAAACTCAATATTGCCGAAGTAAGGCCCACAAAAGCCATCAAAGAGACAATCAAGCCAACCAAAGGTGAGCAACTGGCAGGCTCTAAGCCCACTCACTGTAAACCAACAAAATGTCTTACAACAGACAAGCTTGTGCTGTCCTAGGCAACACCTAAAAAGAATAATCAAAACTGGTAGCATTAAAAACGGGAAACATCCTTTACAACGAAACTTTTACAACGCACTACCATTACGACGCAACTTTTACAACGCAAGCCATTACAACGCATAGCGCTGGGGGGGCGCTCTAGGATAGGGAATGTATTTAATATACTATCCAACACCTTCCCTACTATCCACGGGGACTGGAGTTGGAATAGTAAATTAAATAAATCACTATCCAGCGCCTAAAAGCACTATGCGTTGTAATGGTATGCGATGTAAAAACCGCGTTGTAAAGGTAGGCGTTGTAAAAGTATGCGTTGTAACGTCATACAACCATTAAAAACTGACATGTATTAACTTGAGCTGTGACAAATTGCACATTAGTGAAATCAGCTGTGCTGAGGCCTATCAGATTGTAAATGGAGTCCACTTTTCAGGGCATCCACAATGAAAATGTATGAAAACAATAATATATAATAATTTTCAAAGGCAATCATTGGCATTAATGTTATTCATTCTAAATACCTGGTTCAAGCTAGATCATCAAACGCTCCATGATCTATTCCCAAAAATTATTTGTTGATTTGATCGCTCAGTGGTTCAAAAGTCTCCTTTCCAGGAGGGCCGCACTGGGACGAAAACCAGCTCAGACAAAAATATACAGATTAGTCCTACATTTCAGGAGCGAGGCTAATCCTCTGCTTTGGGTTACGAGAGAGGGCTATCATTCTTCCAGAGAAAATGTTAATAAAAATGGTTCCAAACCATGAATTATAGAGCAACATTTTTAAGCATATTGGATACGCACTTTTAGAGCGGAGTGTGGCAGACCATGGAGCCTTCACATTTATTAGTGGACAATACTAGAATGCCAACAGGTCAGTCTAGCCTTGAGCTTCAGCAATAAAACTCGATTTAGTCGAAATATAATTTCAGACATTTTCTCATACCATATTTATTTCGTTTCTAAATCCAACACATTTGGGGCCAGATGTAGATAATTTTATTTTACCACTTCTTAAATACCGAATCATACCGAATCGGTATTTAAGAAGTGGTAAAATAGAGGGGGGGAGATGTAGGTATTTCAGATTCGGTAAATACCGAATCGTTAAGATTCGGTATTTACCGATTCTGTAAATACCGATTCGGTATTGCCCATTGATTCCTATGATTCAGAAAAGGGGGTGGTGATGAACAGAGTGTCTGAAT
This sequence comes from Lissotriton helveticus, assembly GCF_964261635.1. Lineage (NCBI taxonomy): Eukaryota > Metazoa > Chordata > Amphibia > Caudata > Salamandridae > Lissotriton > Lissotriton helveticus. Next base: position 688,065,300 of record NC_136068.1, on the reverse strand, counting down.
TAAGCAGGCCACTCTTACCCAGTCCAAAGATCAGGGCTTGATCCATCACCGTTTTTTAGCTCACTGCACCATCCCAGCTCAGAACCTGGCTCCATGCAAATTAGTCTGTTCCTGTCCCAGTGCATGATGGGAACAGGGCAAACCAAACTACCAAGCCAATTCTTATACTGGGAAGGAAACAAGCTTCCGGGGCCCGGTTTCTGGCATTTCAGCCGTCGTCGGCCCGGCTTGCTTGAATCCTGATGGTGCAATGAGCAAGGGA